>NC_133541.1:64324411-64924411 GCF_048773025.1 Camelus bactrianus
CTTGGTTTTGTATTGCTTTTGTTTGTTTGTTTTTCTCACTCAGTATTTAATAGTGTTCACTTTCCTCTGATCTATACATGATAGAATTAGGCAGGCATTACTTTCTTTTGGATGTTAACTATGTGCTATAAAAGAACTCAGATTTTCCTGGTCTGTGCTATTCTCCTAATTTAGATACACCAAATCATTACTTTTATCCTAGGAATAGAGAGAGGGAATTTTAGCTTGCTTCAGAGAGAGAGAGAACCCACATCCTAAATGAGACACAAAATGTTTGAATCCCCTGGCTGGCAGAGGGGATCACTTACATGATTGGCCCAGAAAAAGTTATTTTAGGCTTTGAGGGTGCAATTTTCAGTTTTCTGCAGCCACCTATCTTGAAAATATGTCAAATATATACTTATCAAATCTCCTTTTCCCTATTAACTAAAATGACATTACTCCTAAGTGGGCTTATTATGCTTTCTTGATAAAATAAAGAAATGTTTTGCCCACTTATTAATGAAATGCAACATCAAAGTGATTCGTTACTTTTATTTACTGCAGGGCTGATGCAAAAGGGTTTTGCTTTCTAAATCACAGCATGAAAAGAGGGGCAGAACTACTTGGAGACTCTGCCTCACACAGAACCACTACCACCACCTGTCTCTGGGACTTGGGAGGACAAGCTGGTCGTACTGGTGTACACACACACACACACACACACACTTGTACATGCCCACGTTTACTCATACACATAATGATATCAAGAACAGCTAAAACGCTGGATTCACAGTTTCATCATCCTGAAGATTTTCATTTTAATTTAAGCTCCTGTTGGAAGCTTGATGGAAAAACAAAAGCTCTGAGTCAATTCCAAGATGAACCAAACTCAAGGTCATGTATAAATAACGAGTGATGGTAATTACAGTGAAGGAGCTGAGGTACAATTTATTTTTAACTAACAGACAACACCTGACAGTATTTATATATCAAATTGTTATTAAAGTCCTCTGTTGGGAGGCAAAGCTGATTTATTTCACACCGAATTGTCTTTTACAACTAATCATGAAGTATATATAAAGTTTGGTAAGTAAAATCATCTAATTTGGCAAGGGATAGATTAAAATGAAAGAATTTGTGTCATAAAATATACCACAGAAGCTTGTTTTTGTGACTGTCAGATGCAGCTTCATAAATACATTGCCATAAAGATCTTCCAAGTAATTTTTTATGTTGAGATGGGATTTATAGAGGAATGCATCACTCGAAAAAGGTTAGATGTGTTTAGGGAGGAGAAAAGACCCCTATTCTTTGAGCTATTGGCCCAGAATGATGGTGCAGGTGGAGATGAGATACCAAAGGCAGGGGTCCTTTAAAGGCACTCTCCTTGTACAGCAACCCAAGTCAGTCAAGTACAGAAAACTCACTTCTGCTCTCTAGGAGAAACAAAGTTGAACTGGCAGATAATTAACATCTAGATGTACTCCGTGGAAAAATTCTCCTTAATCAGATCTTCCTCCCTATTGAGTTTCTCCCTTAACTTTATTTGAATTCAGATTTATTCTTTAAAGCTAAATACTAAATATTGTCTATTGGTAACTGATGAAAAGCAAGTGAGGATGTCCATATGGCTTTGGGTATTCCTAGAAACCAGGTGAGCCACATACAGTAGTGCAGGTTGTTCACAGTACAAGGACACCTAGCCATGGCACAAGAGGGCATGCCATGTATCTGGACTAGATGTTCCCCTTTCTGTTTGGGATAAAAGCAAAAGCTATCAGGCTGGACTTCCAGGAGGCTGTTTTTGTCTCAAGGTGGTGACTTTCTAATTCACATAATGGTGTATATGAATTATCACAGGCCTTGGTAGAAAGATCTTTGCTTTATTAGTTAAAAAAAAAAAAAGAATTACAGTCTCAAAATAGAGTTTAAACTTCTTTTAGGTGAGACAAAGCCTGACCTTTAAGCTACATAAAACTGGGAAATTTTAGAAGAAATGTTTTCTATAATACCTAACTTCAAATGATGAGACAATGCCATTTCCCCCACTGAATTCTCCTAACCAAAGTGCTTTACTATTTCATAACTATTTGCCTTTTTAGGATGATTGTACTCTCATTATATTTAAAATCCTTCCAAATGGTCATGTATAAATGTGTCAAAAGCTTATCCATATTCATAACAGAATTATCAATGCAAAGACGCTCACTTCTTCTCTCATGTCTGCAAAGACTGAAAACAAAATCTGAGCTATGTAAACCTCTTTGGGTGCAAAGAATTTCTAGAATGTACCAAAATTTTCAAATTGAAGCATTAAAGAACGTAACTTGGCCTGTTTCCTAGGTTATTGACATGCTACAGCTAATCTTGCACTAGGTCAGGGTTAACCCCAAAGAATAAGCTATTGAGCTTTGCTAATATCTTTGTGGTGCTTGTCAATAACAGTCCGGCTGTGACTCTGGTTTCCAAGTCTCAACCTCCAATAGTGTTTTCCGTATTAAATACAGTAAAATAAACATGGATAATTTCCCAAGCCCTATATGAAATGCTTTTTCTTTATCAATTCAATTAATATTGATTGACCACCTACTATATAAAAACATTTAGAGTAAGAGAAGGTTTATTGAAAGTTGATTTCATAGACTTATCTATCCTCTTCCATCACATGAAAAGATGTCTAACACCATTTAATAGAAAATATACTTAGTTTCAGCTGTATCTTCTTGTGATGATCTCTTACATTCAATGAGATAGTCATGGAACATCACTTTTTCTGTTGAAGACCCATTGGATATTTTTTAAACAGCTTTAAAAATATGGAAACCTTTTATGTACTTGCTTTTCTTGAGAGAGCGAGTGAATAGCAGAAAATCACAAGAGGTATATGACGTATGGACTCCAAAGCAGTATTTTACTATAAAAGCATGAAACCCTGCTGGCATATGTAATTTAATGTGCACCATGCCTCCCCTAATTCAATCAGGTCTCTACATCCCTTCTTTTATATTCCAATTGGATTTCATGTGCTAAAGCCATCAAGATTTTCAGGATGAAATGAATGCTTGTATTAATCCTGCAATTTCCATTTAAAACACAGCATCGATTTGATTAATAAGGTTTGATGCTGAATAATTATATGGCAAATATGTAGGCTATAGGAAAACCACAGATGTGACCACCAGCAGAAGTCTTGTGGGAGAAGGAGGTCAAAGGAAAGCAATGGCCATGACTGAGGTGATGAATTCTTTGGCTTTTCTTTTATGCAATTAACAAGCAGGGCTTCTATTAATTTGCCACCCCTAGAGCCTTGACAGGTCAGATGCGTCTGGGTCAAGGGTCATGGGGCAGAGTAGGGGTCAGCATCACAGCAGCCCTGAACCAAAATGGGAAAACTAAAGAAATCTAAATGATATGTCTGAGTATACATTCTGCAGTGCAGAGGGGGTGGGAGGAAGTGCATCTCCTTAATGTTAAGACTGCTGTTTTAGAATAATAAAAATGTTCTCTGCACATTTAATTCAAAGTAATCAATCTAAGGTGCAGTGGTTGAGCATCCAATAAAAGAAAATCAATGTGGTCTCTACAAGAGAAGACAAACAATGCTCGCTTTTACTAAAGGGATTATAGGTTAACATTTATTCAGTGTATTGTAATCTGATGTCAAGTGGTGTAAAATCAAGCCAACAATCCATTACCACCCGTTATAGGCTAGGTGCTGATCTCATGCAAATTGACTTTTCATAGAACTTATTAAATCATTTCTGTGTTTTAGCTATGAAACATTTTTCTACAGTGGCTGAACTTCAATGAATTTTATTTCACATCTTGAATGAAAGTCTATGAAAAAGACAAATCTGTGATTTCAAAACAAAGATTTTTTACACCTTTCTTATGCTTCTAATTATGTAGCGTACATATTACTGTATGTTTCTAGGAAGACAAACCAAATAATTTGGTTATGATACTGGACCTGAATTACTTTCCTCCCAAATTCTTTTATTTCACTACTCCAAATGTCATTGTACAAGTTTGTCTATTTTTATAACATTTTGAGATAAATTGCAATGCCTTTCCAAATTTTGATAGAATTTAGATTTTTCTAGAATTTAAGAGAAACAATTCAGGCTTTATCAGTACTACGCATCTTCCTAATTTTGAATTTATTGTCTGTAAAATAAAAGTCTATATTTCATATTGTAGACATAATGAGATCAGGATATTTTCAATAAAATGTCTCATAAAGTAGATTATACGAGCTCCACAATTTGCGAATTAATTATTATTGAAATTATAAGTATGTTAAATATAGGTAACCTAATTGGTTAATGTTTTTGTCTAGTATATTGCTTGGGCAATAAGGACTTGGAGTGATTACTGCACCTCCCCTCCCCAAAATGTGATCTTTTGAAGCATTAGAAGTTAGTGATCTTTCATTAAACATAATAAAAAATGGTTAGCAAACCTGTCAAAGTTAGCATTTTTTCTAAAGCAACTGTGCTTATTGTTAGACTTAGGGCCACTTTTAAGTGCGAGGAAAATCATTACCACATGTTTGAAAATATTGGTGATATTTTGCAGATTGCATTACTCTGCAGCCTGGTGCTACTTCAAAACATTTCAGAATTACTTGGTAGTAGAAAGGGAAATTGAATTTGACACTATTTTTATTATAAAAGCTAAGTTTAGTTTACCACCCTTGCTTTGATGGAATCTTTTAGCTTTTTATTTGGAAGTAGAAGTTTGCCTACTCTGTATACAAGACATTAAGAAACTTAAAGTCTATTATTTTAAATCTTATTTATACAACTTAATATATGCATTATTAAATTATTCATATATCTGTATATTTACAAATACTGAGATTTGTAAATTTTATCATGGTAATGGCTTCCATTTTTACCGTTCTCAAAAATTGTGACTTTAACTGATATTTACATCCAAATAGATTTTACTTTGCTGATTCTGAATAAGAAAACTTAAAAAAAATTTAAACCATATTAGTCTATTATGGTAACTAATTTGGGCTTCTGTCATTGTTGCCCGTTTTTGTATTTTACATAGTAAAAATGAATGTTTCAAAGAATCCACTGAAATCATCTTACAAAGCCTATGGATCAAATCAGAAATAAGAGTGAAATAATTACAAACCAATTTCAGGCAGTAAACCAAAATCACTTATCTAGGCCACTAGCTTGCCTGTCAAAGATCTGATTCTGGTCAAATTAATCCTGTTTACATGAAGCACTCTGAACCGATGATGCTGAAATCTTAAAACCTAACAATGTGATTGGATATGATTATGTAACATAGTTTACATTGACTAGATATTTTTGTTCAGATTTTGAATTAACCCTAAGACGATAAATTCTTGATAGTTAAAATTAAATTCAAAATAAAATGAAAAGCTAGTAAAATACATTGAGATAGAGTTATTCATATTCAGACCATGAACTCCAAACTTGGATTCTCTCCAGGATGCGCATTTTACCAGGATTTTTCATGAGCCCTTAATTTCTCGTCTCATTTATGGTAATCAAATAAGGTAGAAACACTTGCTCATTTCTCCTGTGCATAAACTGCTTTCTTTGCTTTTCTATTCTCTATATTTTCTATTCTTGTTCGCTCAGAATTTGCTATTCTGCTTCTCGTTCTATAGAGGGAAAAAAGAAGCTTTCGCTAAATAAAAAGTAATCAGATACCAAAAAAAAAAACGCAAGTGAGCCTTCCGAGAAAAAAAAAAAAACTGGTTTCTTTTCATTTTTATTTGTAAAAGATTAGCTTGCTTGGGGGGATCTAGATAACATGAAATCACTTCACAAACAGAAACGATGAAGATATGAACTCTAGGCTAACAGTAATGGTAAAAATAATTTCAAACTGAAGGCAAAACCACTTCATTTTGTGCACAGTGTCTGAATGCCTTCCACTGGACTTTAAATAAAAAATGGAAAACATTTTAGCAAATATAGGGAAGCACTCAGTATATGGCACTGAGAGGCATTTTTGATGTTTTTGCATTTTTGTGCAGAGAGAGCTGTAAAAGGTTGCCAATGGGGTATTGTAAAACCACAGTTAACAGTGAATTTTAGATAGATATAACCAGTTAAAGGTGATTGAATATCAAGGGTTGAGTAGTGCTTATTATACCTGCTGTGGGAGACTTCAATTCATTATTGTAACAGAATGAAAACAGCGTTGCTGCTGTCCAGGACATGCTTGTAGTATTGATTGGGTTTCTCCAGTCTTCTCTTAGGATGCAGAGTGCAGTCAAACATGCACAAACATCACTCAGTTCCCCTGATTCTGTCATGTGCTCCTTGTACCTCAAACTAAAGCAGCCTTAAGACACAGGAAAATGCTTCTTTATTTGAAGGCAGACAGGGCTCTAAGCCTGACCCCAGGGGCAATGCAGATGTGGTGACCTTTCTTGCAGAGACCAGATTTTACACTCAAATTGTCATTAAAGCTCAATTTTCCCTAGAGGGTCCCAGTCAACTTGCGTGCTCTCTCCATTAGGGTTAAAAGTCAGAGTGGCACCATGCCCACCATGCATACCAAATGAAATGGAGCATCAGCACAAGGGGGGAATGACCTGTCCTCCTGGAGAAATGGCATAATCCTCTATCTAGCCAGACGTAGTCAGACCTGGTCAAAATTGCACAAATCCAGGATTAACACTTCAGCCAGAATTTTGTAGGATCCTGCCTCTAGCAGGGCACCTCTGAACTAGGCTATTATTCCTTCCTTTTAATTTTCAGAACCAGTAATAACAACTGACTCAGCCTGTGTAGATCTAGAAACCCTCTGTATTTCTCACACCCTTTGGCTGTATCTATGAGCTTACGATAATGAATCTGATAGTTTAGGAACAAAAATGAAAAAGAAAAGAAAGAATACCTCAGTCTATAGCAAAACAAAACAAAACAAAACAAAAAGAACTGGTTTGGGGTCTTTATCAGAATGGCAGAATACATGTATTCATCAATAGATTTAACTGATAAAAGATTTTTTTTTCCTTGCCTATGTAGGTTGCCTGAGGACAACATGACCTTAAAAAATGCCCTGATCTCTCAATCTCATAATGTAGCTCATTTTAAGGTTATCTCATAAATGAAATTTGGAAAGAGGAAATTTCTCTAACATCCCAGACGAATCAGCCTCATGTTGCAGGGATGGAAGAGATTCTTGACCTATTGATAGGCTTCAATGGCTCCCACAGACCTGTGCCAAGGATATGCTTCACCAAGTGGTAGTCTCCTGCTTAATCAAGCACCTCTCCATTTGAATTGCCAATGCAAACATCTCCATTTCCTCCTTAAAGGGGGAGGGGTGGCGAGAACGGAAGTTGTTCATAGAAACAGTTCTTAAGACTTTAGAAAATCCCACGTAGGGAACCTGAGAACCAGGCAGGATAAAACCTGATCCCATCAGACCTGCAGATTAAAATCGCAGCGAGAGATCTGAAACGGGGATGAACTCCAACATCTAAATATGAGATCTAGTGTCTGACTTTGGCCTACTGTTTTTCATTTTTATCTGTAGGTTTTGGGCAATGCTGTCACTGAAAATGGTGTTTTGTATGTGAGTAAAGACAGATTATACCACAGTGTGGGTTGTAGGTTGACTTTGGTTGTTTACTGGAAGATGTGAGTTCTAGCTCCAACTCCATTATTTATGGCGTAATGTTGAGCAAGGCAAACCCTGCTCTCTTTGAACTGTTTACTTTCAATCTGCACACTGAAGCTAATGACGTTTGCTTTCACTATATCTGATATTAAATAATCTAATTCATATGACAGTTACAGAAAATTGTGGTGATAGATTGATAGATCCTACTATTGTCAATTTGCTACCCAAAATTTAATCTACCCAAGATGAACAAAATTCCTTGCACTAATTTTTGCACAAGCATGGCTTCCTAGTCCCTTTTGCCCTTTCCTCTGCTTAAAGTTTCCCAGAAACAGATTTTCTAACAAGATGCCCAAACCATCTTTAATTAGATGACTCCCAAAGTCAAGGTCAACCCCCTGGGTCTTTTGCTCCAAGTCTCACCCTCCACTGGGGCTTCATCTCCACATGGCTAGCATGGGACCCTTCACAATAGCCTACGTGAAGAGAGAGATCCCATATTCTTCCCTTCAAGCAATCACTCTGCTTTTTCAAATACATATATATATATATATATATATATAATTATTATTGTTAGTGACACTACGATCTCTACTCTGTCCCAAACTACATTTTTAGCTTGCCTTCCACCTGTTCAATCTGGTCTGTGCCTTTTATTTCATAGTGATGAAACCGTTTTTTTTTCCTGAGAGTGTTCAGAATCACTTAAGTATTTTGAAAGTGATTCTGTCCTGCCTCACTAGGTTGTAAGCTTAAAAGGGAAGGAGTGTGTCCTGCCCAGGTACTGAGCTTGGCACCACAGATGCCTAGATGAACCAATCCCAGCTTTATCATTGTGGAATATATGCAGACTTTGTTTTTATAGTCAGTTAACAATTACTCCAAACTTCCCACATGCTCTTCCAGGGTACGTGGAAGGCAGATGGTTCAATCCCCTTCCCCATGATTCTTGTGACTTCCCCCATCCTCGAGAGGCAATAGATGATATACAGTGTTCAATCAATGAACATTACAATCCTGTGTATGACTTACCTCTGCTCTCATTCCTGACTTGCACATTCTCACCTACCCCCACCCTGCCTTGTTAAAATAAACTGGTTCACATCCTTTGAGAACAAGTAACTATCATCTGTTGGTGAAGGTTTGCTATGCCCAAGGCCCTTAACACACATGATTTCCATTCCTCACCACAAACTCATTTTGCAGATGAGAAAATTGGGACTCAAAAATGTAAATTAATTTTATTCATGCTGTAAAGATAGTAACTATCTGAGCTAAGAATTCTTGAATTCTTTATCAGGTCATTCTGATTCTGAAGACTGTAATATATTCCCTCACTGCTCAGTCTATTGACTTCCTTCACTAGACACTGACTTCCATAACCCCATTTGGGGGAGCTCATTTTGATATAAATCTGCATTCCACGATGCCTCCAAAACTCATCATTGCCATGTTCTAACTCATAATAACTCCCAGTGATCACATTACGCTTTATCGTTTCTCAGAACACTTTTACATAAATATCCCCATTTGATGTTCACGGGAAACGTGAGGAATGCTGGACAGGTGTTATAACACACATTTTATCATGAAAAAAAAAGCCTTTAGGTTATAGGATTGCTCAAATTATCACAATTATAAGCAACAAAATCATGACTAGGCTTCAAGCCTCCTGGGCTCCTCCAGAGCTCCAAAGCCTACAGGGTCACATCTGGTGATGTGCACCTATGATTACAGTTTAAAAGTTACTGGTGCAAATTTAACAGTCAAGAAATTCAGGAGTTCAAAACTCCAGCTTTATGTTGTCATAGCTGGACTTAATTTCTTCCTTGAAACTTTATTTCTGCCTGAAAATAGAACCAACCTAGTGACATCCAGGAAAATATAGTCCAATGCCTGATTCCTCAAACACTTCAGGAGTGATCACCTTCGGACTCCTCCTCCTTTCTCTCTGGGACTTTCCTTTTTTTTACCTTCTCCTACTTGACTTGGTGGCCTATGTGGTCTCATGACATCAGAAGAAGGTGGTTGGCCCAGGGTCACTGGTGCCTGCTTGCACTGGCTTCAGGGAGATGTGGCCTAGCCAGCCTGGGGTTTAGACACGGCCCTTGGTCTCCACTGCCTCTGCTGATCACTCCTGAGCCTCTTCCCTCCTACAGTTACTGTGTCCCCTTGGTCCCAACAGAACTTTTACCCACTTCTCTGAGCTTCTTAGAAGCAAAATAATTATAGGGTGTTCTCTCGGGATGCTGGGCTGTGAGAGACTTGAGAGCTATCTCCAGCTCTCTTACTGTCTTGGGCCCTCTTTTCTAAGACACACTCTTTGCTGGCCCACAATAGTTTATAGGCCCTCAACGTCAGGCTTTTGCCACCACAGATTTCCTCTTAGAAGAAAAATATGAGTTCCCTCTGCTGTTGAACACCAGCAAACCCACCAAGGTTTATAATTATCAGATGCCCATCTTCCAGTAAGACTTGTTGTTCAGTATCAAAGGCATTAATTAATTATTTCTTTTAATAAAAGTTTTATAGAGCACTTATTATTTATCAGGTACTGTTCTAAGAAGTACCACTATTATTAATTCTATTTGATAGATGAGGCTATGAGGCAAAGAGGGGCAAAGTGTGCCCAGGATTGCACAAGTAGTGAGCAGCAGAGCTAGACCGTGAACCTTGGCAGTTAAAAGTGATGGATAGTGAGAATGTTTCACAACAAGTATGTTAACCACACCAGAGTAATGAGGACCTTAACAAGATGCCATTTATAAAATGTAGCCAAATGGTCTCAGAGACATGAAGTGCCCCATATAGGCTAGTGTATTATGCTTGTCTGGACTAGTTGATGGTCCTAAGAGTCTATCCTTATGGGCATGGTTCTGTTTACATGTCGAGAGATACAGATGGCTCTTTCATGGGAAATGGTAAATCTGTTATATCATAGTCTAAAATATAACAGTATCAAGGCCAGGTGTGTATTCCAATAATAAATATTTTCTATTTAAATTCAGCAGAGTCACATGGGGATTGCAGTATAGATAGTTTTACTTAAATATATTTTACTCATTACTGGCCGAGCTTTTGGAAAAGAAGAAATAGTAAGACTTCCAGAGAACATTTCTGAAGTTTTCATTCAAGTAGTTGTCTTCAATATCTTAGAAAAATAAGTATTTTATCCCCTCGAACATTGTGAAATTAAGCTTGGAATCATAGACACTCCTCACAACTGAATTCCTTTTCCTGACATATAAAGTAATTTTCCAGAAAACCAAAATGCTTGCCACATTAAATAAGGAAAATCATCCCTTATAACAGACAGCTTTGTCTTCTGGGCAAGATAAAGTCACAGGGCAGATTTACTCATGGGGATGAGATAACCAAAAAAGTGAACAGTGGTCTTCCACACAAAGTGTACACAAATGTTCATAGAAGTTTTATTTGTAATAACCCCCAAATGGAAACATCCAAATTTGTTTTCATCAACATGTTAAAGTATAGAGAAACCCTAGTATATCAATATAGACTGCTGCTCACTTGTGAAAAGGAATGGAATATTCCTTCACACTGTAAGGTGGGTGCATCTCAAAATAATTATACTAAGAAGCTAGACAAAAGATACTGTATGATTCTATTTATATTAAATTCTAGGAAATATAAACTAATCTGTAGTGACAGAACATAGATCAGTGGTTTTCTGGGGGCAACGTGGGGGTCAGGAAGGTTTGGGAGAAAGGGATTACCAGGAGGCAGGAGGAATAGGGTGATGGATATGCTCATCATCTTGATTATAATGGTCACTTCATGAGTGTACACATGTGTGAAAACTTTTCAAGTTGTTTAACTTAAATATATTCAGTTTAATGTACGTCAAGTGTATATTAATAGAGCTCCTTCGAAAAACCACATACACATAAAAAGAATGAAAAAAATCATTTCACAGGAGAAAAGAAGATTTCTGAAATAAAGACTGAATTTAGTCAATCTTCTATTCTAATCCTCTATTCTCAAACTTTCCATAATGTTGCAGTGTTTAAGTCCGTATTTAGAGTACACGCATCATTATTTTCCACTACTACCGCCATTACCTTCTACACATTTTAAATTTTAACTAAAAAAGAAAAAAAAACTTAGAAATATTTTTCTATTTATAAACACTTATGTATTGACATTATTCTCTTAAATTTTATAAAGATCACTTTTCTATTTTATGGGGGCTAAACTGGAAAAGAGTAAGAAAGAATGAAGGAAAACTGTAGCATTAACCATTCCTTGCGAGAGATGATAGTGACTTCAGGTAGTGTGTTGGCCTCCAGTGTTCAGGGGAACCCTCTGCAGGCACTCCCTCCCCTGCTTTTCCACCTATAGTGTCCTAAGCAATATTTAGGACCCTACAGCAGTGTCAACTCATTTGTAAGTTTCTCTCAATTGTCAAGACAGATTCCTTTTTTCCCCTCCACTATGTTCTTTTATCAACCTGTACACATGTCTATCATATTACATACCCCAATTCAGAGTTATTGTTATCTTGCTTTATTTTCCAAGACCTTCTCAGAAGCTACTGTAAAGCTTCTCAATATGTTGTCAGGGCCCCCTCAGGAAAAGCACATCACACTCAAAAGGAGTAACTGAAGAGAGTCCAACCACACGACTCTTACAAGGTAGGAGCAGATTTACATGAAATCAGCAAGACAGACAGTGAAGCACCCTGGGGTAGACAGTCTTAAGAAGCTGTTAGTGTTCTAAACCTAGAGGGGCAAGAGAAGGGGGAATTACCAGACCTACAGCTATGGCATCTCCTACTATACGCTTTAATAGAGGAATAATTCAGCCACTGACAAACTTTTCTCAAAGGGAGCACAGGAAAGTAAATACCCTGGCTTTACACTCCACTGGCCTTCTGAAGGCAGGGGGTTCTGACTGGTGCAATCCTTACGGGCTGACTTCCAAGAGATAAGGCAGGTCAGAGTCGGGGAGGGTGGACCTGGAAAGCCTCCAGCATTCAATACATGGAAACAATGTGATTGAATTAACTGATGGAAACGAGTGAGAATCTATATGTGGAAAGAGAACAGAAACTTGGAGAGAGTTCATGGAGATCTATTGTCTGGCTACAACAGGGCCAAGGTGGCGAGAGATTAAATTCCAAGTCTCTAGTCACTCACTGTCCCTGCTTCGTTATGTGTTTTCTGAAGACCACCTGCACCAGAATTGACTTGATTACATGTTAAAACACAGCTTTTGAAGCACTATGTCAGCTCTACTGAATCAGAATCTCTAGGGATAAGACAGAATTTAAGTTATTAACAAGTACTCCCAAGTACCCTGAATGATTTTGATAAATTTCTTCTTTCCTTCCTCCCTTCCTTCCTTCCTTCCTTCCTTCCTTCCTCCCTCCCTCCCTTTCTCCCTCCCTTCCTCCCTTTCTATTCTAATCACTGATCTGAAGCTTCCTAGAATAATAAACTTGAGAAAATTGCAGACAATTTTATCCAATTTATCATTTTTCACTGGTTTTAAAATACTCATTGCAGAACAATTGCCAGGCTGTGAGCCCCATAGGGGTAAACTGTCACGGAATCAGAAGGAAATCTGCATTGGAGAGGCACATGCCTTTCCTTGTTCTTGTCCTGTGCAGAATGCATCTCAGGGATGTCTCAGCTCCCCAGCCCTTTGTCACAGACAGGTGGTCTGGAACCACACTTAGTCATTACTATGCACCCTAGTCCCAGAGGCTCCGCAGCCCTCAGATTAGCAAAGCGATCTCATTTTCAAGAAGCTTCACATTGGTGATACTTCATCAGGTAGTAGCAAATGGCCCCCCTAACAAACACAACACCAGAAGCAATGCTGCCAAAAGCATCGAGTGCCGACTTGAGGATGACAGCCCCATTCCTAACAGAGCCCCACTGGGGACTCATTACCAGGTGGTGGGAGGCGAGGATGACAGCACTTCTGGTGGGCCACACGTGTGAGAGCTGAAGCAGCCCACCTCCCCACCACAGCGCTGCAAACCGGTGCATAGAGGAACTCTCCAGCATGGGAAGTGGAGTTGTGTGACGTTGATATCAGAATTTCAGAATTTTTCCTTTTTGCCATCAGACAGAAGGAAAAAGATGTGGGGAGTTTTTTTTAACCAGAAAAACAGAATCTATGCTATTGAAGAAGTAGCTTCCTCTGATGGACATGATGGACCAATAAAATACATTGAATTATGAAACATAATCTAGTCAGAGATGTCCTTAAGAGTTATTTCAGTGGAGCATTCTGAGGGACTGTAAAATCAACTAGTCCTCAGGAATATTTTTTGAAAATCCTTTGAAAAAATATTAGTGGGATAAAATAATAATTATAATAATGATATTATTACCTGATAGGTATTGAGCAGTTATTCTGTTACAGCACCTTGCATATATGCCCTTATTTAATTGTTTTAACAACAACCTGATGTTATATGTGTGATCTTCCCCCCCTCCATTTTATAGATGAATAAGCTGTGATTTACCAAAGCTTTGCCTTAAATTCCCAAGATCCCATATATGGTAAGTGGCAGAATTCTAGCTCATCAGCTACATATCTTATGTTTTTGGTAAAAATGGTCATTCTATACCATTTGAAATAAAAGAACTTTAAGTTTTCAAAGATCAGTAAAATTCTAGAAACATTTACATTGTCTTTTAAAAACACTTTCAAAGTAATATGTGGAATGTTATATAATGAGAACTATGGGGTAAAAGCCTAGATTTTAGGGTCAGACCATGGTTTAAATAATAATTATGGTAATAGCTCGATGGCTTTGATATTTCTAATACTGCTCTGAGGAGCTGACAGAATATATGTCAAATACCTATGCCAGTAGATAGTCATTAAATGATGACTGTTATTAATGGATTATATATCTTCATACAAAAACTCAAGGGGTCATTTTAAAAAGTGGATGCATTCATTTATATTCACTAATCAGCTTACTTATACACTGTCCTTCGGAGAAAAAGAACATACTATAATTTTGAATGCAGGAGAATCAGTTTTGCAGAATAATAATTATTTTTCAACTTAAAATATATGCCATTTTACCCTCAAGTTAAAGTGTATTTTCACTCCCGAATTGAGATTTTTAAATCTGAAGCCACAGCTCAAGATCACAGTGAAGAAGAAGCTATGAAAAATAACTATGGTATGTGAAACATACGTGTGTGTGTTGGTTGCTTAGGTGAAATGAGATGCAGTTAAATAGAACTGAGGAAGTCAAGGGACTTTGAAACAATGCCGTTATTAATGTGGTTGGGGGAACAATGGGAGGATGATGTCAAGGAGAGAAAGATGATGACCCAAGTACTGAAATCACAGAAGCAATAAAGGTCCTTGGAGTTGGTAGATAAGAACAATAAAGATAAAGAAAATAGCTTGCTGAATTTTTGAAGGTACTCAAAAGAAGTTTGGAAGCAGCATTAGGAAGCAAGGACTATGCTAATTCCCTAACCCAGCTGAATCTCGAAGGCCAGTTTCTCTGCTCTTGGATTCTCAAGTCATGCTAGAAAGAACTCTATAACAAAACAACTGGTTCCATCAAAAACTCAACAGAAATCAGCCACTCACTGCTAACTTTAATTTGTCTCTAAGTTGACTGCCTTTGCGTAAGGTTGTTTCATTGCCCTGACGACAGAGCCCCAACCCACACTTATTATCTGCGAATAGTCTCACCTTCTACTTAAGTGAGATCAAGACTACTAGCAATGAGCTCCCTCAATGCCTTCTATTTTCTCTTTTAAACCCTCAGTGTACCTGCCATCACAGAAGATAACGTCATTTCAGGGCTCATTCAATGGTGACCTCATTTCATTCCTTCCATATCCTCTGAGAGCTTGTCCCAATCATCACGTATCTTTTCCCTTCTCTGACACCCCTCTCTCTCACTCTCTCCCCTCAGTCCTTCCCCTCGGACTGCAAGACTCCCGACATGACTCCATGTGCGATCCCATCTCACCCCATCCCTGTGCACGCTATCGCTTTTACGGCTAGTTTTCTCAAAAGATCATTCTCAGAAGAGGAACCTCCATCTCTTCACTTTTTCTTTTCCCAGTTGCTCCATCGATCTAGTGAATGGCTTTCTCAGAGGTCTAACAGTAGTCTACCAAATCTAAGATTGGCCTCTTCCGTTCTCGTCTTTAACTGCTCTGTAGCATCTTCTTGGTCATACTCTCCATCTGTGCCTTCTGTGATCCTGTATCCTCAAACTGCTCCCTCTAGGACTTCTTTTTGAACTGCTACTTCTCATTCCACCCCCTAAACAACAGTTTCCAGTTCTACCTTTGGTCCCCTTACCTAATCTCTCTCTGTTTCTCCCTGAAAAACTACCTGTAGTAGGCTGACTTTAAGTGTCATTTCTAAGCAAATATAAATGCTGATCATCACTCACATCACAAGTTTTTTGTCACTACAAAACTCCCTTCTGATCATCTCCACCACAGACTGAACCCAGCACACTTTTCAGGTCTTCCAGCTTCACAACTCTGGGGCTCTCTGTTTGTAGTATCTCCTCTTTCCTCAAACTCAAATAGAAGCTAAATCATATGGATTCAACACCACTAACATCTCAATCATTTCTTCCCAGTCTCTATCAGCCCTCCTTTTACCATCTTTCATCTGGTAGCAAACAATACCTTTTAAATGATACCTTTAAGAGTAGGAATAGAAATCTAGAAGTTTGGAATTTAATGAATATAAATACGGCAAACAAACCTACAAAGCTGAGGTTTCCTCATTCCACCACCCATTTTGAATTCCTTTCTAGTCTCTTACTCTAGCATGCGATAAACATCAAGCTTTCAAAAATATTGCAAAGGAGAGAACATTCTTTACATTCTAGGAATCTTTTTATTCTTTACTCTTTTGTCAATATTCAGAGATTCTTAGATTTTGTTACCCACTGGCTTCCCAGAACCTCCCAGCCAGGCCTGCCCTCTCTGTGCATCTTCTCTTGCTGCTTCTCTAATCCCCCTTTAAAATTCATTGTATTTATTTATTTATTTATTTATTTAGCACCATGGTGTTATGAAAGAGTTTGAGATTTGGAATCAGAATGGACAAATGTCGAATCCCACCTCTGCAACCTACTAACTCTGGGACTTTTGGGAAATATTATGTAACATTTGTTTGTTTGAACTATGAAATGGATGCTAACAGCCACCTGAGCATGAATGGTGAGGATCAGATAAAATAAAATATGTAAGGCACATACCACACAATGTAAACACTCAAGAAATAGTACCTCTTCTCAAGCTGATATCAATTTATACGAATGTAATACGATGCCTGGAACTATCGGATGATATCCCTTCGGGAGTAACAGTGTCGTCTTGCAGACAATACTGAGTGAGAGTGCATTTCTGGTGAACACAGTGGTAGGTGAGAAAGATCTTCCTACCACCCTTTAAAAACAGTTTCTATTTTGCCTCATTCTATATCATTCCAAACGACAATGAGGGCAACTATTGTTATGTTCTAATTTTTTCCTAACATGCTTTAAACTGTCTTTTTTTTTTTTTTCCTCCCTGATAAAATCAGAAGTGGAAGCGGCTTTGAAAGAATGGCCATGCTGGTGAGGTTGCCTGAAAGCTGGAGGGGTGGGTATTGGGTGAGGGGTGGCAATGTCGTCGGACAGATGGCAGGGGACAAACTGGGAGGCACAAAGGATGGGCTGGCAGCCTCAGGTACCCCTATGGCTCAGCCAAGATTCAGAGAGATTTAGGGGTGTGAAGAGGAGGGAAAACCCAGGTGGACAGTCTTTCTTAACTAGCTCTAATTAATTAATCTTGGCTGGAAAAAAAAAAAAAACACTTCTTCATAAAAGAACCCTGCGGATCCTACAGTGTTGTTTGTTCATAGAGTTTGGATTAGGCTTGGCCGTTACAGACGGCAGTGGGCACTCTTTTGTGCCACTTTTTCATCTCAAAATGTTTGTGTAAGTTGTGAGCATAGGATTCAGAATCTAGGGATTTATTACCATCAATAAAATTCTCTCAGTCTATGTTGATTTTATTGAATTCAGGGTAGGTTACGTGTCTGTAGTTCTATCTTTACCACCTGATATTTTTTTCATCCTCTGGGCCATGTTCTAAACGTGCTTTGAAAGAGAGTCTTGGGCATGGCAGTCAGGATCATAGTCTGTGAAGCCAGACAGCCTAGTTTCTAATACTAACTCTACCACTTACCAGCAATCTAACCTTGGACACTTCGTTTAACTTTTGCCTGTGTCAGTTTTCTCATACGTAGAATGGGAATCAGATCATACAAACCTCATGGTACTATCAAGAGGAATAAACAAATTAATATATGTAGAGTCCTTAAATCATGCCTGGCAAGTGCTTTGAAGTTAGCTACTAGCCTGGCACATAGTAAATGCTATTTAAGTGTGAGCTGTTGCTGCTGCTAGAAGCTGTCAGAGTAAATTCCACATGCTATATTATTACTTTAAAAACTGTACACTGATCTATCATCTCAGAAGAATTTATTCAAGTGTGCCAGATAAATGTCTAAATACACTTACTCATCAAACCAAACATGAATTTACTCTGTAAATTGAAGAGACGCACAGTGAAAACAACGGTTTTATTTCCTTAACAGAATATTGTTTAAGTTTTGGTAACTCGATATAGAATTAAAATAGTTTATAAAAGCATTTGGCATACTCTGGGGTTGATCATTTTGGAAGTAATATGAAAGCAAAATAAAATGACTATTCAATGGATTATTGATTCATTCAATAAGCAGTTACCATACGCCTTGCCCCTACAGAGGTTTGAAGAAGATGCAAACAAAAATAAGACCAATTTCCTACCATTTTGGAGTTAGAATTCAGTAAAGAAACATACTGAGCACAATGACAGTCAAGTATGGAATAACATGGGAACAAACAGAAAGCAGTCGTTTGCATACAGGGGGAAGGGGATGGGGTGATGGTTTAGGGATGGCTATTGGACGGCAAGCATTCCTCCCTGTCCTTAAGTGGGATCTCTGTGAACTGGAAGAAAAGAAATTCATGGTGTCAATATTCTTCTGTTTTCATACTTTTTTAGCCAATCCTGGGAAAAAAATCTAACAAGGACATTGGCTTGATCCCAAAACACAAAGCATTCAAACTCTTCAAATTTAGTAGGAAAACAATAATTACACCAAGCACTATCAGTGAATTATATTAATGTAAAATTGTAGCTAATTTTTTGAATACCAAAGAGAAAAAAAAAGAGTTCCAAAATGTTACTTGCAAACCAACCAGTAGCAGACCTTTAGGAGAATCATATGAGAAAGCTTCTCCTTGACCTGTATGTTGTCCCTGGACGAATGTGATCTGTTGGGGCGCCTCTAGAGTTATTAGTGCCATGGAAATACACAGGTAGACACTCAGCGAGATAGGAAGACAGATCATTCCTGAGAGCTATTCCCACAGTAACAATCACTCAGCCCCCTTCATAGTCACCATACCCTCCCCCATCAACTATGAAGTCAGGAAGCAGAGAGCTGCTCAGTCTCATTCAACATGATCCAGTCATAATAGTCAATTTTCTCTTCTTTAAATGAAAATCTGTAAGAAAATAAGTTCAAAAAATGTAATGCAACTTGGAAAGTACTACATGGGCTTTCAGAATGTATGAATACTTTTTTTAAATTTTCTTAAACTTGACTACACACAATACACACAAATTAAGGTGTTTGATGAATAACAAGTTTCAGAGGATAACTTAAAGACATCAACTACCAAGAGACATAAATACTTCTTAAAAGGCTAAGCTTTGTGGTCATCGTCAGGTTCTGTAACTCTACACTGGGTATGAGCTCAGGAAGCTAGGGGGATAGCATCCTGGAAGCGCAATTACAGGAAATTTTAAGTAGCATCTGTGGTAATTGGCTCACTCTGATACTAACATTGGCACCAAAGCTCAAATTAGAGACTTCGTAATTAAAACAGTCACCCGCTATAGCCAGTTAGGAAACCTAATGCAAAGAGAGATCCCATTCATAATAACAACAAAAATATAAAAAACAAAGGAGGAAATTGGACAAGAAGTGGACAAGACCTAAATAAAGATAACGGTAACATGATGTACGAGTTTAAAATAAAGATTTGAGAACTGGGGAATCTTCTCATGCTCTGTACACATTAGTGAAGGCGTCACTCCTCTCTAGTCCACTACCCCTCTGGCTATCTGAAAGGTCAGATGCAAAGAAATACCTTTGACTGAAACAAACCAGCGTTTTCTTGTCTGTCGATTTTCTGTCCTGGAAACCTAAAATGAGCTTGTGAAAGTGAATACTTGTCTTTCATGTTTACTCATGTCTGGCACATTCATTGTAAGACTGCTTTACATGGAAAGAGTTTGTATAACCCAACGCATAAGAAAAATTCTTGCTACAGAAAAATAGCAATTGACATTAAGATGCTAATAACAAGTACAAACTGATAATAAATTTTAAAAGTAACTTCAGTGAACAGTCAAAAAGAAATTGAAAATTCATAGGATAGCATTTGACTTTTGGTTATTGTAAACTTGGTAATAGGTTTCAAAAGAATTTTAATTGTATATGCGCTTTGATCCAGGAATTCTACTTCTTAGGAAGGAGTGGGAGATTCGCACACACACAAAAAAGAGTATGTGTATCGATCCTCAGTACAGATTTCTCCCTAAGAGAAAAATGGACAAAACCACCTGACTATTCACCAATGGGCTAGTGAGAAAATTAGGTATGAAGCCATTGTGTTTTTCAAAGAATGTAAAAACACTTGGGGGAATATACAGAAAACTGATGACAAAAACCCCCAAACAATGCAATACTGCCTACACAGTATTATCTTAATGTGGAAGTATGTATCTTTGTAAATATATATAAAAAATATTGAGGCACAAGTATACCCAAATTAGCAATGACTCTCCCTAAGTGTTGCAAATTTGGTTCCCTTAATATGCTTTTCTTTGTATTTGTAAGGTCTACAGTGAACATTCCATTAATTTTATAATTCTAAAAGTTAATTATAATTATTATTAATTGCCAGTTGATTTATTTAAAAAAAAAAAAACAACTTCTACAGACCACAGAGGACATTATGAAAGGGAATGCTGTCTGATAGGTATAATCTAATTGTTTCATTGAGAAAATTTACCCTCATACATATTTCTACTTAGTTTTAAGTTAAGCCATGTAATTTTTATATTATTTTGTTTCCTTTTTTTCCTTTTTTTTTTGGTACATTTGGTAATTGATTTAATTTTTTCATAGATTAAAATGCAAGCATTTTATTAGTGTGCTTGGATACTATGGGCCCAAATTCTTGTGTTAGAAAGAAACACTGAACTATGATCCATGAATACAAATGGTAACTGGACACTCAGTTAGTCACATTAGAGCTGTTACATTTCCTCAGAAAGAACCCAGATATCATAGTTGTTTTAGATCTTTCTGGATATTGAAATATATTTATTCTGTTTCTTTTTTTTTTTTTTCACTCTCAGGTTCTTGATGATAACAAAAGGTAATCCTTGAGTATTTAGAACACAAGAAAAGCTCAGAGAAGAATTGATTCTTAATGTCATATACTTTTCATTACTATTTGTACTAGATGAAACTTGATATTGTGTTAACACAGGTTCAATTAAATATGCCACACCTACATCAATGGCAAAGTTTATGTATCTTTTCTGTTTTAACACCTCCTAGGCACTTTTATTCACCAAATTGTAGACTTTCTTCCAAATCTCATTGTCAGTGCCCATTTTTTAAATTTCTGAATTCAGTATAAAAAACAAAGTTCTTGTCACATTTGCTTCACACTACATAGCCACACTTGACCCACCATGGTCTTTCCAGATCCATCTATGGCAGCTGCTGGGATGAATGCCAAGATTTTCAGCTATGAAATAGCCCAATCTAGTAAAATCCAGATTAAATCCACTTCTAATCACACAGGGCTTGGTTTGGTCACTGAGTCTCAGGAAACAAATGTAAGACCATCCACTGGGTTAGAAACAACCATCCTGATGTGATCTGGACTGTGCTACACAATCTTAAATATAATGAATTGGAAGCCAGTAATTTTTCTCTGGACCACATTGAGGTAATTCTCTCTCTCTTTCTGATAGAGTCCTGGGATTACCACCACAGCCTTACAACTGGCTTTGACAGTCATCTTTTCTGTCACGATTTTAGCTATCTAACTTAGAGAAGTCATCCCAGATGGAAAGTGTCTTAACCGATTCTTCTAGAAAACAAAGAAAGAGGCAAAGATTAAGATGTTAACACCTTCGGGGAGGTGCCAGCCCTGGTGGTGAAGAGGAGAGGAAAAGTGAAGCAAAGCAAGAAAGGTGAAACCAGTGTGCTGTGATGTGTTACCACACTGGTTTCTGCTTAACAATGAGCCACCAAGACACATGGTGAGTTGCTGTGTCCTTGGGTTACCTGGCACTCGAAACTTGTATGTAAGTTTTACAAAAAGGAAGCAAGTTTTGAGAAGTCCATGGGGAAGAGAAAGAAAGAGAAGGAATTTATGTACCTGACTCCTTCCATTTCCCATTGGTCAAGGCTCAGCTCACAGAAAGCCAACTCCTCAAAATTGCAGGATTTTCACCTAAGTCACAAAGTGGAGGGAAAAGAGCACAGGCAGAACGTTGATCAAGAAAGAAAAAGAAGGAATGTGTGGGACTCTGAAAGATGATCTGAGACCTTGTCTCCACAAAGACATGGATGCTGTCATCTCTGTAGTTTTTTCATGTGCACAAACTCTGCAATTTCATGTTCAAGTAGTTGCATTTCAAAACTTGGGGTTGTTCTTCATGTTAAGCATGTTGGAAAGACAGGAATTTAAGATTTGTGGGCAATGGAATATGAGTCAAATATCTTAATATGTAAAATCTCATGTATAAAAACTATAGCTTATATCAGTAGAAAATATTTTCTCTTTTGAACAGAAAAGATACAAAAGTGTTCAAAAATACTTTTTAAGAAACTAGAGAAAATCCATAATTTTGTCTATTAAATCCTTCATCTAAAATTATATTGTTCACATCAAAGTATAGCTTTAAAGTAAGATTTGGAAATTTGTGGGATAAAATACATTGAATTTGGAATTTTTGATATGCTCTGTTTGTTACACCACCATTATCAATACCACGAGTAATCACCAGGAAAAATGATGAGATGAGAAGCAGGCTGAAGCTTGCAGAACCAGTCTGGCACATGCTGCTGCAGAGATAGCACAGCAACCTGGTTCAGGATGAGAAGTGTTTTCATGCTTATCAGGTTGAGACTTCTGCTTAAACCCCAAGGCAGCAGGAAGGGCAACATTTAACATCTCAGATACATGCCCAGTATTTATTTATAGATACATGACACCCTAGTACCTCTACATCTTCATATGAATGTATTCAGAGTTTGGTGAATCTATGTACTGTTGGAGAAAGAGAAGGAGAACCCAGGATAGAGAAAAGTAGACCAAACTCATACAGTGCTTGAGGCCTAGGATGCAACGTGGGGCAGCATTAAACCATCAACAAGTGCTAACAATTTTAACTTTTACATACACTGCTTGTAAGTTTCAAAAGTTTATTCCTAGTGTTTCTATCTGTAACTACCATATTTACTTGTCTTTTAGGACCCAGCTGAACATGTCAAGATTCCCATGAATCTGTTCCTCTGGTCTCAGTTCTGATGACATGCAAAACCACCCTCAAAGATATTTCTTCAGATGTTGGTTAAAGCCTTGAAACCAGTATGAAATAAACTTGAGAAGCATCATCTACTAAAATTTCCCTCAAGCTCTGGGTAAATCCAGTTCCAATATTTAATTTTTACAGATCCATGTATCAAGAGAAGTATCTCCATGAGAGTCCAGTGCCTCTAAGAAAATTTCAGTGCAGGGAGATTCTGAAGGTTTGTATCTGACCTTTCTTTGGTTTTAATCACTGAATTTCTCGACAACTTTATAAGTTGAAGGTGCTGGGTCACCGTCTAACTTAATAGGGCCCACCACAGAGACTTGGTCACCTCTGATTGCTCCCATTAGTCTCCGCACATCTGGTACACTGTCCTTGGGTGAGAAATGTTTTCCATAACTTTCCTCTCGTTCACTACCCTGCATATAAATTGTTTTTATTAACCAGAGAATGATACAGCACTGTATATTTGTGTGAGCTGTGGCCATTCTCAGCTTTATCCTACAGAAAGAGAGTTGATTGTTTTCTCCAAAATGGAATTAAACACTGTTTATCACCAATGTCTTCTTTTCTATTTTTCTACCATTATTTAATATGGGTCAAACTAACCTTTGGTTTGACATGAGATTAAAGAACTAAACATTGTAACAAGACTCTTTGAGACAATTTACAATATGCCATAGTTGTGGGAAGAGAAGAGCCAGATAAAAAGAATACATCACTTGGAAAGGTTTTTCCATTGGACAACATATCTGGATGTAAATATCTTAGAGGTATTCAAATGTATATGGAAATACATATAGTTGGGTGATTGGCACATTTCTTTGCCAGAATGATAAACAAAGTGATAGACAGTCTATCCTGTTTTATTTCAGGATATTTTACAAATCTAATGAAAGTCATCTTTCTGCTTTCTTTGCAATTTCCCCCACGGATAAGAGTAGCATGGAGTTTGGTCCACATGGATACAACCACAGCTTTATTGTATACCATTACAACTGTGTCCTCCACCTCCACCCTAGTCATGGAGAATGTAGCTCAGGGCCATTACAGCCAAGTAAAGAAAATGAATCATCTTTATAAAGAAAGTGGACAAAAGACAATATGGCTACATTTTTATTAAGACAGTTCTGCAGGTGGAAGTAGTTTGTGCTGGAATCCATTTTATCTTCATAAAAGCCAAAATGTTTACATCCTGGAGTCATCTGCCATCCCATCATTGACACTTATCTTTTGAACAAAAACAATGTTTAATTTGTTCTCTGATTTAATCCTACATAACCTGAATTCATACACAAATACCATATTGTTCACATAGTATTCCATTAAAAATATAAAAAAGGAAGAGGAAGTATCTAGACAGCGTTAAAGATAGCTAGTCATTCTATTAAACACAAGAGAAACACTAGTTCTGGTCATAATTAGAGGTCAGTTTCATGAGAGAATAGTTAGAACTTCTTCTGCATCAAGCTAATGGCAGTTTGGGGAAGAGAAAAAGCAACGTTCTGATTGAACTATGTTTAATTTCCATATTGAAGTGTTAAATTAAAAGCTACCTACTTTTTTCCCTTATGTCACATTGTATGTCACTAATGTCAATCTGTGTGAAACAATGACTTTTGCCAGGTCACTTCAACATTAGCAAGACTAACTATTACTTTCATGTGTTCTTTCGCTCTTCAATTACACACTGTGTCACCCGAGGACTTGGAAGTGTTGTTTCCGTGTCATTTGTTTACATTTTATTCATCAGCCACCTTGCCAGAACGTCTTAACTTCACATCATACAGCTTATTTGTAAAGGGAGTTTCATTCCAATTTAAGATGCTTAGATTAAAATTTTAAACAGCTTTATCTATTCACATGAAGCTAGCTATCAGATACACTTACAAGCAGATATCACCCAAATTTATCTGCTGTTCTCTACTTTCTCTCTCAGTCCTGCCCAGTGGAATACCTCACTGACTCTTCTAGGTAGACGACAACTAAAACACAGCTTCTTGTATCTTCCCTATGCCCTGTAAGGTCATCTTTTCCATCACAGTTTTTCCTAGCAGATCATTTAGCTATGCAGTCATTTGCCCACCTAATTATTTTGTTTTATGTTTTATATAGCACTGCCCACACCTCTACACCTTGTGAAACTACCTTTTGTCAGCCTTGGAGGATGCCTCCCTCAGATGGTCACAGAATCACAAGGTCCAATTTGCAATCATAATTGTATAACGTTCAAGCCCTTGAAAAAGGCTCAAAGACCTTCTATTCCATCTCTCACATTTGCTGTTAAGGAAAAATGCTGTAGGTGGCAAAGACAGGATTAAAACACCAATCACTGATTTCAGGTTCACAGCTCTCACTGCAACAGCCTGCACTTACAACCCAGAAGAACTGCTGCAAATTAGTCTTCTGCAAATGAGCAGTCTCAAAAATGTCAGCGCTCTCTGCGCTCCTGTGCTAGAGGGTCCTCCGGAGAAACAGAATCAATAGGATATAGAAAGAGATACATGTAAGAGGGTATTTATTACAGAAATTGGCTCATATGTTTATGGAGGCCGAGAAGTCCCGCAATCTGCTGTCTGCCAGCTGGACACATAGGAAAGCTGGTGGTGGTGGTGTGATTCCATCCCAGTAGGAAGACCTGAGAACCAGGGGAGCTGATGGTACAACTCTCGGTCTAAAGGGGGTGCACTCTTCTAAGTCCCAGAGTCAGAAGTCCTGAGAACCGGGAGCTCCAATGTCCAATGGCCAGAGAAGATGGACATTCCAGGTGAATTAGAGAGAATTTGTCCTTTCTCCACATTTTTGTTCCACTTCGGCTTTTAACTGATTGGATGCTGCCCACCCACATTGAGGGGGTTGAATTTTCCTTACTCAGGCTACTGATTCAAATGCTAATTTCTTCTGGAAACAGTCTCACAGACACACCCAGAAATGGTGTTTTACTAGTGACCTGGTATCTCTTAACCTAGTCAACTTGACACATAAAATTAACCAGTCCAACTGCACACGTTTTCCAGGGGATCCCAGGCCATGTCGATGTTTACATGGTGCTTCAGAATTTGTCAGTTCCCTGCGCCATCTTTTATCATATCATCCCTCCTTACTTTCTCAGGCACACTTGATCACTCTTACTACATCATGTAAGTCTGCTTTTGCCTGAAACCCATCCTTTAAGTGTTCTCTTCCAATCTCCTACAGCCATTTTAATTTCATTTCCTTACATTTAATAGGTTTCTAAGATTCACTTTCCCTAACTTCTCAGAGTAGTTAACTTTCTTCATCAATGTTAATGGTTTCATGCTTCTGAGGATAAAAACCACAAATATTTTTAGTACCTCCTATCAGTCAATCACTGCGGAAACATGGGGGATATTTATCAGGTACCTTGTATGCACTCTTTTGCATCCTCTCTGCTTCACCTCTCTCTTGTCCTAGTGTCCATTACATGACTTGCTCTAAGTGAACTCTGGCCAACCTTATTCCTGACAGCACTTTATTTCTTGCTCATGCTGTAATGTGTCCTTTAACTAACAATAGCCCATTGGAGGTGGTGGTGGGGGGGGGTACCTACAACCACATCATGATGAAAGGAACTTGGGCCTTTTCACATATGTTAGTGGTAGCTAAAAATGGACTACCATGCCATCATATTCCCACTTAGAATTTATCTAAAGGACAGTGTTAAGGAAAATCTTACCAGCAGGCAGAGATGAGAGCAATATACTGCATCATTGACTTAATATGGAGGTAGAAGGGACCCAAAGTATGGTGGTACACGAACTCATGGATAGGGGGAAAGGCCTTGAATCCTCAGTCATGGACAGGAGAATGAAGTTGGAGGCTTGGAAGTGAAGAAGTCTTGAGCCAGAGATCTACAGATGGACTTTAGGGTGAGTATAAAGTAAATGGATCTTTATGTCTCCAGTTAATCCTCACCAAAAATTGATCACCACAGAGTAAGCACTCAGTAACCAGATGGATAGGATGACTTGTCTTGTGACTGTCAACCAGCTTGTTTCCTCTGCTGCCCCAGGGCCTAAATGGGCTTGCACAATGGGACTATGAAGAGTAGGCGTGGTGGAAGCGGGTGAGCTATGCCTCGGCTCCTGCTCACAAAGGCCACTTCTTAGTGTCTACCAGCAGCTAGACTGGACCTGAACCTGTGGGGGATCGCGGTCTCTTGAAGCAACCAGCAACATGGTAGCAGGTGGATTTCATCGAAACTCTTACCTCCTTAGGGATTAGCAACGACTCCTTACCAGGATCTGAGCGGGGACTTAGCCAAGAGAAATCGATGGGAGAATATGCCAGGTGGTAGCACCAATACAAGAGAAGGCTTAAAGGTAAGAGAGTTCGGGTCTGTTCCAGGAACTGAAAATACTGGGGCTAAAAGTTCAGAGAAGTGATAAGAGATGAAGCTGAAGGGAGAAACAAGGCCAGATGAAGAAGCCTTAAATACCCCTTCAGATCACAAAGGAATGTTTGAGTCTATTATGACCCTGGTAACCCGAAAGAGTTTGCAATGTGTCTTTAAGGAAAAAAAAAGCAACATTAAAATTTTAAATAGCTAATGAGATTGCTGCATTGAAGGCAGATCTATTTCCAGCCCTCAAGGCATAAACCTCTTCTTTTGCTTCTGTCTTCTGCAACCCTCTCTCCACAAAAGCATTAAGACCTGAGGGATGTACTAAATACTTGGGATTTTTCTTATGAGTGGCCTCATAGAACCTCACAGTTGGAAGGTATTTTTAAGAGCATCTAGTTCAAATTTCTTCTTGGTTTTCTTATTTTTAATCTCAAAAAATGCATTTTGTTTCTTATGAGAAATATAAAAAGAAAATAAGGAAAATATCAAATTGAAGCTTTCTTATAAATTGAGAGTCTGCCAAAACTGAGTTACAGGCATCTATAATTCAGAGATTGGAAACCCAAATGTCTTCAGTTGCCAGACAGGCAAAGAAAAGGAACGAAATGGAATTAGTGTAGAGAGGGATACAGAAATTTTAGCTAACCAGATTGAGCGTGCCTCTTTTAAAGACATTCAAATTATATTTTTTAAACTGAGTTCCATGTCTGTAGGCTCACTTTGTGGCTTCTGAATCATGGTACCAAGCTGTATACAGTTGGTAGTTACCAAAATTAGATGGTCATCAAAATCATGAGGCGATCTACTAAAACATTCAGATTTCTGGGTTCTACCTTAAGATTCTTGTTTTTGTGCGATTTATTTTGGTTTGTTTTGATTTCATAGTTTGTCTCTTTGACCTAAGAAATCACTGATTTAGGTGCATTTATTTGGCAAATAGTTTATCTGATGTTTAATATTTGCTGCTGATGCTAGGAATATAGCAGTAAATAAGCCTGTCTTCCTAATCTCATGAAGCTTACATTCTAAGAAGCATAACTGAAATGGACATGTCTCTGTTCTCCATGACAACCTAATAAACTAAATTATGTTTACTTTGTTAACCGAGGATAAATTAAGGTTTAAATTAGTCCTTTAAAGGAAAGCTACTGATTTATCTATGAGTAAACCAGGACCATAAAATCATAGTATCTTTCTAATCTTTTATTACTTCTAATATTTAGAAATAGTAATTCTACTTGATAGTATATTTATACAAGTCAATTCCATAAATTCAGTTTTATAAAATTATTGGAATAGAATAGCTTATATAATATTTACTCAATGAATATTAAGTCATTCATTGATTTTTAATATCATTCAAAACAGGACATAAAAACAAATTTAAAATATCTAAGAGATTAGGTTCATCTATTTTCTTTATTCTATGAACTTGTCAGAACCTTAACACATGCCTTCCTCTGCTTACAGCACCTCAGCGCTGTCTTCTATTTTGTCTCAGTGTTTAAGGGCTGCTCAGAGGAGAGAGGTTTATAATCTCAAGTACAAGACAAGTAAGTTGTTTAAGACAAGCATTCCATGGCCCCCTGCCAGGACAGAATTTTCCCCAAGAATCTGGCATTGTTTTCTTTTGAGTCACATCAAATAGTTTCTTGCGCTTCCGCCCATCCGAGTCTCATCCACTGGGTGGTCAGCATACTGTCTGCTTCACAACAGCTGGGGGAAGAAACCACCCTGAACAACTTCCATTTTGATACAAAAGTTACAACTCCCAAGAGCCTCGAGGCATTCTAGTCCTGACTTGCTGACCTTGGCCAACTGTTGTGGCCCCTCACAAATGGACCCGGCAAGAAGGAAATTAGAAAAACTCTGGAATGTGTCTTTTGGCCAGAATAAGCTCAATCTAGAGGGCGGGAAAGAGACTCTCCATTTTATTTTTCAGGGTAATGTCTATCACATGGAAGGCCTACTGAACACTCAGACACACCAAGGGTTTGTTTTGTGTTTTCTTTTTCGGTCACACACTCATTTCAGGTCGACCCTCTTTTATCCAAGTTTCATCGTGGGCAAGCATCTGCACTGTGGAATTACTTTGGTAGGTAAACAAAAATAAAATATTTTTCCTTTTGAAGTGGTTAAAACATGATTCTTTAGGTATCAAAGAAGGAAGAACCATGTAGCATTAGCTAGAAATAGTCTCTCAATAGACTTAGTTCTTTCTTCTCATCCATTTTGTTCATTCAAATATTTTATTCAGTCTTACTGTGTGAAAGGCACTAAGTAAAGTGCTTCATTTGTTTGTTTGACATAGAAAAATGAAACCCTTTGCTAGCTGAGTAATTCACAGCGATTGCATTATCATTAAGCTTCTTCCAGATTACTGAATTTTTTTTTAGGGAAGAGAACTTGTTGGATAAATTCAAATGCATAATATACTTAAAAACAGAGTACTCTATAATCACATACGAGAGGGGAAAAGACTCTAGTGTTGCCAGAGTTAATAACTCATGTATTCTGCGGGAACAAGTTTGTTTTGAGGTAGCTAAAACATAACCATTCCTAATGATTTTTCTTTCAAATCTTCCCTGTAAGCATACATCTGCTCCTTTTGAGATTTAACTGCTGACACTGGCCAAAAAGAAAAATATCTGTGTTCCCTTCAAAACACCTCTCATTTTGCATTTCATCAAAGGCCTGGCTTCATTTGATCTCAGTTCCACATTTCTATTTTTCACACTTCACCTTAGAGGCAACGGGATTACCAAAGAGAAGCACTAAGTGTTGGGGTGATTGTGGGGTGCGAATCTTGTTGTGCTGTTGAGCACAGTGTTGGACGGGTGTACTCAGCATCCTCACTGAATTCTTTGCCAAGGAAATCCAGGCCATGATAAATAGACAAATGTCTGAGATGATTGTGGCTCAGTCTGATGAGGCGGCCGCCTCCATGCTGTGTTTGTTGTTCTGGGATATTGTAAATACTAATATTTTATAAGCTCGGGAGCAGTGGAGAAATGAATCTCATAAACATAATTCAGCCTTTCCAAGTTTTTGAAAACACACAGCCTGCAAGAATCTCACTCTTGGTTAGCCTGTGGGTTTGGCCCTCAGTCCCATGAGCTGTGGAGATTTGAGGTGGGCAAAGTCTCACCTACGGCCTTTCGCAAAGACTGGAACTTTGAGTTGACGTGACCGTATAAAATTTCGAGTGGTTGAAAATGACAGAATAGAAAAGAATACCTGCATTTAAAATTTATAAAACGTGTTGTAGCCTAAATTAATCAAACCAGTTTGAAAGAATAGGTTTTAAAGAAAACCCACAGGGCTGATTATTAAAAAGGCACCATAATTATTTATTTTCTTTCCTAGCAGAAACAAAGGATGTTGTATCATATTGCATGCAAAGCATTGATTGAGGGTATTCTGCTAAGACACTCAACTAATTAAGTCAGATTCTTTTTGAATTCTCCCCCTCCTTTGGTGAAATTTTGGATCTGATCTGTTATCTGTAGTCTCTTTCTCCCTTGCTTATTTCTATATTCACAGAACCAAGCCTCCTTGCTCTCTCCCCAGTCTTTTCTCCTCTCTCATAACTAACTCGTATCTTCTTTGAAGGTGGTGACCCTTCTGCCCACCTAACCACTGAGGATTGCTTTTAAAAGAAGCACCTCTCCATGCAGTATGTTTATCATTCCCTGAAGTGCAGCGAAAAGTAGAGATGCCCACTCCCTTTTATATACCGGAGACTGACTGAGTTAATTTTATTAGACAGCTTTGGGGATACGTAACCAAATGCAATAAGGACTGAAATAGCATCTACACCTTAAATCACGACAACCAGTAAAAATACACTGATTAATGCACGGCTAAAACAGATACTATGTAAAAGGAGTGAAGTAGGTGAAAGATTTTGTAAATCCTAGAGCACTACGCACACATTACCGTGGTTGTTTTTCCTTTAAGACACCGCACTGCGAGTGAATTAAATAAGATGCCAATTGCCTATTAAAAACATAGCCTTAATTAGAGTTGGGAACCCCCCTCTTTGTATTAAAGGGCAATAATGATGGAAAGACCTGCTACATGTGGGATCTTTCTTTTCTTTATCCTCAGTCGGTGATGCTATTTGGGTAATAACTGATGAAAGGACTAGGGTGCCAACCAATTTGCAGTTAAGTGGCTAATTAAGACCCAAAGCAAAGCTGCCAGGAGGTTGGGTCTCCTAGCTTTAAAGTGACACATAAAAGCAATTAGAATGGGGCTGGCTTTGCTAGGACATATTTAAATTTGGACGAAAGTTGGGGCCAGTTATTATTTTATGTTAATATATTCCTTGGTAAGACAGCATCGAAGAGAAAGCGGAATCATTTAGGACATAAGATATAAATTACTTGGATTCGCTGAACCTCGGATGTGAATAAAAAGCACAACTGTAAAACCATTTCTACGTTTGCAGTCATAGTGGGGTAGTAGAGTAGATCTCCTCGTCTCAGAGGGAAAGAGAATAGGTGGATGGAACACATGGCCGTCCAAGAGGAGAAAATCTCTTAATTCTTGGCTGTGTTGTCACCTGTCTGTCATATTGCCTGAGTGTGACACCTAGCCCAGAGTGGCAAGGTTTTTCCAATGTTATATTTCAATTTGGGACAATCCAGTGTTACATTTAAATGTACTGCTCTAATAGCAGAGGGAGGAAAACAGACTCTTTTTGGGTATAGAGAGAAGGTTTGAAGTTGATGAGGAAAAGTAGAGAGAATTGGAGAAGATGGAAATTATAACACATTATCCAGATATGAGGGAATGGTGGCCGGGGAGCTTAGACAACTTTTAAAATCATAGCGCCAGCAGCATCTTAGCATTGTGGGGAAGCACAGTCCGTTTGTACCTTGCTTTTGTGATTTATGATGTCACCATTAAACCCCTTGATGGCATTATATCCTTGCAATTTGCAGTCGCCTAGCATTTTTTTCTAGATACAACTCAATAACTCATTGTGTAGCTGTTTCACACACACATAAACACACGCGTTAGTGTATGTGTGCGCTGAATCTGTCGTCAGTGGAAACCATGATTTTTGATGTAATAATAAGTTGGGGTTAATAAAAGGCAGGAAATCATGGGCTGGATGGGTAGTCACTGTATCACCCACTTTGTCATGAAGCATCATAAGGGGACACAGCACCGCATGTTACAGGAAACGGGTATCGTTTAGGCTGTGTATATATTCTTGTTAAGAATTAAAGAAGCAAACCTGTTCGCTGGGTCAGCCAAAAGCCATCATTGAAGGAAATATGTGAGATTGCAAAGAGATAAAGAAGGAAATATATTCAATTCACCCAACATGATAGTAATAGGATTAGAAAATAACAGGATTAGCAATATTAAACCTTCAGGGCTACATTCTGCTGCCCCCAGAGATATGTGTCTGGATCTCCTCACAGTCCAGGGAATTTCTGTTTCCTTCCAGAGAGCCTGGTCATGGCCAGTATGTGACACCATAAACCTGGGGAAGAGAAGGTTTTGGAACCTTCACTTCAAGCCTATAATACAACTAGTCATTAGCGTTTCTGTGGGGGTGGGAGATAGTGTTTCGGCATCTCTTGTGTTAGCTTTAAACTGACTTCTGTAATTATTCTCCAATGGAAACACGAATGCTGGCGACTTTCTGGGGAGTTATTTTTATTTCTATTTGAAAATTTTAGCTACAATGCTGGATATGAACGGCTGGATCTCTGAGGATGCTGTTCTAAAATTCTATATTTATAAAATGACCAAAGAGCTTATGCTGCTTAGATTAAATTTATCCCAAGATGAGAGGTTTTATCTGTAATCATCTGCTTGTTGACTAATCTGGGTGCATCTTGTGCAGGTTTGATGGTTGAAATGTAACAGGAGGAAGTGATCCAGATCTTGAAGGGGCTTCCCTTTGTCTTTGCCTTTGCCTTCCAGAAATATAGAGATAATGAATGCTGCTGCTTGAAATCCATCATGCCTTAGAGTAACATCCACATTGAATGAGACTGCTAGTTTGATCTGAGAAAAAGTGGGGTGCTCTCTTAAAAGGAGTATGATATATAAGATCACAAAAGTATATAGCTTCTCAGGAAAGTATTTTTTAAAAGATACAGGATAGCTTTTCCACAAGGTGTTTAAAGCCCACATGAAGTTTAATTCCAGAGCATTTGTTTCTGTGGCATCGTAGTCTCAGCTATGCTGTGGTCCACATCACATCATAATATTCTTTCCACATGATTCTCATTATGAGACTATGACCTCCATGAAGAAAGGACCCTTTACTTGCCACGTTTATATTCTCACCAGCATTTCACACAGTTCCAGGCACACTCTAAGCATTCACTAAATATACCTTAAGAAAGATCTACTGGTCTATGTTTAAGACACTTAATGGTGAGCAATATATCTGCGTTACCTACAGAAACCCCTTCCACGGGGCTGCCTTTCTTTGCTTTAGGCTTCCGTTGTGAAAGTTGAAATGGGGATTAGATCCTGTGTCTTGCAGATCTGTCTTCCATGAAGTGAGGAAATCAGTAAGAGGGATATTCAGAACAAGCTCAATATCCCAGCCTGTCTCTCTGGAAGCTTTTAATGCCAGCAAAGAGAAATTAATGAATGAGAAACTTAAGAAATAGAATCTTGGAGTGAGCATAGAAGCATTTGGCTTTCTACTATACTATACTAGGCCTATCAGAAATTGTAAGCAGCTTTACTGCTGGCTACACTTTCTCCCCTGGGTTATTTCCTTTTCTATTAAGTAATTCCTTAATGCCCAGGGAGTTAAACGTTTTGCTGAAAAGAGAGTTCTTAGCATCTTCTAAGATTCAAAGCCTTACTGCACTGTTTTTCTTGATCTTTTAATTTTAAAGTGCTACCTGTATAGTTAAATGTCTCTCTCCTGATACATTTATTTTAGTGATACTTTTAAGGTTATGCACATTTGAAGACAGATATTGTATAATAAGACTCTTATCATCTTTCCAATTTCCAGCCAACATTTTAGAGTTGCATGAGAATGCCCACCAAAAAGTGAGGTCCTTTTAAACACATTTCATGAATGCATTTGCTGTTTTAATAAAAAGGATGCATTACAGTTATTGTCACGTCAAAGGCAGGAAAATTTATTTTCTTAGTTTTCAAATGGAGATATGATTCAATTATAAATAGTCTTTTCTTACAATTAGTACATCATCAGAGAGAACTTATCTATTTACCAATTTTTCCCCTCTTACGCTTTTGATAAAAGTCATAGACCAAACTCTCTGAACTTTTACGAATTCCCGTGGTCCGATGTCTTTTGGCCTTGCTCAGGGTGGGAGTAGCTTTTGGAAGTGATATGCTGTTCTTCAGTATCATAGTGATGTATTGTCTGAGAGCTGACATGGTTTAGCAGTTTGGCATTTTAAAGAGACTTGCCAGGATGAATACAGCATACAGAGGTGTGTGTGTGTGTGTGTGTGTGTGTGTGTGTGTGTAATCCTCAAGTGACGAGACATCTATTCTGCTAATAGCCATGTACTTGGACCCATCTACAGTTTGATTGTACATCAGTTATGATGTGTCTGTTTCTAACAGGAAGGATACCGATCTTGATGAATAGCTAAAAGGTAAGATCATTCTTAAAGGTGTGAGTGATTAATAATAGCGATGCATAGATTTTTTTCTAAGAGTGTAAATAAAATATATCATTCACATGAAGGGCAGGAGTTTGGCAGAATGATTCATAGTGCATTTAAAAGCATAAAAAGTCAAACCTAGGGTCTCTTCTAAGCATGTCAAAGAGGAAGCTGGTTTAGCCATTTGAAATATCCAAGCGAATGTTGAAATTATTTGAGTGGGTGCATAGAAATCATATGCCTTCTGGGATACTGAAGACAGAGCTAATATTATTAACTACCACCAATTAAACACAATCATAATTTCCTCCTTTGGTAGCCAGAAAGTAATAGTATGACAGGGGTAAGTGGATGAAAGATAAAGGTGACACTTCTGTACTATGACCTTGCGACCACATATTTCAATCCAGCCAAGATTCTATATATATAACCTTTGGAAGTTCCTGTGGAAAGCTGCTGTATTAGCATAAAGCTTGCTTATAGCACAGTCAACATCCATACCAAAGTACATGGGGCCCTATTAAACTGTTAACTAATGCAACAAGACTGACAAAATTGGAAGACAGAAGAATTATGCTGGTGGTGATATCAAAGGACAGTAACACGCAATCTACATGGTTGGTCTTTGTTGATCCCTTGCCGATGGTCTGGAGCTCATGGCGTTTTCACAGTGCATGAGAAGACAGCCCTCTGGGTGGTGCACCGCTGCACCCATGCTCTCCTGTGGTCCCCGCACCACAGAGACACTGCATGTCCCAGACAGGAAAAGTCTCAACCCTGGGGTCAGGGTGGGATTCACCCTTTCTTCCCTGTGTCCCAGGTGAATGAAGGAGCATGAGTTGTGTCTTTCTAGCACGAAGTCAGAGTGGAAAAGCAATGACTATCATCCTAAACTGTGTAAAAAAGAAACACTGATGACTGTCTAGGATCAAATGCCTATATTCGCTGGAGGCAAAAACTAGAGTTATCATTTGTATTCTGAAGAATAAAGATTTGTAGGTTACTGAACTTTTCAAAGACTTTGTGGACTTAATGTTCTATAAAAGATTTCATGAATGTTATTTTCCTCATTCGACACCCCTTCCTGTGAGGACAGAGGGCATCCGTCCTGGGCATGATGGAGGTCACAGGGACGTCCTCTCTCTGCAGTTGTCATGGCCTTCTCCCTGTGTTCTGTGGCTGCCAGTGCTCCCTGTAAGTCAGGGCTTGTGTAAACAAGCCAAGCATGATGCCTATTGATGGACGGAGATCTGACAAATACACTGACACCATCAGAAGCACCACTTTTGAACGTGAAGGGCAAAAACATAGGAAATACCAAAGGATCGTGTCACAGGTGAGACTTCACTATATCAAGGTCTTCATAGTATTTCTGGACACTAAACTCCCTTTGAGAAAATCTAAGGTAATGATACACTTTACTGACTTGAATACAGCAGAGTACCTACCCCTCCCCATTCCTCTAATAATTTCTCTTTCAAAACACATGTTTTGAGGATCATTCTGCCTGTGTGTGAGGGGGTACCAATATAAGCGTACATTCTAAGTATAGGTCATCTGAGTATCTTGGGCTTCCTGGGGTAGTTGGATTTAAAATTGGTTCAGTTCTACTATAGAATACATTTCCAGATTTGGGAATCTTTGAATAAACATAGAACATGTTGCTTGTAACACATATTTAAACATGGAATTCAAAGGTGTGTCTCCAGATTAGAAATATGTAAATGGTTGTCTGCATCTGGTAAACACTCTCACGAGACGCTACCATGTGTTGTACTGTAAGTTCTAACTCCAAGTTATATGTCTCAGGATAAGCAAAAATGAAAGCATGAAATGGCTCGGAGAAATCAGGCGTGAGAAGGTCATGGTTAGAGGGGTAGATACTGGCAGATACATTAAAAGGTTGCAGTGTATCACTTTCCTCTCAAGTCCCTCTGTGGATAGATCTTTTGGGGGATTTCCTAAAGACATATTTATACTTTTGTTCACCAAATTTTAATGAGAACACACTAACTTAAAAGACAAATGCTATTTCAATATAATGTGGGTCATATGTAAATAATCACATTGTGGTCTATGGGAAAATGAAATATTCTAACCAATCATCAAACAGACAACTGAACAGCTACTTAGAACCTTTTTCAACAAGTGTGACTTTTTTCCCCTTTACTTTGCCTTTAGAAGGGGAGGGCGAGCAAATCACTTCTCATTGTCTCTCCTGTGTGCTCTGTGCCCCCGGAGTGAATGGATCTATACTGTTTTCCCACGGGGCTCGAGTGATCAGGGTTACTGCTGTTTTCCAGACGGTTGCCTACTGAAATCCTTCCCAAGTGTCCCTTTGCCCTGCCCTTTAAAGCTTTCTTCAGGGAGCAAGTGGCTGCCACTAATCATATGGTGAGTCCAGAGATGACCGTGCCTCATGCTGGTTATTGTCACGGCCAAGTGGCAAAATGACACATACAGTAAGAACAAGATGACAACCAGATGATATATACATATATCCCATTTGACATACACATATATATTTGAAAAAGAGGAAGAATCAAATAACTGAAGTGGAATGGCCATACGTACTTTGAATTTCCCCCAAAGGTTGCAGCCTCTATAAGCTATCTCTGATCTCATGTCTTCTGTGATGACATGAAGGATCTTTCCCTTTTTTATCTTTCTCTGACCATTACCACCACTGTCCTATCCAACTCCTCAGCTCCTCAGGACCTGGAAAGATCCCAAGTTTGTCTGGGCAGAAGAGCTTCCATGCAGAAGTCCCTGACTATGGAGTCACTAATCATTTCCAGATGTAGAACATGACTGTTACTCTCTTGTTTTATTTTCTTTTATTTCTCCATTCATCCTTCATCACCATAGAACCATTTGCGGGTTAGCTCTCATTTAAGAGCCAACTAGCTCCACAACTTAGCAAATCAATGAGTTGCTCACCAAATAACCAGCAAAGAGACAATCTGGTACAACAGTAATATAAGGAATTAGTCTGTTTCCACTAGAACCCGGCCAGTTCTAGTTATCAATGTACTATGTTGCATGAAGTGATGGGGGAAACTCTTCTTTCTTAGAGTTCCATTTAGCTCCTCCATTCAGAATACTTTAATTTTAAGTATTTGTTTCAAATGCATTTAATTTGACTCCTTTGACTCAAAATATACACAATCAGTCCAAACAGGTGTTTTAGTGAGAAGAGTGTTTACACAACAATTCAGGTGAGGTAGTCCCAGATTGACTGGATGCAATTTTAATGACCCAGCATCCTCAAGTGTGTGCTGACTCCTACCACAGTCCGATCACTTATTTATCAACATCACAGAGTACAGGACGATTTTTCCCCTCCCTCTAAATACTTTCTAGTGACTATTTGAATTTACTGAAAAGGAGGAGGAAGAAGGAGAGGAGGAGGAGGGGGAGGGAGAAGAGGAGGAGGTAAATAGTTCAAAGAAGAAAATACATTTTTGTGTTCTAATAATGCTAAACTTCGCATCAATTATATTTAGTCCCTTCTACTTCCAATTCACAAGCCGTCTTTGGTGTAATCATGCTTTAATATACTTTTTAGTAAGTTCCAAACAATCCATTAGGCATTAAAATTCCAGAAAAAATATTTGTTGGAGACCAAATGTCCATAGATATATGTTCAGCATCTGAATGTTGCAGAAAACTTCTCCAAAATGGCCCATATGTTCTTCTAGAAAAAGCAGCAGTTCTGACACTGAACCATAAAATATTCTGGAGGCAAGTGGCAGAGTGCCAGTGTCTTAAGGGACAGCATTTTCCACTTTAAGTAACAGACAAAATAATGCTTTAAAATGTTCTTGGTGATGTATGATTCAGTAAACCCAAAGTAAGGAAAACCTTTTCTTCTTAAGACTGGTGTTGGGAAGAAACAGACAAAAATTAAGACTTACTCTGCCAGGGAGCATAAAGAATCAATTGGTGTTTTTCCTGAAATTCAGGAAATTCAATGAATCGATAGACTGTTAGGAACCAGGCCACACACGCTGAAAGTGATTCTTTATAATGCTAGATACAGAGATAACACAAGGCTCTTTAGAAAGCCCTAAGCACAAGCGAGCATTAAAAGAAGCTAGCTTGTGAACTAGCAGAAAATGGAAACAGCTTATTTTTTAATAGGAGTCTGTGAATGGGGACACTTGGCAAGGGTAAACCAATGCTTAATTGAAAGATAAGCAACTTACAGATAAATATCAAACTTTGTTTTTTCATTTCTCATTTGATTTTTGTCATTTCTAGTTCACTTACCCTGTCTCTAAAAATGGCAAAATCTCTGTCATACAATAATTTAGATTTAATTGACATTCCCCAAGGCAAGCAAGCTGGAAGTATAATAATTCTTTCGAAAGCAAACACTATTTGATGACTACAAGCATCAAGTCTGATCAGAGAATTTTCCTTGGTCATTTTACAAGAGTCTATCCATCTGCATGTGATCTCTGACACAAAAAGTTAAAATATATAAAATGATCCGTTAAAAATTCTAAATAATCAGTGGGACAGCTGGGTGCCTAAAAAAATTCTTTTTACTATAATGGAGGAAACATTAGACTGAATAATTTATTTTATCTATAGTTTTATTTTAAATTATTTAATTTACCATTAAAACATAAGAAATTTACTCAGCTGAAATCATCACAATTTCTTACATTTTCTTTCAAAAAAGAAAACTCAAAAAGAGAGAAGTAAAAGAAAGCAAGGAAACTTTAAAAAATTGCTTAAGGAAATTGAAAATTAATTTTCATAAGAAATTGAATTCAAATTTAGAGAGTTTTTTTTTTCTCAGCCAGACTGTGTGCTAAGTTTTTTTGTTTGTTTTGTTTTGTTTTTAACTGAAGTATAGTCAATTACAATGTGTCAATTTCTGGTGCACAGCATAATGTTTCAGTCTACATATACATACATCTATTCATTTTTATATTCTTTTTCCTTATAGGTTACTACAAATATTAAAGTTATTACCACTAATTTTTTTAATTTCTTGCTATTATCATAGTGTTCATTCCTTGCCTATTAAACCAGGATCATAAAACATGCAGAAATCTTATAACTTTGAACTCATTAGGTAATCGTACTCTAGATTATGTCTTCTCCTTGTGGTGGGATTTTAGCTGAGTCTAACTGTTTTGGGGGAAAGAATCAAAGCGTTTAGGACACATAAAATTTAAAAGCTAACATTTACAGTGAAGTAAAGTATTAATTAAGGTAATAATCATGACACTTGCTCAAAAGAAGTTGCACTGTCTGTAGTGGACCCTGGCACAGGGACAAGATCAATGTATGTACTCCATTCATTTGAACAGTTTTCAAATGTGTCTAAATATGTAGCATGGAGCACCCAGTGGGTGAGCATTGATTATTGTGAATGTCTGAATTATGCCTATATAAATAATTCTATTTAAAATGTATTACAAAATGCATGGGCCCATAGGAGGTAGAAGTGAAGAGACTTGGACTAATGGGCAGAGAAGTTACATATTTGTCTATTGTCCCACCAGTTTCTCTGAAGATTCTTCTTAGTATCCAGTCACTATCTCTTCCTGTTCAGGTCCAGGAACAATCTCTTCATGTTCCTCACCATCCAATGTGTCATTGCCTAAATAGTTTTAGACCTCACAATACATGAAAAAGGAGGCCATGCCATTATTATTTGCAAAGCCATAGCTCTTCAGAATGCACTTGTACTGAAACAATGTAAATTTTTCTTGCTGATACAGTTCCCTGATACCATGTATTTAGTTACATCATTAGTCATGATGCTAAGTCACCCGATGGCTTCATGGTGCTCTCCAAGGTTGTAACTGCTCCATTGAAGAGGACCACAGATAAATGCAAATCCTTCCCAGAGTATGCAGGAAAGTGTGAATGATTATTCATTTTCTGTCATTTTAGTTTTGCTATACAGAATTTTATAGCTTAAACATAGAATAACACATAAGACATATTCAGAAGAATATGTCTTCCCTCAAAATCTTAACTAAAATCATTGCATTCCTAATATGTAACACCCTTCAATGTGGACCATACCCCTGACTTCCACTGACAGTGAGGCTTATTGGTGAGAATCGTATGAGCTGACCAAGAAAGATGATCCTATGCACACAAGGAAGTGTCCATCCCATTTCCAGCAAAGCTTAAGGCTAACCCAGCAGAGTATGTCACCACATCCATCAGAGGCAAGAGAAAACTTCGATCAGAGGTGCTAATGAGCATCAGGGAGCAAGATTCTAGCAAGCCCTCAGAGGCAGCAGGCATAGCCATTCCCAGAGATCTGCCAGACATGTAGCGCAATGCCTGTGGAAGGAGGAGGTTACAACTTGGGAGGAGAGCTGGGCACAAAGCCAAGGGCGTCTGCTGCTTCCCCTGCCATCATCTGATGCTGTAGATCAGAGGGGCCTCGTGTCCTGGACACAGAGGTGAGGACTCACCCTCTGGCCCACATGGAGGGCTCAAGCCCAAGGGTTAGAGGTGGACTATCAGTAGCCTAGGGCCCTAAACTCATCCTGTATTCAAAGTGAGTAAGATTCAGTCAAAATCAACACGTCGGCACTATTCGGGTAGATCAATCTCATGTGATCCCATGAAAGAAATAACTGTAATCTGAACTCAGGGTATCTGTTGTGGAAGGCACCCTGTAGGTCCTAGCCCCTAGAAGGAATCTGAAAAAAAATTGAATGGAAGGCATTCTAAAGTGCAGAGCGCCCCTAAGACACAGGCTAGAGCAGGGCCCCTTGCTGGTGCTGTTTTTCCCTAAAGTTTAGATACAAGCCCTGTCTCCCTACAGCAACAACACATGTCCTTTTCCATATTACCAGTAATTGTATTTTCAAATATATTGCCAGAGAGTAGGATTCCCAATAATTTCAGAATAGCCTTGTGGGAAAGGATCACGTCTTACATTTCTGCTCTGCTCTCTGAAACCTGGCTCAAGGCTAGTCACATAAAAGTCAACAAATACTTCTCGGTTCATAATAGGTAGTTAGCCAGTGCAGTTAATGGGTGAACTATAGGACTGCTAAACGAGAGAAGTCACAACTCATTGATACTGTAAAGGTAATTGTTACCGGAAAAAAAAAATTCCTAGTAAGTCATTCTTCATCATAAAGATTTCAAGCTAAAGAAAACAGTGCTGTATACCAATTCTTTGGCTGGAGATAAAGTGCTGGGTGGATATTCTATTTCCTAAAATTGTTCACCAGATTAAGCTCTTGATATTGTTTCTCGTCTCTTTCTCTGCTTTCATTATTGAGAACATTCGTAACTTCTTCTTTCTTTTTTACTAATAAGTTCAATACTTCATGCTGAACATAATAATGACCTCTCTCTATGACTAACTCTCACTATTTAGAATTGAAGTGTCACTTTTTATATGTGATCTGTACCATATTGATCACACCTATATGTATATGAATGTGCAGGAGCATCATGTGCACATACGTATGTCATTATTTAGATACTTTTTATATATATACATGTCCCATCTCCACCAGTAAATTATATCCTTTATGCTAATGAGCATTTTTCTTATAGAGCATGAAGTACTTTCCTAGACAGAGAAGGAGAAAAGTTTCCTATATTTGATTAAAGTTTAATCCCACCATTGGATGCCTGGACTTTGAAATTTTTTGAGACCCTTGATGCTCATTAAAACATAAATAAGATTTACAAGTGATAGGCATCAATAATTAATAGATTTACCCTGTGATACAGCAATCCCACTTCTAGGCATATATCTAGAGGTAACTAATTTGAAAAGATACATGCACCCCAATTTTCACAGCAGCATTATTTACAGTGGCCAAGACATGGAAACAACCTAATGTCCATCAATAGATGACTGGATAAGGATGTTTTTGGTATATATTGGAATACTACTCAGCCATAAAAAATAATGAAATACTGCCATTTGCAGTAATATGGGTGGATGGACCTGGAGATTGTCATACTAAGTGAAGTAAGCCAGAAATAGAAAGAAAAATACAATATGATATCATTTATATGTGGAATCTAAAAAAAAATGATACAAATGAATTTATTTACAAAACAGAGATAATTCACAGACATAGAAACAAACTTTTGGTTACCGGCAGGGAGGAGTGGGGATGGGGAGGGATAAATTGGGAGTTTGGGATTTGTAGATACTAACTACTATATATAAAATAGATAAACAACAAGGTCCTAGTGTATAGCACAAGGAACTCTATTCAATACCTTGTAATAGCCTATAATGAAAAAGAATATGAAAAGAAATACATATATTTATGTATAACTGAATCACTATGCTGTACACCAGAGACTAACACAATACTGTAAATCAACAATACATCAATTAAAAAAAATTTTAGGCAATTCTATGGTAAGAGATGAAATAGGTTAAATGGTTAAACTAGTGTGGATTTTCCAGGGGATATATATATATATATATATATATATACAAACCCAAGGTGATATATTTACTTCTCAACAATTCTTCCTCAACAAACCAAAATCATCACCAGTCATCAGCACTGTCTACCACTACTACTACCAGGACAACCCAACATGCCAGGTCACTCAGTCCTTGGGGACTGAAGCCACACATCTTTCATAAGTCTATCCTCAAGTAAAAAGCACATAGTAGTAATCAATAAATATTTATTGGGGGGGATAAATGAAAGTCTACACTGATTTGCTTTCTTAAACTGATCTAGTTGTGTCTGAGTCAACACATGAAAGCTAATAACGTAATTTCCTTTCTTCCACCAACGTTACCAGAAGTTGCAGTACAATGATAATTTCACCTTGCCAAAGTTGTGAACATTATACAGGAAATGTGTTTCATGGTTACTAAGCTACACAGTTCACTTTGTTCATTCTTCTCAAGGGAAACTAAGTGAGAGGATATAGGTGGCTTTGCTCTTCAATCATCACCATGAGAAAAAAAGCACTAAAACCGTGTGTCATCTTCATTAAGCCAAAACAGGAACAGAAGATCTTATTATTTAGAAAAATTTAAAAACAAAAGAGATGAGCGTGGCACACTGGAAAACATATGATTGAGGAGAAGAAAGTGAAGATGAAGAATTTACAGTTTGTGATAAAACACTAAATAATGTTGAAAAGTTCTCACCTTTTGTCAGTAACAAGGGCTTAGAAAATGGCTTTAAGACAGTTCAGATAAGAAGACAGTGTCATGTGCTTTTGAAAATTTAGAATAACTTTTGAAATATGATCATGTATCTCTTCTTGAAGTTTAAGAATATAAACATGTGGCACAGAGAATACTAGAGCTTGCAAGCCTGTTCTGATTCCACTAAAATTAAGACTCATTGAAATTAAAAGAGATTTTTAGTCCCATTTCCAGTTCAAAGCAAGACAATCTTCCATCGCCTCACCATCAGGTGGATTCTGGAAGATAATTATTTTGCATGCTCGGTTCAGGTTATTGATTCCAAAGCACGAGGTTACTACAGGTTTTCGAGGAGAAGAGAGCCAAGACACATAAACTTTATTGTTATTGTTGCCCATTTGACAAGATAGCGTCCCAAATGAATGCCATTGGCCATTCATATGGAAAACAAAAGCCTGTTTATCAGCTGGTTAATTGTGCTCAAACATGAAATAAGATTCCTAGCAGTGAAGCTCCCTCACATTTCTATTTCTCACCTCAATTTTACACTCTCTGTCAACAGAACCACTTTTGGCATCCAAGTGTTTACCATCACGAAGCACGTCTGCCACAGATGCCTGCTGACCTTTCAACTCTGGGCAGCACTTCAGCAGCTGGCGCACTCGTAGGAAAGAAGTTTCCTGGCCCCATCATCTTCCTTTTATTTGTATGGCTTAACTCTGAAATGAACACTGAAAATACTCCTCACACAAAATGGGTCTGGTGAATGCATTTATTTCCCCTCAAATTTTCTGGATTTGGGGAAGACTGCATTTTTTGCTGTTGTTAACTCATCTTCTAATTTTTTTCTCAACTTAGCAGCTGGAAAGGATTTATTTGATGTATAATTTTCAAAAAGTGGTTACTGACACTTAATTTAGCCTGGTTGATATACACTCGACCACCCTAGTGTCAAAGATTCTTATTTTACCACAGGGAAGAGATTTAAATAGAGGGCTTCAGCTTTCCTCTATGGAGTTTCAGGACAAGCTGGATGATCAGTAAAGAGCCAACATAAAAAGACAAAAGTACACCCCCCTTTGCATAAAAGTGGAAAAGCTTAACTCTGATAATAAACCGCTACTAAAATTAATTATAATTTACCAAATATCTTGAATAGACACTGCACTAAGAGCAGGATTATATATTCTCTATTAATGTACACTGCTCTATATGTATAGTAAACATACATTCCCTATTAATGCATATATAATATATTCTCTATTAACGTACTTCAGTGGACACATAACATAAGTCTCTCAAGGTAGCCTTCTAGATGGGTGCTGCTTATCTGATTTTGGCTGTATTCAACTCGGTAAAGTGTACCATTATCTCCTGTCTTGAATCATGGTCTGAAGCCTGATCTACCAGCTTCCTGTTGATTGTGTGAGCCCCACCCCCACTTTGGTATCCTTCCAGCAAGTTCCCTGTCACTTTTGTTAACCAGAGTAGGTATCTGTTGCTTACAGAGAAGAACCATGACTGACATATAATGCACTTAAGTATGAAAGAGAGTTTATAATTCAAGATAACATACGTGATATTGGGAGCAGAACAGATAAAAACCTCAGTGTGCTTCAAGAAAGGGGAAATGGGAGTGGGCTTGGATAATCAGGAAAGGGGGCAGAGAGAGTGACATGTAGGAAACAGCAGAGTTTCACCAGGTGCAGTAGGGACAGGTGCAGTAGGATGGGTGAGGAGGGGTGACAATCGTGTAGGCAAGAAGAGGCAAAGTGGACTCAGGAGACAATGACTCAATCCACTTAAATATAGTGAGGACTGACTCTGAGTGCTCTCCCTGCCACGAACACCTGTTTAGAATCTTCTACTGTTGGGCCAGAGAGTGTTCAGGTTGGGTACCTGTCCTGGTTGGAAGCACAGGGCCGGTCATCTCAAGGAGAGATGGAAATGCTTGGGGCAGGTTAACAAAAATTTCTGACAACTGCCCCAAAACTCTTCTGTAAGAAAAATAGCATCTACTCCAACGGCAAGTTTTGATATCACCTACGCATTATTTACAGGTAGAAAATGGAAAGTAAATGCTAGATTTAAATAAATGCACTTAAAACAGTAATGGGCAGACGTTTGAAAGCTTAAAGAGTAGCACTTCATGGAAATTGTGAGAATTTCTAGCTTTGATTGATTCTCACTTTAACACTTGGACTAAACATAAAAGCATTCATAAAAAAATATATATATATAACTTGTATGTGAAGAAAAGTTTAATTTCACTATTATGATTGCTTTATATTATTCTCTAAAAAATACTTACTGATACCTCTGCTTCTTTCTGACAGATGTTAGCTCATTTTTTAATCATTTTTTTTTATCTTAAGGCCATAGATAAAGCAAAGATGATTTCTATGGGCCATCTTACTGTAAACACAGCTTCTCTCTTCTTTCTGTATCTTGCTGTACTATTGGTATTTAAAATTCCATTAAGTGTAATGAGTAACTTTTTGCTTGGTAACCAAACTGAACATTCCTGCTGGAGGAACATGGGTGGCAAACAGCCACACGTAACACAGTGGAGCTATTCCCCTGATGTGGTTGAGAAGATACGTGTGTTGAAGCATCTCATCAAATGTGAGGAAAAGAATGGTCACAGATGCCTGTGCACAATCCCTTGGGGTGCTGACCAAGAGTAACTGCGCCATTTCACCTTAACCTAGAACAATTGTCAATCGTGAGGATTTCTCATTGTTGGAATTAAGCAATGATGGCCATCTGGCTATAGCAGAGTTTATTTGATCAATCTTTTACAGTTCACATTTAGGTGGATTCCATTTTAATTACCTGGATTATCTGATTATTTATTTTGGATAAGTTCCAACGAGTAGAATTGTTAGTATATACACATTTTCAAGGTTTTTGACCTACAGGGTAATTGCTTGTTTTTTTTTTTAATTTTATATATATTTTTAGAAAAATTGTATCAATTTATACTCAGTCAGCACTGTATAAGTCACTGCTACATAAGCCCTTGAACTTCAGTCCTGGAGCCCAGGGGAGAAAGAACATGAGTGGCTCAATCCAGTTGCATGAATATCTAATCTGAATTTCCATTCTCAGTCAGAAAAGTCATCAAAGTTTAAGTTGCCAAGTTGTCACACACCTGTTTCTGTTTCTTAGTATTTGTTATATTATTAAGATAAAACGTCTCCCTTATAAATTTTACGCTATGTTAAAGTAATAAATTTTCCTGAAATATCAGCACCGAATTTCAGTTCCCAGCACGAGGTTCTGCATTCAGCAACTGAGGGAGAAATTCTCATCTGACCAGTTTGTTAAATCTTCTACATGTTAACTTCTTGCAGACTGCGTTGAAGTCTGTGTGAGGAGACTGCTTCCTCTCAAATACTTGCAACTTCTGAACTTGAGAGGCAAAGCAAATTATTGCCTGTATTTAATAGCGAAATGCACAGCGTTCTGTGATGTTTAGCCTTCTAAGATTTTTTTCCCTTCCTTTATAGCGAGCAGACAAAAAAAGTTCTAACCAGGAAATTAACTTCCCCCTGTTTTTCTTGTTTTATTTCACTCTCACTTTCTCCCTCTTTCTTCTACTCTCAGAAGACTTCACATGTGGAGTAACACCTGCAGGGGTGGTAACTGCAGTAGGGCTTTGCCTGACGGGTGCCCTGTGAGTGCAGAGAGTGGCCCGGATCACTGTCTCTACACTCCTCCTGCCCATCGCCTGGTTACGCCTGGCATCAGCCATTTGGCCACCGTGAACCATCTTCATGCCCATCATGGCAAGATCTAGAAGCCTGGGGCTCTGGGCAGTTGTGCCTTTTCCCTGGCTCAGTGGAACTGAGAAAAAAATCTCTGTCCCTCAAATGCAGATGGTCAGCAGACTGGAGCACGCCAGTAATCTGAGACGAGGCCAGACTTATTTTAATTACAAATTACTCCGTCACTTCACGTTTGTTATCTTTCTGTACCTGAAGTTCATGCAGCAGACAACTTAATACACATTATTTAAATAATCATCAAAACCCTTCCTGCTTCAGCACTTTCCACCTTTCTCTGGAAAAGCCGGCACATTTGTGGGGATTTATAACTGCAAGTGCCTGAAGTTAAGTCTCAGTTCCAGCAAATGGGGGGTAGATGAGCCTTTAAAACAAACTGATCAGACATTGGAACAACAAAGACAGGAAGATTAAGGCAGTCTGTGAAGATGAACGTGTAAAGAGATCTTGGGGGAAAATAGCTGGAGAGGAGCCTTTTAAAAATCAAACAGAAAAATTTTCATCGGTTGGCTCTGGCTCCTTTTTAAAAAATTTAGCAACATGTGCAAGGAGTTTATTTATCAAGTCAGATCTCCCGTTCTTAAAATACATTTAAAAAAAAGAAGAAGAAGAAGAAGTAAGAGGAAAGTAGGTTCATAACCCTTCAGTAGTTTCCCCAAAGTTATTTAGCACTGTGGTCACTAGGAAAACACTTAATAATTTGAGAACATTTTCCAGCAAGAATACAAGGAACTGAAAGGAAACCCACGTGCCCAGGTGGAAATTCTCAGTTCCGTCTCCTATACTGGCCTTGTCTGTGCGTACACAGAGGACTTATGACATAGTCTTCTGTTACGCGTATATTTGTTTTGTTCAACAATGCCAAAAAGTGATGACTTGGAGACTGAGAATGATGCAGACAGTCACCTGTCATTCACTGGCCTTTATTCTGACAACCTCAGGCATTCAGACATGGATTTATGAGGTTTCCCCCCTTGCACTTTATTTTTAAAGGGGGTGGGGGATGGGAGAGAATATCAGAGGATTCTGTCTTGAATAGACTTTTGTTTTGCTCTTTCTTTTACCTCTTGACTGTGTCAAATGCAGTGTGTCTCTCATGCAGTTTCTCTCTTTAGAGAGCCTCGGCTGGGCCAGCTAGTTAGTATTCAGAGGCAAGGCAAAGAGGATAAAATTCTTCTCTCCGCTTGCTGAGACTGCAAATAAGCAATTAGACTAAAAGCAACGTATGGGAGAAAGAAGGCCATCACAGACATCATTGTTGACTGGAACCTGCCAATATAACTTTAAAATTGTAAAAACTTCATAGCAGGGAGAAATAATCACTTAGGGGTACATAAGTTGGTTAAGACACTAAGTCAGTATTTGTTACAGACATTTCTGCTGTGTAATGTACTCTGTGAACTGTAAGATTTTCCATTTAATCTTGTTTACTTATTGTAACGAGAAACAAATGGGTGAAATTAGCAATGGTGGTAGACAACTCGACCTTTTATTGTGTTGCATGTTAGGAGAATGTTTTCTAGATTGGCGTGGTCCTCCCATTTTCGTTTGAGCTCACTTTAAAGGACTGTGATGGAAGGCTGAAGGTTACAAACTGTTTTCTGTCTGACCAGGCAACGTCAGTTAGCTTTGCCGAATAGTTATCTGAGAGGTTTACACGATACACGCCAGCCATTTGCTGGGTATCGATGATGGTCCGTGAAGTAGACTCTTCTCCCTCCCTGTAATATAGATGCTTTATGGGGTTCTAGCAGTTGATGCATTTCCTGTGCAAATGCTCACATGCAGCTACTCTGTTACTAAACTGGGATTACCTAATTCCATGTTGTGCTAGACCCATCTCCAGTGAGCCTTCAAGATTGTCCAATTGCCGGGAAATAGTGACGAGAATTTGTTGATTTGATATATTTAATCCATCCCTTTTCCTCTTTCCGCCCCCATCCTTCCAAACCACGTTTCCCAAAAGTTTAGAAATGCTAGCCTGATGAATTTATTTTTGCATATTCTAAGCCAGGAAAAAGAAAGGAATCTGGATTATTGACATTCTTTACCGGAACTACAGTAGACTGGAGTTAGCAGAAAAAACTGCTAATCATCACAGTTTTCGTGTGGGAAGCAATTTGCCTATAATTAGTAAGTTGATAAATACCAACAAAATGGGTGCTAAAACGAACAACTCTTGTGCTGAGAGACATTTGACTCCACATTACACTTTGCATTTTTATATATGCAGCATTACATTTTGTTACAAAGAGCGACAACTTTAGTGGCAGCTGAAGCAGTCTCATCTGTCTTCTGAAGGAAAGCAGGCATACATCTTAATGTAACAACTTCTTTTACAAAACGTATCTGTTTTTTCTAGGAGTAAGCAATGCAAGGATAAGAAAAGAAGTTGGTCTTTTATTTATTTCATATAAAATGGTAGCAAAAGATGGAAGACTTATTTTGCAAGATAGTGAAGTGCCATAGCATGTAGCATTAAATGCTACCAGTGTCTTAGGGTGTAGTCTTCACTGATAACACCAAATTCACATTTGTTTGTACATCACTGTTTTCTGCATTTCCTATGAAATGATTACTGTACTAAACATTATCAACACCATATAGAGTCAAACTCATGGCCATTTTTGTTCAGTTCAAACAGTGAAATGTGTGTGGTGTACTAAAATGTGAGAAATGTTCAATTCAAATAAACAAGATATGGTATACTATTATCTTTATAATCAAGTATGTTTATACGTCTGAAATGTTTTAATAAAACACTAGCTTTTGCAAGGGTCTAAATCACAATTGGTGCATTATACATAATAAATAAAGGGCTGTGATAGCTTTATCAGTGGTATACTGATATTCTGACTCACATAGTTATCAGAAAATATAATATCACAGTAACTTCAGTCTGTATGATCCGATAGAACAAAAGAGATTATCCTGAGAAAGAAATTGTGAGGTTACAAATAAAGCAATTTCTTATGCGAATGTGGCTTGGAAATAAATACATTCTTTCTAGTGTTTTTTCAGAGACATAATTTTAGCAGCGTCCTTATCTACAGCCACTTTACAGGTAGCTCAATTAGCACACGTGGTTATCAGAGATCTTACAACGTCTTCATACTGCAGACCACGTGGTAGGTGGATTGACTGCTAATTATCAAACGTCTTCTAACATGTAAATATATTCTTGCATTTAAATAATTTGATGAAGCTTTCTTTTCCTTTCCCTTTAAACAGTATATCTTTGGTATTCCTAGATACTGAATGAGATGGCAAAAAAATGACCACCAGCAAAATAAATGCATGTTTTTCTTCCGCTCTTCAGAACATTCTATGGTGGGTGGTAAAATATTTAAGCCATTTCAGAGTCATGTAAACCATCCCAAATATGTCAGGGGAAGAAGAAGAGGCTGCAATTCATTAGTTTTCTGCAATGAATCAACATGAAAGAGAACATTTTCAAGGCCCAAGTAGCCTTCTTTTCATTTATGGTTCATGTCAATAACTTTATACTATGAACATTTTGCTAATTTGAGATATAGTATATCTTCGGTCCATAACAAATTGATTATTATGAAATAAAATGGTAAAGATTGAGAAAGTATATGTTGCAGTTATTTGTGAAGTATATGTTCTATCCTATCTAATTATTATTATTTTGTTTTTCTTTGTATCAATCCTGTTTGAAACTTCAACTTCAATTCATTTGGCATATATGCTTTTAATGATGATTTATTTACAAGATGGAATAAAATTCATTTTGTACATGTAAATTTTTCATGGTACACTGATTTAAAAAAAAGAAATATTTTCACATTTAAATTTAATTTTGCAACTCCTTTTGAAAAGACTTACTCTTACTTATTTCCCAAAATCAAGAAGAATACATTCAAAGAGTCTGAGATTCAAGAGTGAAGCTATACAACTTGGATCTGGTCCAATTTGCTGCCATTTTTTCACTAATATTATTTAATTTGTTGTAGGTCTTTTTCTTTCAATTAATGACTCCATTTAAGAGACAGTAATATTTTACAAGTGGCATATAACCCATCTTCGTGGAATATTTATTCCTTTCTAAAACAAAGTCTCCTACAGTGAGCTGCAAGATCCTTTCTTTGTGCTTGGTTTACTCCCAACCTTTTTTGCCATTCAAAAACAATGCTGACACGTGCATGAAATGACAAGTAGCATTAGAGTAATAAAGGAGTTAAACCAAACCCAAAGCAGAGTCATATATTAAATTGTTTTTAAAAATACTGACCTAAGCACCTCTATGCGATGTTATTAGTAAAATATGAAGAAGAAGGAAAAAGACACTCGGAAGTGTGACGTGCTCTCCTGTATAATTGCTGATTTGCCATCACGTTGGCTCACCATGCCTTTGTCAGATATTATTTCTTGTCTCTTTGTCAAAGGAGAGGTTTTGAAGCCTTTATTCTGCACCTGGTGACTGCTGTCAAGGCTCAGACCAAGCCTCCCAGGGTCCCAGGAACCTGTCCAGAAAGCTTGTGGTACAAAACCTTTTAAAAAGCCCCTCACATCCACTCACCAGGTCAACACATATGTTCTACCCCAAGAAAAATTCTAAACATTTCAACATCAGCTTCAAACACCGGAACTGTAACTTGGTGATGATTTTTCATTAAGCCCTCATGTTGCATAGCTCTTGCCCATTGCCCTGCAGAATGAAATTGAATGCAACTTTTAGGTCATCTTCCCTGGGAAGTGGTGATTTCCTAGGATTTGATGATTTATAAGGCTTTTCTAAAAACGGTTGGCATTTCCAAGTGGAGGCTTCCCACCATGTAATCCACACGGGGTAAGATGGAGGAAAAGGGAGTTTATTTTTCATCCACTTACTTCTCCCAGAGAAGTTAAGTCGAAAGGCAGTGGTAGAGCTTTTCATATCAGCAACAAAAAATGGTAAAAGAAATCTTTGTAAAACATACAGTGGTAGAACTATTTTCTACACAGATCCAACTATGTGGAGAACTATTCAATTAGGCCTCACAGTTACTTTTAATGAGGGTTGTTGAGGAATAAGTGGAAACATCTGTTCCCCATGAACCACCACCGTGGCCACACAAGAGAAAACAGTTCTCTCTTCTATTGATTGGGGCTGGTCTTCACGGAACATTCTTATTAGTATGCTTAGAACAACCATGCAAATCTCTAAGCCAAATTAATTATTCTTGGCATTCCCAAGAGATAATCCTACAGTCATTTGCTACCAAAGGCGGGGAGCAGGGGAACCCTCCTTCTGTACGTGTTTTATTACGGTTAGCAACGCCTAATTGCCCTACTGTATGCTGCCTTATTTTACCAGCTACAGTCTGAATTCATTCTCCTCCTCTCCTTAAAAGTTTGAAACCCCCTAGTGACAGGAATATTAATGTGCCAACACTGTCATATCTATTTCAGCTCATACATATGCAATGTCTTTGTTTTCAAAGATTTATGTCAGACTTTGCTGAAGTGAGGTATTCTACCATTTTAGATAATAGCATGCCAAAGCGATGCTATCAGCCACATTCAGCTCTCACTCAAGCACACGGGAGGAGCATCCATGCCTTCATGGCTTAAACTCATGGAAACTGTTATTTATCCTTGTTTGATGAGAAAAATCTTTCAGGGGGAAGTGGTGTATTTTTTGGAAGAAGATTATGGCCATCCTGTGGATTATCTTTTAATTAAGAATGGATGATTTGTGCCCAGTCTGCTGGAGCAAACATCTTGCTGCTAATGAAGTTTAAAAAAGACTGACTTTATTTAATTACAGCTAATCACCACGGTAAAATGTGGAATTTTCTTTGATCCTACATGTATTGTGGTAATCCCTTTGGCAGATAGCATCTCCTCAAAATATTTTGAGTTTTTCGGTTGGTCACATCTTAGCAAAAGGTGGAACCAACTTACGCTAAAGAATTTCTTTCATGCTTTCTGCAGTTGTCTATCCTGACATCAAAATTACATGAAATGTTCTTACAGGTTTTAGACAGTCCTTTAGACAAACAGTCTTGAAGTCTTCAGATATTTGGGTCTTTTACTTCGTTCAGGATTCAGAATAGGATTCTTGGTCAATGATTCAATTAAATCAATGATGTCAAAGTATCAGGCACTGTGCTGGCCACTAGGAATAGAAATACGAAGAGAACACAGGCCCACCATAAACCAACCTTTAATGATAAACTATGCTCACTTTCTATTACATTCAGTCCAAGTGGACGTAGTAAATGTGCTTTAAACCCAGGGATCGCTTTGTCTTTGATTTGGGTTGTTTCTAATGATCAGATTAGAATTGCTTCGCTTACTCGAGACTCGAGCCTTCTAAGATAAAGAAAGGGCTGTCCTTTTCATTTTGTTCCTCTCTTGTCTCTTCCCTTTGGAATCAAGTGCAGCATGGTAACCCCATTTTCTGGCCTTATTCTTTCCTAAACCTCAAAGAAAATTATTTTAAGAACTCATAAATGTTAAGCCAGTCTTTATTCCAGGTGCTATCTGCCTCTAATTTTTCATCTTTATAAATACCAGACAATCATTTCCACTAAATCTAATTACTAGAATGTAACTCTTTGGTATGCTTCCTAATATTTACTCTTTGGAATGTAAATTACATTTTTTTTTTCCTGAAGTACAAGCCCTTCCCCCAAATTAGTGTGGTTTATGTTTTTAATCTCAAAGAGGTCGTCTTGTTTTTGTTTTTGTTTGTAATTACCGTTTTTTCCCTATTCTATGATTTGTTCTGTAAACTTCATTCCATGTGATGCTGATGATGTAGGCTTATTAGATGCAAAGGCCCTGAAAGACAAAGTTCTACTGGCTCCCTGAGGGGGAGGAGAGAAACTGCGGGTGGAGAGCAGAGGGGACTGGGGCAGGAGAGACCCGCCCTGGGCAGAAAAGGGCACCAGGTAACTCCGACTCTACCCCAACCACTGACCCCTAATTAGAGATGGGATCAAAACAGCACTGAACAGAGTATAGACAGGCTGCTCTTATTTTGAAAAACAAAACTCTCTTGGAATATGGCTACATCTAAACTAATCAAAATGAAAGAACTATAGATTCACGACTTTACAATTGGCTGATTTCAAGAATATAAAAATTAAAACCCAGGAGTTCTCCCAAAATGAATTCTCACCAAGGCAAATAATTCCTTTTGAAGATACATAAATAATCTATTCCATTATTACTCCACCATTTTTAATTTAAAAAGAAGAGAAGAATCATCTGAACAGAACGGTTTACTTTACATCTCCAAATATCTTGCCCTTTAACAAATCTGAGTTTCTATGAACTCGTTTGGTTTGCCAGGACTTGAGAAGATTTAAAGTAGATTTGTTGTCAAGTCAGTGCAGAGGTCTCCACCTCGCACCTAGGGTTCCTGTCACACAACAAAGAGAGCTCTCTTTCCATTTGCACATGAATAAACATGTCCCTCCCTTGCACACTCCACACTGTCCCACAGCCAAGTACTAACTGATCTGCCACTTTACTCAGAACTCCTGGCATCCTACTAGTGAGCGATTAGACTTACAAAGTGATTAAGTTTGGAGGAAGCGCTTCAAAAGTGCAATTTACGTCTTTAAAAAAATTAAATATTATAAAGTAGGAGAAACAAAACAGAATCTGCAGTTAGTTCCTGCAGCACATTAAACATCTGCAGTTTTGTCTCTCCCCTGGGATGCGGGGCTGTGCTGAAGTCATATCCTGATAACATCTGCACGTTCCTGATAGCTTTTGCTTTATTCTTTATGGTCCGCTGATGAGAGATTCTTCAACATCCCTTCAGTCATCAAGACCCCAGTTGGATTTCTTTGCTTGTGACAGCCTTAAAGGTGGTCTCATTTACATTTGAGAAAATGTCACAATATAGGAAGATATTTTCAGTTTGATGTTTCATCCCTTCCTTTTTTTATCCGGATGCTAGTTTTAGCTTTTCAAATGAATGTCGGTCTCAAAATAGATTTTCCATGAAATATATTTTGTCTGATTTTTGAAACACCATGTCTACAGCAGAAGATTTTTTTTTTTCCCCAAGAAAGTTTTCTACAAGGAATGGCACCTCTGCTTCTACTTAAACTGCAACAGCAGCTACGATGACCTGTAGAGGCCCGCTGGTTCGACGTCCAGGAATGCAGAATGTATGACTATTTTAAAGGTCAGATATTGATGAGGTCTGAGCTGCTTTTGCTTTGCTAATGACCCCAATTACATTGGACCTGAGTAAATAGTCAATAAACAATGGTGTTAACATATACAGAAAAAAAGTGTTTATCTTACGTTTCCAAGACAACTGGCAAGTCCCTCTCCTGCTCCAGAAAGGCTCTGAGATCCTAGAAGTTTTAAAAGATGGGACCATGAAAAGTAATAGAGTGTATTTTTGTGAATAATCTTAGGCTATCTGAAAGAATTTATATTGCTGCATACATCTTGTGGATGCAGCAAGTCAGTGGTTAATGCCAAAATATAAGATAATTTTAAGGAGCTCAATTACCTGTAAATTTCAAAAAAAAGATTAATTGTCTTTAAGCATAAATTTTCTTGACCAATTCAATGGAATTTTTCTTTACCCACCAGGAGTTCATAGAGTTGACTAAGTGTTTAAGTCCTTTTTAAGTGTTGAGATCATAAAACATCTTTCTTTTTTTTTTTTTACTATCAATATATTTGGAAGGTTTTTTTTTTTAATACATCACTGATTTCTAATGCAATTTTGTTGTGGTTAGAGAATGTATATTCTGTAAGACTTTCTTTTGTTTTTTAATTCATTGAGATGTATTTTTTGGCCTTTCCTATTGTCCACCTTGAAGACCTTTCCATATATACCTGAAAAGAATGTATATTCTGTAGTGTTGGGTGGAGTATTCTATAAATATTATTTAGCCCAAGGGTGTTGATAGTACTATTCAGATTCTTTATATTCTTTCTGATTTTTTTGTCTATATGTTCTATCAATTATTGAGAGTATTAAAAATTAACAATTATGACTGCGGATTTGATTGCATCTTCGCTTCACGGACTTTGAGCCTATTTTATTAGGTGAATACACATCTAAGATATGTCCTCCTGATGAATCAACCTTTTTAGCACTATGAAATGCCTCTTTATTTCTGGCAGTACTCCTTGTCTTGAGATCTACTTTGATATCAATACAACCACACAGCTGGGAAACACAGATTTTATTTTTAAGTGTCTGGCTACATTTGCGGGTCAAATATTTAGAAAGAGCGCATCAGCTTAGCTGTCATCTTGTATTCTCATGAAGATCAACCACAGGGAAGAGCTTACCCTTTGTCACGGGTAAGCCACAGCCTTCCCGAACTAGAGCAATGAGGGAAGGAAACATCGAACCATGTGAAAAATGAATGAGGATGCAACATGAAATAAATCAGAAATATCGTTTCATTACTTAGAAAACCCATGGCTGTAGTTTTTTAAAATTATTTTAATATTTTCTGAAATTTTGAACTCAGTTATGAGCTGTGGTGGTTTGCATAGTAACCCCACAAAATTCATGTCCAACCAGAACCTCAGAATGTGACCTTATTTGGAAATACATGTTTAAAAATATTTTTTATTGTTAGAATTGACCAAAAATACAATAGTATCTGATTTTCCCCACCCCTTTAGATAACGCTTTTAAAATTGTGAATATAGATGTTTGAGTCAGAAGGGAGAGTCCAGGGTTACGTCTTAGTTCAGTAGATGGGTAGTGATGCCTTTTATTTAAATAGGTAGAATAAACATGAAATTGATTATTCAAACTAGGACAGATTTGAGAGCTAAAGAGGATGCTAAAAATAACAGAAATTGTAGAATCTTAAAATTATTTTCCATTGATTAATGATTTTTATTTTTTTGTTGGAACTGTATAATAACTGTACTCAAAATGAATTTCAGAAATAAAATTGTTTCTAAAAAACTACTACTTCTCTTTTAATGAGTTGACTATATCAGCTTGTTTGGACATAGCTGTGAATTACATGTGTACTATGAACAGTTCCACATATATTTCTTGCTCCTTAACTTTCTTGGTTTGTTAAGAACATTATTTTACTATGATGCTGCAATACTACAAAATTGGTTTTCTTATGATCACTGCAAAAACATAAAATTATCTTCAATGATACCCTTTTGAAAGAATTTGTAATTGCATTTCCAATAATGTCATGTGTTTCATCTATGACAAAATGAATTTCCAAAAGTTTTACTTGGATTCTGTAAATTGGATAAAAATCAAACATTTCAGTCACTCTTAAGAATTAATATTCTTTTTGAAATATCTGATGACTTTGACACAAAATTGACATTTAACTGTTTATCGAGTTATCCTTCTACAAATGAGTCAAAGATAATAGCTATCACTTCATTTTTTTATATGAAAAAGAAATCTTGCAATTGAAATAAGTGAAATTCACTGAGATGAGCCATCACCTGATCTAAATGAAAAACGATGTTTCAAAGAATGATATAGAAACACTGACCAGATCTGCAAGTGTTAGTTTACTTTAGACCCAGTCTCCAAAATCTATTTCTTAACTTTTATAGTATATACTCATGCTACTTGTGCAAATTTGTCACCTTCTGTTTACATGTACAGTTATGCCCCTGCATGATGATGAAGGGCAATGTCAGCAACCTTCTGTGCAAGTGAGACAGTCAACATCAAAATATCTTGAGATGTAGAAAACCAGTAGTCTTTTGTTTAACAAACATGCACTTGCTTTTTCAATCTAATTTTTTGCCTAAGAGGGAATGTATTGCAAAATGTAAAAATACTCCCCCAAAGAAAACAATTGAATAGTGATAGATTTGCGCCATCCAATAGATACCAAAATTATTGCAGCAAGGGTATTAAAATTTCTCTCTGTGTCTTCCAGGGCAAGGCTGCTCAGGTTTTATTACCTGCTTATGTTTCATGTACACCCAACTTGTAATTTCCCATGTTTCCCATTGACTCCACTGGTTGATGACCTCATGCATCTCACAGAGCACTGTATGGACCCTGGCACAACTAATTAGTTTAACAAGCACCATCAGAGGCATCAGAGTGTAATACTCTTCCCATTACCATATGGATACAACATGGAGTTAGCTGTCCTTGGATGAAATGGGAGGTTAGCCACATTACATCTGGACAAGGCTAGGAAAAGAAATGGATTATCACTAGTTACTACCACTAGTAATAGAGTGAGAGCTCTATTCATTGTACTTACATCTCGTACATTACTACATGAGCCTGTGGCAGAAACTAGAACTAAAAAAGAAAAGTAGGGTTCTTTCCACCAGGCCCATCCAAGACTATTTTAATTCAACTATTAATAATACTTCACCAAAAATAAAACATTGGAAATGGATAGAAAACTAGATATGATGTTGGGCCAACAGGAATAAATTGGGACTGTTTCAGGCAAACTGGGATATAGTCACCCTAGTGCTAAGTCTTACTCTAGTGGCCAAATAAATTGATTTGTATCTCCAAATTACATATTGTTTTCAGACTGTGTGTGGGCACACATTTTATTAATGTGTGATATTGCTGGCAGTTTTAGATATTAATTTTCTTTTCCAAATTCCAAGACATCCTTTTTGTATCTTTTTATATGTGCCTCTAATGAGAGTGACTTGCCAACACTCACCACAATCTTTACTGTATATTCAAAAGATGTATTCGTTTTTTCACACTAAAGAGTACTGGAGGAGGTGCAAATTTGAAGGGAAGAGGATTTCAGTTTTGAGTGTATCAAAAGAGGTGTCTAAGAGACAGGCATGGGAAATCAAGTAAGCGTTTGGGTATGTGGATCTGGAGCTCAGGAGAGAGCTCGAGACTGAAAATATAGATTTGGAAATCACCAGCTTCTGAGAGGCTATTTGAGAACACAGGTGTGAGAAGCGTGTTTACAGGGGGTATGAATAAAGTGAGAGGGCCCAAGTGCAGAACACTGAGAAACAATACACGTTTACACACACATCCAAAGGCCCTGGTCCTGCAGGGTCCATTTCTAGCTTGGCATAAACACTTCTTGAATTATGCGCCAAGGCTGCAGTGAGCACCCTCAGGACTGCTTTCTCTAGCTGTACCCCCAGCAGCCATATTTTCCCACGCAGTTTCACTCCTGGCCATGAGGATTAAGCCAACTCTTAGGACTCGGCTTTCGCTTTGAGACAATTGGACCCACACATGGCGAGGAAGTGTAACCAGATTATAGCATCTCCACTCCAGGATGGTAGTGCAGCCACATTCTCTGTCAAGTGGGTAGAGAGAACATGAATGCAAATGCAAAGAGGGAGACATGGAAGTTGACCACTTCTTGGGTTTTCCTGGTACAGATGTTTCTGTTCTTGATTCAGCCCTTTGTTCATTCTGCAATTATTAATCAAGTACCTTCCAAGTGCCAAGTGCTGGGTTGGTAGTCATGGCCACAGAGATTAAGGAGTAAGTTCCATGACTTCTTGGAACATCCCTTGGTATATTCCCTTTTTTAGAATTTCTTATCTCCTTAAAATAAATCTCCTCTTGATTCAATGTTAGCTTCAGCTGGTTTTTACTGACACAAACCAAAAAGCCTGAGCCTTTATATGGAGAATATTTGTGTCTTCCACAGAACAAATGATGGTACCTTAATACATTATCTCCCATTGATGCTCAGCAAATGTTTGTGCAATTAACAGCAATTAATTTATTAATTCAGTTATTTACAATAATCCTATAATTCCCACCATAACTCTAGTGTTAGCTTCTGAGAGCGAGGCATCTTGTGACAAAAAACACTGCTGCCCCCAAACAGTCTATCTTGTGTCTAACCAACTTCTAGCTTGCTAGAGCCTTCTAGCTTGTTACTTCAGGAAGGACAAAATCCTTTAAGCAGAGAAGTTCCAGGAAGCAGATTGACATCAAGTTTATTTGCATGTTTCAAAGTAGGCATGTGAGCATGTGCCTCTACTTAGATCCCTGTGGGAAAGCCATATTCCACTTCTTGCCATATTAACTTATTAGGAGCCATCTTTAAGGATAGCTTTGTGCCACTTGTTTTTATCTCACCTACTGAATAGTTACATCAGCGGAAAACTTGTCGTCCTGGGAACAGTGATGATGATGTTCAGTCATCCCTTTACTGTTGCAAAATATTCCCTCTCTCCCAAAGCCTTGAGGCTAACAGTGACATGAACACAAACATGCACAGAGGGAACCGTAAGTGTAGCTCTCACTGCTATACTAAGCACTGGACAGCACTAGTCTCCAGGAGCATTCAAGGAATGAAGTTAAAATCCTGGTCCTACCAGGCTCTGTCTCTGTGACTTTTGGAAGTTAGTAAAATTCCTATCCTTCAAGTCCTCAAACTTGTCTCCCAGAGTTGCCGCGAGGATTAAATAATGCAATCCAATTAGCTTGTTTAGCCCAATACTTTGTTCAAAAATGTTAGTCAGTATTGTTTCTATTGCCAAAAAAATTGTTTATCCTAAGATGCAAAGTAAAGATAGGAGCAGATAGTGATTACGAAGGTAGTCATTCAAAGATCCTCAGTCGTGGTCACCACAAGCCAGATCCCATGCTGCGATTTCTGACCTACTCCACCCAACATGAAAAACTGTTTCACATTTGGGCATTCAGGTTTCAAAATGTAAACTGAAGATGTCTACTGTCTCCTCTCCACAGAATCTGTAGTGTGATGTTCTGGTCTTCAAACACAGTCACGTGGCTGCTGAATTATCTATAGATCATGTTCTCTGAACCCGCTGTCCTAAGAGCAGAAGTGAATTGGGCTGAATTCCACGTTCAGTCTCGCAACGAGAAGATGAACGAAGCTGTGAAGATTTCAGTGTTGTCTTCTAAGTTCCCAACCTTCTATTTTCATTCGTCTTTCCTCATCTCAATGGTAATTCCACCCACATATGCAGAATCATCGATTTTTCTAAGTTTCTTTCTACTATCTTTCCCCCTACACATGCTCATCAAAAAGGGAAGAGATCTAATGTCTGCCACTTACAGAAGCTAACTGATTGACTGATGACACTTGAGTGTGAATGAGTTTCTGTAAATGCCTAACCGTAGTCAGGCCTGGGTATTCTAAGCCTTTTGTCTCTAATTATGGACTGAAAGACTGTATCCTCATTAAAGTAATTTCAGGCATCTGTAATGTAAAAATACTTCTGTGAGGTAAGGCTTACTGTAAAGGTAAATCTTCCTGACTCCTTTAGCATAATTGTACATATGTTCAGAGGGGACATGAGGCCTCTCCTTGAAATGGCCTCTTAATCACTTAAAGGTAAAGAGTTCGAAGGGTCTGTTAGAAGCCTGTCCCTGGGACCCTGGTTGCTACCCTTGCCTGACTTCTTTGTAGGGCTGGAGCCATCCTTCCCAGGACAGTGTGTTTGTTGGAATTTCTGCTACAGAAGTTTCACTTGATTCCAGACCAGGCAAGACTATGAGAGCAGAGAGCAAGCCCACTAGAGCACAGTATGTGATCAGAAGAAGGAGCCAGAGGCAGGTTACTGAGTGAGTCAAGATTAGCAGTCAGCAACATGATTATGTTCAAAAGATGCTAAGTGGAGATTCCAGCTCCCTGGATTCATAAGATGCTCAAGGATCCTGGAGCAGACAGACAGAAATCCAAGTCATCAGAAGAAGAAAACAGAGATAAAATCTTCAAGATCAGGGTCCCAGGCAAAGCTGTGGGCTTTGGGAAGAACATGGCAGAATGAAAGGGCTGGTTTGGAAATGAAGACTAGATAAGTAACCCAGATTCTAATAGTTACCACCTTGGACTGAGGCAAAAGGGTCCCACGCTCTATGCTTTAGAGAGTTCTTCCGGGTTCGTCCTCCAGCCACACTACTTCCCACGCAGCAAGGAGGACACTATGCTAAGGAGATATGCCCACCTGGATTCTGAACCCACCCTTCCACACTCTGCTCAAATGGCCTTGAGCCTGCTTCTGTGGCCTGAACAGGCCCTTTCCTTGTTCATTCTTTCAGTAACTGACAGCACCACCTGTGTGGGTATCATTTGTCCTGAACTGTGGCTAAGAGGTGGCTTTGGAGAAAGGGAAAAGATGGACAGAACTTGAACATGGACATGTGGCCAGAATATAACATCCAGCCATGAGCACATCAGATCCCTCAGAGTTCAGAATACAGCTGGGAGGGTTGCCAGGCCTGCCTTTTATGTTCTTGGCCTGATGCTTTTTGCATGTCCCTGACCAAAGGAAAAAAAACTGACCCCAAAGCCTGTGAGATCTTGAACTTCCAGGTAAGAATGAAGTGGTTACAGGTTATAAGTTGAGTCGACTCCAAGATAAAGAATGAATCAATCGTTCTATTACTCTTCCTTTCATACTTGGAGGGTAAGTCCCCTCCTATCCTTGTTTGCTAATTATAGCCCTTTCTCCAAAGAGTAACCAGAATTCTCAGATGTCTAGGGTTTCACTTGTTTAATTAGCACTTAATGTTTTTGAAAAATTCCAATTTGGGGATTACAGAAGCAAATACCTTAAGGCCCAGGAGTGGGAAAAGCCCGTGGTAGCTTCAGAGGACAGGAATCACCCAATGGCACTTACACTGAAGAAAAAAAAATTGTGACTAGGAAGGGTTCAGGAGCACTATGTTGTCACCTCTAAATAAAACTTATTTCCCTTCTTGACTTCCTAGAATATATCCCTATGCTTTCTTTGGTATTTCTGGAAATGAATGTTCTGTTAAAGAAGTGTGTTATTAGAACATACATTTTATGAATTAGCATACAGTATTATTTGTGTTTTTAGTTTGCTGTGCTCCTCCTTACTAAATCAACTAGGAGAAAAATATATGTTTAATAAGAATGTTGTTCATAATCCTAGTTCTCTCTGTGAGGTACTTTGCTGTACATGTCCTAGATTAGTCTGGTTAAAACATACGCACATGGTGGGGAGGGTATAGCTCAGTGGTAGAGCACTGTGCTTAGCATGCACAAGGTCCTGGGGTTCAATCCCCAGCACCTCCATTAAGAAATAAATAAAAACCTTATTACCCTCTCCCCACTAAAAATTTTTTTAAAAAATTAAAAATTTTAAAACACATGCACACCCACACTTCCTTGTTTTATATAAATGGCTTTTCCCAAAAGAACATGAACATTTTGAAATCACACAAGAGATGTTCAATATATAACACTGGTCACTTAGGAAACTGATTCTTAGAGAAAATATGGAGAGTACGGTTGTTAAAAAAAGACAACCAAAATTTAAACCACCAAATCAGAAGGGATACAACACAGTGCTGCCAATTTGAACTTAGTCACTTTAGGAAGACAGACATTCATTCTACTGCTCAGAGTATTTTTGGAAGTCCTCTTTTGGGAATTTTTGGGTACCACTGGTACAAATCCTTTGAAATATCCTTAGTGACAGTGAATCTTCATCAATTGAGGTCAGATTTTATTTTTAGAGAGAGCAAAAAGCCAATCAAAGCCAAGTCTGCTGAATGAAATAAGTGATCAAGCTGAGTCTTTCCACTTCTGATCAAAATCAAAGCATGCTCCTAAGTCCCAGAGTGGTGTGTTGGTGTGGCTTTAAGTTTCTACTGGCACTGAAGATAATTTTAGATAAAAGTTGCAAATATTTTCTGAGGATGATTAGAATGTGTGATTAGCTTCCTAAGACAATGATCTGGAACAAAAATTACATTTGTGTATCTAGCTTTTAATATATACTTTTTAAAGCATAGAAAGATACCTTTTTGTTCTCACACTATACATCAAAATGATTTCTAGGTGAATTAAAAACATCCTTTTTAAATTAAACCATAAAAATCTAGAAGAAATTCCAGGCGATTAGCTAACATCATAACAACAAAGTGAGAACCTTTAAGGAACATATTGATGTTGACACAATTGATGGTTAAATAAATACATCAGAAGAAATGAATTTGGGGAACTTAAAAGACAACATATGGAATAAAGAGATTTAGTAAATTCACACATTTTTAAATGAAAAAACTTAAATTGTTAAACTCAGTAAAAGGAAAGAACCATGTTCCTAGTCCCTGGAAGTATAAACAGGCATGAGTCTCCTCTGGGGCAAACTGGTGATCTGTAAGAAAGGCCTGAAAAACATGTACACTCTTTGACCTGGTAAGTTAACTCTTAAGAATGTATTTGAAGGAAGTGATGGATGTGCACAAAGATTTATATTTAAGTTCTTCCTACCAGTGAAGGAAAAGAAAATCTGATGCCCAACTACAGGGGATTAAGTTAGTCAGTTTTGGTATTTCCATATAATAGAATAATTAATGACAGGAAAATGTTTATAATACACAAGTTGTCAAATAATAACCCAACTGCAGCCATTTTACTTCTTTAGACAGACCTTTAATCTATTTTCAAATACTCTTCATTCCATCATTTAACGAGGAACAGACGGTTGGCATTGTGTGTATCTCAATTTTTTACTTTTGAAACATTCCTACTCTGGCTATGTGGTGAGCTCTCTTCATTCTGGACAAAGTGTGGTTTCTGTTTTCTCACAGCAACGCCACACACTCTAGTCCACCTTAGAAGGAAGATGCAGGGAACCTCCTGTGCGGCCCGCACAGAGCTGCCTTCTTTGGTGGGCACATTGTACTGATTTACTCTTGCCTCCAGAGAGATGAGGTTTCTACTTTCTGAGACACTCAGAGAAGGTGATTTAAAGCTTGTGATTATCACTTCAGGATTGAGTCTGTTTTTAATGACAATTTAAATCACAGAGAACAACACTGCTCAATCTCCTGATATCCTTTCTATACCAGATGACCACTTAAGTCCTATCTTCCTGCAGATCTTTGCACCTTTTCACATGTGTTTTCTTTTAGTTAAAGCTACGAATATGATTTGGATTTTTCATTTATTTCAGTGTGTTAAAACTTGAGCTCCTTCATCATATTTCAGGTTTGTTTCATAGTCTATAGAGGTTAAAATACCACCAACAAAATAACCAATCCTGCGTTCCGCTGCATCCCTTAGCACAGGGCATTTTCTCAGTACTTAGGAAAATCCCCTAAAGAAGATCTTTTAGAAATGTTGGTGTGTCTCAACTGGAACAAAGGATTTTTTTTTCCAATCTGAAAAGAGGCTATTGATAAAGGGGTGATACTGAAAAATTGGAGATTTTTTAAAGTTCTAATAAAAGTCACCTTTTAATGGCTTACCACAAATACTGATAAAATAATTTTAATCATCAGATGTAAATTGTAGACTCAAGAAGAGGTACAATATATACCATGTTTGATTTATTACTGAAGCTCTAGAGAATTAAAGAATTTATTTTGAATTCTGTTAATATGAATAAAGTTCTATTTAAGCTATAGGTATAAGACAGTTACAGCTCTCATTTGGCTAAAGATGGTTCCAGAGGAGCAGTGTAGAAATGAGGGTTAAAATCACAGACTTCAGAATCTAACATCATCCACTGCGGCCCTGGTCCTGCCACGGGCTACCTGTTTTATTTCCTCCCAGGTACAAAAGGCATAATAATGCATATCTTGAAAGTTCATTAAAAGATAAATGAAATCATATATAAAGGACTTTGTAGAGTTCTTGGCTCATAATAAGCACTAAGTAAACAGTAGTTGTCATTACCATTTCTAATTCCAGTTCTGATGCTCATTAAATTTCATGTTGCTCTCTCCCGAATTGCCTCCTCACTGAGTTATGCTGTCTCTCTAAACTCTGTTTCAATTTCAACTTTTTCCTAAGACTTCCTTGACTTTTCTGGCTTTTACTGATCTCCCTAATTGCTTCATGAATGATTCTTACCCTTTCGCCCAGCTGAATTATGAATTCCTAGAGATAAGGATAATGCCTCCTATGGTTTCTGAATTCCTTAACATTTTATTTATTATATCCTTGTCCTAGTTATTTGTTGCTATATAACAAACCCCCAAACTTAGTAGCTGAAAACAACCACCATCTTATTGTGTCTCATGGTTTTTTGTGCATCAGGAATTTGGACAAGGGTTGACCAGGTGGTTCTTCTATTTCACAGGGCATTGAGAGAGTAATTGGTGGTGTTCAGCTAGTAGCTGGACTGGTATGGAGGGTCAAAGAGGACTTGACTCATATTCTGGTGTCTTGGGGGAGCTGGCGGGAAGATTGGGCTCAACCGGAGAGCTAGTGTCTACATGGGGCATATGCACATTCTCTATCCAGCATGGCAGGCTCATGGTAATTGTTGGACTTTGTACACGTCAGTTCAGGTCACCAAGAGCATGATCTTACATGACTAAGAAGTCATGTAGCATCACCATCATTGGTTGAAGAAGCCACAAGCCTACCCAGATTCACAGGGAAAGGACATAGATCCCACCTTTTAATGGGAGGAATGTCAGTTTGCAGCCATGGTTTAAAACTGTCACAATTTCCTCTGATACAAAGAGTCCTTTGAGAGTATAGACAATGTGCTGGTCATATTTACGTCACCAACAGTGGCTTATAAATCAGGAGATATTCAATAAATAAAAACAACATAAGCTATAAATTTCTTCTAAAAATTGACTTTAAACTTGTTCAAAATTTCTATAGTTAAGAAAAATCAAACTAATTATTTTGAAGTTTATCCTATCAGAATCTAGCCTTATTGAATTTTACTACCATGAAACTAATCATATTGAACATTCCCTTATTGCTGTCACCCAAGCCTTGTTAGTTTCTGTCTCAATCTTCTTTCTGTCTCTCGTGTATGTGTGTGTGAGATTTGAAGTCAGAAATATGGTGCTTTCTACCAATGATAGCATGCAAGCCACTCCTTTTCTTCAGGGCCAAATTTCATCTTTTTAATAATAATAATAACAATAATAATAATAAAAACATTAATATTAAATGAGGTAATAGTTAAAAGTTTAATACAGCTCTAAAACTCTGCAACTGTGGTTTACTATTATTATAATAACCATGGAAGACCAGCACAGAGTGCTAGAAACAGGGCTGCTATTGGAGAAAACAGGACGTGGATTTTTGTTCCAGATCTGACACTTGATAGTGACATAACTTTGGAGAATAATCACTTCTCTGCTAAGTTCCCGAGGTTGTGGTGAATTCACTGAGATAATATATGCAAAAAGTCTTGATAAACCATACAGTGTTGCATGTAGGGATTGGGAAATATTTCTCTGCCTTCTTAAATGGATGGAGGGGAAGGTCACCCAGTATTTTAGATGGAATCTATCCTTACACCAAACACCACTTTGGAGCATTTCTATGCACAGGCATCTATGCTGGAATGGCTACAAATGCAGAACCTCCTACTAAGCCTGGCCTGTGTACATATCACTCTCCTTCCTGGGAGGCTGCACTTCTCATCATTGAAAACATGCATATTGTCAGGGAAAGGCACTGATAATTCAGCTGCTGAGCCAGTATAGAGAAGTTATTCATTACTGGGTTCAACCCAAGGTCAAAAACATGAAACCCCAACCATTAAGCAAAATGGTGACAGGCACGGTCGCGATGACCCAGAGTGAATATATTGCTCGTGGGAAGCAAGGTCAGGAAGAGAGCAGGCCTGAAAGAGGCTGCCGGGTCCAGGTCAGGAACAACCAGTCCATAGTCCAGAGGTGTATGTGGGGTAGCACGTTCCAGATGGAGCAGAGGGGGACAGCGAAGGGGAGGCCGGCTACCAACAGGAGAAGCTATGGGAAACCTCAGGCTCTGACTGCGTTTTCGTTTCCTTTCTTGCCTCCACAACTCCCTCTTCCCCACCATCAAGACCTCCTCGCCTTGACAAATCCCATGAAGACATGGAAAGGGATATATTCTCCTTCCTGCTGAAGAAGGCAGTTTGCTTGGGCCCCCCAGGCTTAGATTAGGGGCTGGGCTTACTTCCTAAAATCCATCTCCTCAGTCAGCTTCAGCCTCACTACTTTTTTTTAGACACATTACACTTTAACATTCCCACTGGAAGACCGCTGAATTCAGTAGGCTTAAGGACTGGAGAAGTTCTTGGAAGTTAACACTTGTGTTCTCAGCAATGAAAATTATTTCCTAACTTATTTCTTGGATGTGTCGAGGCTTAACAGAAGACATCTCTGTATCAAGGCAACAGAGAGAGATCTCTATCAGATCTGTAGCTAGTGTCTGGGTACAAATGGGCTGTAATGGTCTGGTCGTGGGACTACAGTGCGTGGTAAGGTAGGCAAGTATAGAGAGGAGAGGCTGACTGCTGCTTTCGGTTGTCCTTAGAGGTGGCTACAGAAATACCCACCCAGATATGAAAGTCACGAAAGGTCATGTTCTGCCTTGCCCTCTGTTTAAGGCACCTTTTTGAAGCCCAGTTCTTGGCCTGCCTCGACCCAGGGCTCTCCCACAGCTCTGGGTGTCTGGGAAATGCCTGTTTCATTAAGGCTCCTGAACCCTATCATGTTACACTTCAGAAAGAGTGACCAGCTTACTTAAAACAAAGAAGCTTTGACCTTTCTCCCCTTCTGAAACCCAAAACAGATGAAGTTAAAGTGACTCATTTCCGGCTTTAAATATGCTCGAAGAAACATTTTCTCAAGTAGTTTTGGGCCTCAGGGTTTTGGGTATTTTTTGTTGTTGTTGTTGTTTTTCTGGTTGTATTTTTACCTTAGTTTTATTTTATATTTTTATGTAAATATCTCATTCCCTTCTTGTCAAGGTCAATGTATTTATTACTTATATTCATGGTGCAACTCACTGTACTTTTTTTTCCCTCTAGATTTCTTACTTTTTTCCTTTTTTTTTTTTTAAATCTGCCTTGTTTATAACCATGACCCTTGATCCTCCACATCTTAAAACAGCTTGGCTTTCGGCAGCTAAATCTGACAAGGTCAGCATTTTTCTGTTTATTCTGAGAATACTATTTACCCTCTGGGGTTTTTAAAAGCAATTCTGTAAAACATCACTTGGAAAAAGTTTGTAGCATTCATAGAGAATCCCATAAAGTCAGATCACCATAAATGCCAACTTCCTGCTCTGATTTTTGAACTCTGGGAACAGTCATCACTCCCTTAGAATTTCGTGCCTAAGTAGCTGCACTGACCAAAAATTTTAAAATAAAATTATAGATTTAAAGTAATCTCAGTGATCTCAATATTTGTTTCTTGTCAGTTGGATGTGCTTGCCGAAGTGAATCAAAAACTAGTCAAATAATTCTTGCAGTTTTTTGTCCTTCAGAAAGTGTTTCCATTTGAAATTGCCTAACACGTTATATTATTTATTAATTGTGATAAGGAGAGGAGGCAGACTTTTTCAGTAGTCAAGCCATAGAACAAATATCCTTTTGATCAATGTGTGAGTTGTAAGGCAGTTGGGGACCGTAACTTGTGTTTAAGTAGACAAAATCTTTTCTGAACTGGTGAAATTGGAAATGTTATTTGAAAAGAGACTAACGTATTTGTCGAAGGTTCAGGGATAACCCACCAGGCTAGGATATGGTACTCCGTTCACCGGAGTGACTACAAACGTCTCGGCTTCAGCATGGACACCTCAGATCCCAACAGCCATGGGATCAAGCTGAAAACATCGCTTTCTAGCTGTGCAGTTTCAGCACAGAACCTGTCTCCAGTGCACGCAGAATTCCCCTCCCGTAGTCTGGACAGTGATGCCAAAGTATGTGATGCCTTCAAATCTCATTAAGAGGAAGCTTACTCGCTAGACTGTGAGAAGACATTTAACTCTGGCAAATGCATGGCTAGTTCGGAATGCACTCCATTAGCAAATGGACATCATTTCGGTGGTGGATGAGGGTCGGAGAGGGGGTGAGAGGACACTCGTGCCACTGGGAATCCTTTGTGGTCTCCTCAGGAAGAGTAAGGATGCTTGAATCTCCAGCTCAGGAGCATCAAGGAGCGAGTGGTGCCTGGGAGGAGAAACACTGCTAAGTCTGCATTTATGCCTTTAGCTCTAACTGTGCATTAATTCAATAAGATGGTCTAATAAAATAATGCTTTTTTCAAAACGCTTAGCTGGCACTTCGGGAGGGATGGGCCTTTTTATTATTTACCGTGGAATGCATCTTGGAAGGCTTGGTGAGGAAAGTAAGCCGGCGCTGTAGGCTGCTCTGGCCTCCAGGGGTCGCCCTTCCCTTTAATGACTGTATAACAATAGTCTGAGACCCCACCCTCAGGGCCTTGGGTCTCTTAGCAATTTCCTGTGCCCTAGTGACTCTGAGAATCCCAGACGTTGCTTATACGTTCCAGGACATGTGCTGCTTGTCACTTTCCCCCTCAGCCAGCCATGGGCCTCTGTCTGCCGTCACACCCTTCTGCCAGTGACCTCTTACTGCCTTAGTCTGACTTCTGAAAGCCGGTCCTGCTCCTTCATGCCATTTTGTGCTAAGTGGGGACATGGGCCTGTCTCATGACTCCCTACAGCACAGATAGCAGGCTGGGGTATTTGACAAAACTTTGCTGAAGGCTGAGAGAGAGTGGAGAGAAAAAGACAAGAAATATAGGACAGGATACGAGATTTGTATGTCTCCTCTCAGAATGTGCACACCTCCACAGGGCTTCCTGCTAAATGTCTCTCTCCTTTACACACGTGCACACACACATGCGTGCACGCTCCCTTCCATTTTGTCCTGCGCTGGCCAGCTGCTTCTCCCTCACCCGGAATCAAGACCCTCACATCCTGTCACAGAGGGGACAATTCATTCTCCTAAGAGGAAACCTGATGTGATCGGCAACCTGTGATCCCTTTATATTAACATACATGCCAGCTTTTCTTTCCAATGTCTCCAACTTTCTCTTCAGAATAAAATCTATGCTTCATCTTATTTTAATCAAGGTACAGAAGGGGGTGTCTGTGTGATTTAAAAGGCAAGATGTTTCTGGATACTAGGCATGATTTTCATACAAATATTAGCATCCAACTAGGTACCCTGTTTCAGTGGGGAGTTAGTGACTAAAATGAAGCCCCCAGTGTGATTTAAGAAGAGGTCCTAGTGTCTTGGGATCACTCAGAGTCAAGGGAAATACGTGGATAGCAGGGTGTCAAGTCTAAAAGACTAAGGCAAGAACCAGGCTCTAGAGGCTGGCAGTTCCTCGGTTTTGACCTTAGGCAGTGTAGACTGAGGAACTTTTAGGGCAAAAGCCACTTCTGGGGCAAAAGCCAAGACCAGACCAAGACTCGAGGGACTGTATATGGAGAGGCAGGAGATGGAAAAGGAAACTGCAAAACTGATCTCAAACTAGAATTTTTAATACACTGTATCTCCTCAGTGAGATGGAGTTCCCTGTTAAAGCTGAGAGAGATTGATTAGAAAAACCCAGGACTGCTAACTGTGAGCTAGCCAGGGACAAAAACCAGAGATGTGAAATAAGTTTCCCTGAGGTCTGCCATCGTGTTTCACCTGCCCTTCTATTCATGGACTTAAATCAGGCACTTGGGCAGGGCAGTAATTTTGTGTCCCTGCAAACGAGGACAGTTAAAGTATTTGTTCACATTTATTCAAAGCAGGACCCCATGAGGGAAAGGAGGAAGACTCCAGTTGGCGGCAGCTTTCACCTCTGACCCAAACCCGAATACTTCACTTGGTAAATCAAAGACACTTCTGAAAAGGTATTTTAGTGACCAGCTATTGTTATTTGACCAGCTCATTCCTGCTCCAAGTAGCCTTTCAAAGTATTTTTCCCAACGATGTATATAAATTTCCTTGGAAATTTTCTAATAAATTTCATTCAGTTTCTGTCTTATCAGTTTCCCAATGATGTCCTAGTGTCCCTTACAGACTAGGGTCCTGGGAACCATCCAGCTAGCCTACCTCTCAACATGTCTTTCTGCATTTTATGCCACTGCCACTCGGAGTTACCAGTGTCAGCGCCACTAAACACCTGTCCCTAATTTGCTACTTACCCACACGATAGAAAACCAACACTGCATTTCAGAGCACAAGATCTCTCCTCATGAGAACTCCCACTAAATGCTATTGAAGTATAATGAATAGAAGCGGGGGAATCTAAGGGTACCAAGAACAGCAGAGACAGAGACCAAGATGCCGCAGATGTATATCCAGAATGTTCCTGAGCTTCAGTCATCCAGGTGTGATAAGTCAAATGAAGTTCGGGCCACTTCTTTGTGCTGCTTTCTAAAGAAAATATGTAAGAATTCTCCTGAGAAATAAGGCTACATTCTAACTTATTTAGTAAATGTAACTTTGGACTTCTCAACAACCTTGCTATTTCATTAACATGTTTCACATGTAAACTTCTAATTGGTTTCTTTGTACTCACTTTGAAAATAAATATATTCTTCTGCATTAACATTTTATATAAAATCATGGTTTAGACATGTACATGTACTGCTAAAATTAAATCATCAATAATCACTATCTAAAATGAATTACATTCCAAAAGCTCTGGCTAATGATTTATCTCTTCTTCATGGAACCGATCTCTATCAGATTGATTTATGTAGCAGCCAATCATGTTTCAGTAAACTGCAGCATGCACATGCATCTTTAAGCGATGATAAGCTGTGACTGTCCATTTATTTGTACAACACTAGCAACCAAAAAAAAAAAAAAAAAAAGGAAGAAAAGAAGGAAAAAGAAAGTCCCAACCTCTTTCAAAAGCTTCATATGATGACCAAATCCTCTAAGAAATGATAATGGCCAATTCTGTATCAAATTTCAGAATAACTGATATACTAGGATCAAGCATATGCAAAACATACACAAAAATGGTAAACATTAAAACGGTGACATTTGATACAGGGAATTCTTTGCTTTTGCATGTTTACATTATTTGCTTTGATAGCAAGGTACCTTTTTGCACATTTACATTATTTGCTTTGATAGTAGATGCTTTTGTTAGTTGTTGAAGTGATTGACAACCTCATGCTGTTCTATTTAATTGCCTTTTCTGCAATGCAAGGTTCTATGTTTAGAATACGCTGTTTCATAAATAAATCCAAAGTGTGTGTGTGTGTGTGTGTATGTGTGCGTGTGTGTGTGTACTACAGAGGTTTCATTTCTCAAGCCAATTCTGTAATGATTCAGCTACAGCTGTCGCCATATTTATCTGTATCTACATTATGGTTCATTCCCACCCTTCATGTTTTGTGCCTTTTCCATGTTTGAGGAGATTAACGGATCTTCTTAAGAGAATGAGAGCCTCTCCTTACAGCTCTTCAATTTTGAAAAAATGGGCATGTAGTGTTTTAGCAAAACATAGAACATTCGAAGTTTCCAGGCCTAAACAATTATCCCCCACAAGACCAAGATTTAAAACCTGTATGGATTTTGCATTCTCCCTGAATTTACATACTAGTTTTTAGAATTGTTCTCTCAATTAATAAAGTCAAAACAGTAATTTTTTTCCAGTTAACAAAATACAATATAAAAATATTACTGTTAAAGGGTTTTGTCACATGATGATTTCAAAAATATTCTCTCATTGAGTTTGGCCAGTCTCGTGATAGACAATATATGCAGCTCAATACTAAGATCTTTAGTAATTTTTTAACTTAACCTAAATATTAAGTTCAAGTCATTCTTAAAAGTAAGTTATAATAATGGTGTTCTATTATACTTATCTTCAGGATGTATTTCAAGATGGTTAATTGCTGTATTTTTTTAAAAATTAGTCACTTTTGGTTATTTGCCACAGGTCTAGATGATTTTGAACACATTTAGTAACAAATTCTGCAGTAATTCTATAGTGACTTTTCCTCCAACCTTCTGTTGTGAACTTACGTCAAAGAGACAGTGCTTTTGAAGGCGAAGAGGTAGAGAAGTGAAGCTCAGATGAGAGTTCTCTCAGTCTGAGAACTTCAACTCCAATTGTTTCAGTTGTTAAATGAGGCAGGGTGATGTAGAGAAAACACTTAAATATAAATCCTGCCACTACTACTTAAAACTATGTAATTGTGTATGTCTCTTAACCATTCTGAGTTGTTTCTTCATCTACAAAATGGAAATATGCATCTACTTAATAAGAAAACAGCCTGGTTTTCTGGATGACCTGGTAGAGAGGGAACCAGAAGAATAAATACGTAGCTCTTACACCTCACCTGCCGAATCTCCTCTCTCACTGGCTAAACCCAGTCAGAATCCAGAGGGCAGGAGTTCACTGATGCAATTCAGAGGACAAGTCTCCAGGGCAGAGGCAGAGTGGAGAAGAGTGGAGAGTAGCTTATGAGAGATAAGGAAAATATCAGAATAGATATGAAAGTAAGCAATAAGGTCCTAAAATAGAGAACCCAGAGAGATCATATTTTGATAGTATTGTCAGAGCAGGACTGTGGAGGAGGTAACATATGGATGGTGAGCTAAGGAATGAGAAGGAACCAACCGTGTAGAGATAGGCAAGAGAGAATTCTGGGCAAAATTGGCAATTGTCCTGGAAAGTAGGAATGTAACTTGAAGGCAAAGTGCTATGTGATTTGAAAGAACACTCATGTGGCTTCCTCAGTCAATATAGGGATTTAGACCTAATTGGTTGTATAATGGGTTTTAAATAAGAGAGTGACGTTTGGAAGGATTCTTGTGGAAACTATGTGAGAATGAATTGAACGAGAAAAAAATGGAAGAAAAAAAAGAAAAAGGAAAAAGAACATTAAAAAAAAAAGCTAAACATATAATAGATTGGATGTCACAAGGCAAAACCAAATGATTAAATACCATATGAGTCACAGAGACCACGAAGCTCCTAAGTGTTCAGAGAAAGCACAAGGCCTTTCTACGTGAGTTAATAATGACAGTCTTACCAGAAGACAGAGTTTAAACTGGGCCTTAAAGGCTGGTACAGAATTGAAAAAGTGGAGAGAAAAGGGAAGTCAATTCCACAACAGGAAGAAAGGGAAAGCTGGTAATTACAGGAATATTTGGGGAAGATTGAAGGAGGTCTTTTGGAGAGAAGAGCAAAGGAAAACGGAGTTGGATCCAGGAAGGGGGAGGACACACATGTTCCTGGGCATTAGTGAATTAACTTTCTACTCTTCCCAGACAAGCTTTTAATTCTTAACCAGCTCCTTCAATGAGTTGGCCAAGATTTTCAGGTACTTTGGACACTAAAGAGATACTTAAGGCTTTGACCCCTCAATCATATCACATAACCAAGCTATCAGCTACTGAGCCAACTTACGCAAGGCTGGTTCTGACTAAATTCCCCGAAGATCAGAAATATCTGAATGAAAATGGACTCAAAACAAGGCTTGTTAAGCCAGTGATATAAGCACTGCTTATATTACCTGCTGTTTTAGAGTGTTCACATCATTGCTTCTTTGGTGCAGAAAATTGAGAAAGAACTATATATTTGTTCTATTTTTTAAAACTAGGAAATGTGATTTTATTGATGATAGAAAATGAATTGTCTTTTCATTGACCCACAAAACGCTGGGAAGAATAGTGACAGCAGATATACAAAGTTCTAAGAATATAATTTTAGTTTTAAAAGATGATGATTGAAAGCTGTTTTTTTGAGATGTTAAACCTTCAGCCTCATTCTTGTACTGTGCATGTGTATTTCATGTTGAACTGGCTGGTTATTTTTTCCCCTAGAAAATGGCATTGAATTTTGAAATTGTTAGATTTTTAAATTCTATAAACAATTTTTATCTATTACATTCAGTAAATATATAGAATAATCAGTGATATAAATGTTATATATTCATGTGTGGAATTGAAGAGTCAGAGTATTTAGAACATTTGCTCGAGGTCACACAACAAGTAAAGGGCACAATTAAGACTTTAGTTGAGAAATGATTGGGTAAAATCATTTTCTCACATCCCTTATTACAGTGTTTTGAACATCCCTCTGAGGGCAGCAGATTTATTCATAAAACTCACAATAGTTTTCAATGCCCCTGGGAGGCAGGTGAAAAGTTGTACAATATGTTAATATTTCACAATGAGGCTAATAATGACCAAGTGAAATTCAGGTGAAAATAAACTAGGAATCTTTACCAAGACTCATATTACAAAGCAGCTTCACTTACGAGACCTAAACACACTTCTCAGTTTGTAATGCTCTTGTCTCTGTGATTGTCTGATTCGTGGCTACCTCTCTCAATAGACTAAGAAAATTAACAACTGACTATCAGTAATTCAAATTGATTCATTCTTCAAATGCTTTTGGTTCCCTTTCAAGATCCAGCTGGAACCCACACTTCGTTCAAGGCTCCGCTAAATTCCTGCCCACTCTATGTAGGCTTCCTGACCTTAGAGACCGTTACCTAGCCCCCTTTGCTTTCCATACTCCATGTTACTTTGGGGCATTACTTTTCCCCTAATGAGCGCAGTCTTGGGGGTCAAATCCATGGACCTATCTTACCTCTAAAAGATAGGAGTTTTAGCTGCTGCTTCCACAATTTTCCTCATACCACCCCATTATACTTCATCATTTAAGTTTGGCCAACTTGGTCCTTCTTACTGGAAATTTAAATTGAGCACTGTAATATCAAAACAGAAGACAAGAAACAAAAGAAAAGACTAGCAAAAGTCCTCTTGAAGGACTGTCTCAGAAGTATACATGGGAATTCAATCAATATCTGCTGAATTAATTTTCCATGAGAAGAGTACGTAAGTAAGAAAACTATTCACTGAGTTACACTTTCCTAATAAGATGTGAAAACATCATAATGCAGACTATTCACTAACCACATTATCTTCCATAAAATGAAGCTGCATTCATGTTGAAATTCTACAATTTTTTTGCTAAACACTAGACTGAAGGCTTTTATCTCATTGTTAAAAACCATTAATAAGACCAACAGAAGAGAGAGGAATGTGGAATTAATAGTCTAAGGCAAGTGAAGTAATAAAATGGAGTCCGTCATGCCCCATGGCCTTTTCTGCAATATTTTAGTGCATTCCTTTGATAAGCAAATACCAAGATCACATTGCATTCATAACATACTAGGAACTTGCACAAATAGAGATTGATTTCATTTTTTATTATTCAAAAATTCTAAATGATTCTCTCAGAGTGCTTGTGAACAGCATCGTTTGTGGCCTTTGGAAAGTTCACTGTGTTGTCAAAGATTTTCTCAAATAAAAGAATACATGAAATGCAGAATGCAGTGCACAGGGGTATAAATAAACCATAGAAGTAATAATAACATTATGGACTGGCATGGAACTTTACTCTTTAAAATCACTTTAATGATTGAGGTTCAGATGATTTATGTTATATGAAAGGAGTTTCTATGAAGAAATTAAACAAATGATCTTTAGATACCACTCACATACATTTAGATAATATTCTCAGAAAAATTACTTTATTCACTAAATATAACACATATAGCGTATTATCATCTAGGTATGAAACTCTTTTCAATAACTAGCATAAGAACGTACTTTATTTTTACTGAGAGTAAATAAATGTTGGCTTCTTTACACAAATGATGATAAGAATAACATTATTTTTCACAGTAATGCTTAAAGTACTTGGCTTTCCTAAATAATTCATGTAATTTTTCCTCTGTTAATACCCATTTGTATAACTGTGTATGATGAAAGTTAAGAAGTGCCCCATCAGGAGGGGATGAAAGGCTGGCAACACTTGAAAAATTATAAACTAAACAGAAGTGATGGTTATGGTCCCCTTTCCCATAAAAAATCATAAAGTATTTCCTGTTTGGTCCCATTTCTCAGTTGGAACATATTCTCATAGAGGGAACATGAATAGATTAAAATCTAACTTTTTTCTTCTTTAAGAAAACATAAGCATAATCACTTTTGATTTCTTTTAAGTAGTTCAATAAACAATGAGAACTATTTTAAAACTACAGGCATTCCATGGGAATCTCTCTGGAAAGAAATAACTTATATTGAATGTTATTTTATGAGTTAAGTTTATGGAGAGCTATAATCTGTTTGCAACGCAGAGTGCAGTAAAATCTAACTCGCACATGTCCCTCTTCATCCAGTGTACCTAGGGGAACCAAATTATATCTGTCGAAAATGACCTAAGGTGGTTTTTTTTTTCTGTGAGAAGCAGGGAGATATTAAAATTGCAGATATTGTCAAGAGTTTTCTTATTTTATAAATGATCTGCTTGATGCTGAGTGCCCTGGGATGCCTTAGTTCGTCCTCCTAGGGTTTTCAGATCAGCATCCAGAATGAGAGGGTTCTACCCCATGGACAGGGAGAGGGTGACAGCAGGTTCCTCAGACTGAGTCCTCTATACCAGAACTGGAGAATTTTGATCTTGATCTTAGGCGGTCCTCTCCAGGATAAAAGAATAAAACACACCATCTCCTAGACCTTATGAGCTTAGGGAGGAGATGTTGAGCCATTGTGAAAGGCCAGCCACACATACACTTCCATGTAGTCCAGGGTCAGACACACCAAAAATATATTGATGTCTCTTGAGAACTGGCAACTTCTCTAATTTGTGTAGTTTTTGATTTGGTGTTTATTTCCAGGCAGCCCTTACTAGGAAAACCCTAAAAACAAAGGGGCCTGTGCATTAGTTTCAGGGTCATGGAGGAAGAGAACTGGGAGGCTGTGTCACGTTCTAGAGGCACCGGGGAGGAACTCCAGGCAATCTGAATGTGCTCAGGGAGCCAGAGAAAACAGACAGGAGTGGCCTTTGTGATCTTCCAGGAAAAATAATACAGGGGAGGAGTGTCAAGGTCTAGGACGGATAACATCTCTTTACCAGTGATACTTACTAGCATTTGCTTTACTCCAGCTCTAGCTGTCTAGGATTCTAGGCTTCACCGTGAACAAGACCATATGAGCAACTAGCCATGAATAACTTCATGCTGGACTCACACTTTGCTTTTGTACCGCACACATTTGTACCTGTCCACTTACTAGAGGTACACAACCAATGACTACATTTGATGAGTCAGAAAAGCAAGGAGTAGAAATTCAAGTTTATAGGCCTATTAACTGGGGAAACAGAGGCTAGAACCTGAGTTTATAAAGTTTCTATTTTGCTATGAGTCGAATTAGTGCGTTTGGATATAGCTCTGGTCCTCTTTTTGAGTAGAGAACGGGAAAGATTTCCAAAAGCAATACTGAGTCTACAATATTGTAGCCAGTGTGGGTTACATCATGGGTATTTCAGTGGGAATAATTATGGGCTGCCTTATTGAGACTTGTTTTGACTCATCCAAACCAAGAACAAAATCTTGAAAAAATAAGGTTGACATTTGTTTTGCTTTCTTTGAGTGGAGGGTGCAGGTATTTATGTGGTCCTCCCCCTGCAAATGTTCCGCAAGCTCGTTGAGATCTTTTCTCTCCCCGACATCTCATTCACTAGACAGATGTCAACGTCTCTCCCCCTCTCTCCCTTCATATCTCCCGTCCTCCCCTCCCCCTCCCTCTTTCCATGCTAACCACTCAGCATCGGATTGCTCTCTCTTCGGTTTCCTCCTTTAGACCTCTGCTGCTCATACCTTACCCCTCCAAAAGTCCCCCTGCTCCTTTATGTGACTTTCTCTGTCATGTCATCAGGAATTATACCTGATCCATAACTCTCATCTCTCTTAGCTGAAAGCAGCTTCCCAGAATTCTGGTGGATAAAAATCCTTATCCTCATAATATATTTACCACTAAACTTCTTTACATTTTTTCTAATCCTCAAATTATCCACTTTAAGGGCAAAGTGCACCCTTCTTCAGGCCAGGTGCATGATTCACAATGGTTCTCCCTTTCCAAAAATGGTTTCTTGATTCGTGACCATAAAACTGGGCTCTTCCTCCAAAAAATACATGGTTGACTCAGGATAGGTGATTATTCCAAGCGTAGCTTCTCTTTCCCAGAAAACTAAAAATTTAAAATCCAGAGACACAGACTGAGATGTGCCAGAGCTGACATAAGCAGATATGAAACCACAAACCAAAGTCCTGCCTCTGAGCTCCCCAGGGTTCCCCTGCTCCCTTCCCTGCTGGGGCTGTGGTTTAGTTCATGCTGGGAGTTAGTGAGACCCCCAATATTATTCCAATAAGTCCCCTAGCCAGAGTCAATTTGTGCTACTGGAAGAAACTATTTTCCAAAAGGATCTAGACCAGGAGATGGTTGGTTAATTTAAAAAAGCTCTTCAAGTAGGAAATCACAGAGGTCACGAACACGTCAAACCCTTTAACTCAAGATATAAAAATGTACACGTATTTTCCAATTATTTTTAGGTCTGCTAATTGGAATTTCCGCTGTTGTTCTTGTGCAAACCACAGCTAAGATACAATAATTATGATTTCTAATTTAACCTCATTCAAAGTAAAATGGGGGTTTTCAGCCAATTGTAAAGCAATCTGGGTACATAATCATATCAAATTTTAAAGATTTTTTCCCCCTGATTCATAGTTGTCTTACAACACCTGACTCCTGAGCAATATGGTTTTAATGATTTGCCCTTACCACGTTTTCCAAAGTGTTTCAATACCCACAACTCTTTTTCTCACTAATTCATCAGGAAACAGGTATGAAATTAAATTACAAAATTATAATACTACAACAGGCATAAAAAGGTTTGAAAACAAAACAGACACAGCTCATCCTTATTAAGCATTCAGCTCACCAGTAGGAGAAAAGGTGTTCAAGCACGAAAGAGAATAATCGTCTAACATCTGCATTTAACATGATGTGGGCATCAGTGCATTTTACAGGGAAAGTACAGGGCATCGATCAATCTAGAGAAGTGGTTAAGTGGATGTAGATTAAATGAATATCCACTGGACTTAAACCCAAAGAGGCCAGGCTAATATAAGTAAGACATTCAATGCCAAGCCAAAGGAAGAACTTTCAGTAGATGAAAAAACTGCATATTTAGCCTTTTTCACAGTGTTACATATGTTTATAGTTTGATATTAAAGAGATAGTATGGCTTACGGAAATAAATCAAAAGCTGGCATTTGGGCTTAACATTGACACTTACCCAAGCCAAGCATATCTTAACAGACAAAACAACTGCAATTGTCAGCCGCCAAACAACTGCACACTTTATTCACTGTACTGAATTCAAGTAGAAAAAAGAGAAAATCGAGAAATTCTTAAAATTCTCCAGAAAAATGTATAATCCTGATCTTTCAAATCAAAGACTTCACTTTTCACAATAATTATTAACTGTTTCTTATTATGACTGAAAGCAGATTTAATCAATGTCATCATTAGGAATCACAAAATGAGTTTTTTAAAGAAAATTTTAAATATAATATTACAGATATGTATCTATATATACCAACATTTCTAGGCAGTCTAGCTATTAGTGGTATTGTTTTCTGACTTAGATTTAGTGTGGCCCCTAAGTTTGATATAAAAATGATACTAGAAAGTGAAGTGTGCTTTTAGTTAACTATGCTAGAAGATATAATAAAAACATGGAAATGCCACTTGAAAATTCATCAGATCATCTTTCGTATCATTAGGTTGTGAATTTCTAAAGTTCAATGACCATCAATATACATTGATCAATCTCCAAAAAGAATGAATCAGTAATCACAATTGTGAAAGCTACATGGCGTTGGTCATCCCTAAATCAGAAGTCTACATGCACCGGAGGATTAGCACATATTCAGAATATCTACAGACAGTTCAGAGCTAATGAGATCCTTCCAAAGAATGCATTGATATACACGGTACCAAACAACTAACTGAGTAAATGGGATCGCCTCAAATTTCTTGGCTTGACCAGCCCTGCAGTGAACGGCACTTCCAGAGTCACACCCCCGTTCAGGATCTTGTGTGTTCATTTCCTCAGTAAAAACTGTGTGTAATCTCCAGCTACAAGATGGAGTCATCAATGCTGAGTTCCTACTCTGCAAGCCAACTGACATCAAAACCAAGCCGGTTGCCACCAAAGACTGCAGAGCTAAGAGTGTGAGGAGGACCGACAGAGACAGATGCTAAAGGAACAGCGGAAAGGGGAGCTAAAGCTGCTGATCACAAGTGATGGGGATGCTGTGAGGCACCACAGAGGCAATGTGGAAAAGCTGTCATTTTCTGGGTAGCAACAGGAGTGCATGTGGGCAGAACGGGGTGGCTCGCACTAGGGAAATACTGTCACACTGCCCAGGAGTGAGCGAGCAAGTGGGAGTGCTAACAGCGAAAGGATTCCCCACCAGCAGCTCCTAGGCTGGGAAGGGACTGAGTCATTCACACTGCGCCTGTGGAACTCTCTGCGGGGCTCCATTGATCTTGTGGTCTACACTCATGCACAGGGCTTGAAATATACCTGTGGCTCTGTCATCTGTAAATACAAGCGAAGATCACCCCTCACCCCACTGCTGGGAAGGACGGTGACAGTGACTAAACAGGCTCTACAGGTGGGTGCAAGTTGAGATAACAATAAAGCATTGTTTGTCACATGTCCCTTCACCCTGTGAGACATTTGGGGGACTGAAATGGAAAACCCTCATTTTACAAGGTATTAGGATGAAGGTGACCGTACTGTCTCCACCTGATCAAGTTCCTGTGCATGTAACACGAAAATTGAGTGGCTACCACAAACAACACATTCACTAATTCTCATCTCATCTCAAAGGTGTCTGTCTTTGAATCCCAGTGCTTTGTGGGTACTTCTTTCCTAACACTTCTATTACTGTGCTTCGAAATATAGTAATTTGCTCATCTACTAATTCATCCACTCAGCATTTTTTGAACACTTACCACGTGCCATCACTGTTCTGGGTGTGGTCTTGTTAGAGGACAAGACAGAGAAGGTTCCTGCCTTCATGGAGTCACAGCTCAGAAGACAGACATTTTAAGAATTGAACAAACTATTGTGAAAATAACAATTCATATAAGTGTCATGAAGAAATGCCGATTGCCCAGGCAGTGGTCCCCCGGCCCCCGTCTAGACTGCCTTGTCTGATCTGTTTGTCCAGACACAAGCAGGATGATGGCTGGCTGGCAGAGCACGTGCTTAATAAACAAAAATGTATGAAATTTGTCTAATGAGTGTCAGAAAGATTTCTTGTAAGATTTTAAGAATAATCCTAAGAACAACTTGATCTGTGAAATTTTAGAAGTCATGTCTTTTCCTTCCCATTGGTATATTTGCTTTTCATTCCTTAAAAAAAAATTGAGTTTCGGGAAAAAAAGTATTTCTAATAGATACAGACTATTTTTAATGTGCTAGATTTTCAGATCTGAGCTTTATTTTTGGAAATCTAGGGCAAACATTTAGTGTAGTTCACTGTACCATTTGATCCTGATTCAGAGGTCTCACTCTTTTATTTTTATTTTTTTCCCTTAACAGAGACACTGGGGATCAAACCCCAGACCTTGTGCATACCAAGCACTTGCTCTGCCACTGAGCTATACTCCCCACGTTCTCAGAGATCCCACTCTGGATGCATAGGCTAAAATCCTATCCTGCTTTCCTCATGTAAGTGAAGTGGTTACAAAACCTCTCAAATACACTTTTAAAAAAGGTAATAGAAGCTAGAGAGAAAAAATGAGGCTGTCTATCGAAAAGCCCTGATACCCCTAAGACCTCACTGGTCTGAAAGAGTGATGGATGCATCAACAAGAGTCAGTTACCGTCAGGAAGACAGTTTGACTACCCACCATAGGCTGAGTGTCCTGAGATTGCCTCTACTCATTGGTGCTTCCAGGGCTGATGGAGTTTCCCACAGTCAAAGAGTTCATGCCTGGGGCAGTAGTGGACCCCTGAACTCCACTTCTGCATTAAAGACACTATTGGTCAGTCCCTATGCAACTATGATTGCAAACCATTTGGAATATCATTCACGGACAATTCTGAAAGTATCCATAAGCCAAATCCCAGAAACCCTGAAGAATAATATACAGGTTTGCATATGCATTATTTTCTAAAAATCCTCTTCCAGTTGTGTGCTCTGTATTTCCTTGTTGCTTATGACCATTAGAGATAATCTCCAGCAAAACTAAGGGCCAGAAAGAGCTGATGAACAGCTTGCAAAAAACCCTTTAAATCTACATTTAAATCTGTAATTACCCTCATTTACTCTTCGCAAAGGGGTGTGATTCAATCCACGGAAGCTTGCTCTCGTCTGAAATACCAGGACGCAAAAACATATTGTGCCAACCCTCAAGGAGCTTACATTTTTGTGAGAAAAAACAATTCTCAACCAACTAACGGGGACGCCAGGCAGAAGCTAAATACAGCAGCGTAAGAATAAGTGCACGGCCATGAGGTCACAGAGGATTAAAAAAGGAAGCGTTTGGAGGCAAGGAGACCAATCCAGCATCAGCGGTCAGTGATGCCCAGCGTGCCACTCTGCGGGCTGCGATGGCAGAACGAAGCCACCGGGCTAAAGCACGGAAGAGGCAGGGCTGAGAGAGGCTGTGCTTTAGCGGACACGCGGGGAGCGGCGCGGGGAGCTCGGCCGCAGACCCACGTCCCCCCGCTCCGTGTGTCCATCTGCAGGGGTTATTTATTCAGTTTAGGTTCGGGACATTATCCTTGTGAGAATCCAGATGCCCTGGTACATTTTATCTTTAGAATTTAACAGAAAAGTCTCTCCTTGCCTGCGGTGGCATCTGCTGCTATTAATCATGGCATGCGGGGTTTTAGCCGCGGCAGGAAGCTGAAATATGTCTCCTTTTAACTTCTACTCAGTGGTCCCGGCTCTGCCCTCGGAAACTAACAGAGATTAAGCCGAATCCCTCTTCTGCGTGGCAGCCCTCGAGCTGTCATTACGAGAGGCCGCTCTCATTGAGTTTCCCAGGCCCTCAGCTCCACGAACTACTCGTGTTGGTGTGAACTCTGCTCCCTCTGCTGTCCTGGCCCGCCTCCTCCTTACCCGCTCCAACGTGTCATGTACCCCCTAATGTGGGAAACCCGGTCGGGGCACAAGCTTCCAGAGCCCCGTGACTGGGACGAGCAGACGGGACCCGCCGCCTTCCTCACCCGTGCGCCGTGCTCGTAAAGCAGTCGTACTACTGGTGCCTCCTGAGTTTACAGCGTCCCCACACTTGGAGACATTTGTCACTCGGACTTGGAAAATCCATCTGTTCCTGTACAGCTCCTTATTTAATCTCAGAGTCGAACTTCACATGAGTTTTTTGGTTTTTTTTTTTAAATGAGGTATAGTTGATTCACAATGTTCTATCAATTTCTGGTATACAGTATAGTGATTCAGTCATACACATTATATATATTCCTTTTCATATTTTTTTCATTATAGGCTATCACAGGGTATTGCATATGGTTTCCTGTGCTATACAGTAGGACCTTGTTGTTTATTCTATATGTAGTAGTTAGTATCTGAAAATCCTGTACTCCCAATTTATCCCTTTCCACTGCTTCCCTCAACCCCGTAACCATAAGTTTGTTTTCTATGTCTGTGAGTCTGTTTCTGTTTTGTAAATAAGACCATTTGTTGCTTTTTTTTTTTTTTTTTTTTTTTAGATTCTACAAATAAGTAATATCATATGATATTTTTCTTTCTTTTTCTGGCTTATTTCACTTAGTATGACAATCTCCATTATTTTATTTCTTTTTATGGCTGAGTAATGTTCCACAACTTTTTTATCCAGTCATCTGTCAATGGACATTTAGGTTGCTTTCTTGTCTTGGCTCTTGTAAATAGTGCTGCTGTGAACATTAGTTATTAGAGCAGCAACAGAGATGTCTATCACATCTCATGTGGAAAAGAAGCATTCATTACCAGCATTATCAAAACAGCCTGCATCTATGAGCTCTTGTATGTGCCAGTAATATTAGTCTTTTTAACAAATTACATCCTTTTAAGAAATTAAACTGAATTTAATCAGAAAAATATGAGCAAGACATCAAACAGTATAAAAGTACATAATATGAAAAGTAGATCTGCTCTTCTCCTTACTCCCCACCCATTTCCATGTTTTGTATATTCCAACCAAATTTTCTGTGCATATATATTATATATCATGTGTTTTAACAGTATGTATAATACTCTGATCTTAGATATTTTTAAGCTAGCTAGTTCTTGGTAATTATTTTCTAACATTCCATACAGGGCCTTCTAAATCTTTCCAACAGCTACATGTATTTCATTGTGTGGATGTACCACAATTTACATCTCATTTAATTCTGAGAACAACTCTATGCAGAGGTCTTATTGTCATCATTAAACATAAAGAAAACTGAGGCTTAAAAGAATTATTGCCTTGCTCAATGCCACATGTTTGAAAAGTAGCTCAGTAAGGGTTCAGTTGCCTGACTGCAGGGTTTATCCATGTATCACCCTTTTAGAAAGATAATTTCTGTGGGTGGATTTCATAACATTTCAAAGATTTTCTAAGTGCATAGTGGGTCTTCCTTTACATTTTTCAATTGGTACAGTAAGATTTAAAAAGCAACTCATGTGTTTGACCACGACCAGAAATGTTTAAGTAGTTCAGGCAGTCCTGAACTAGTCTTGCCTCTGGAGTTCACGAACAAACAGTGGTTTGCCAGATTCTAACTGCAGAATGAAATAACAGAGTCTGTATTCACAAGTACTGTTAATTTTGATACAATTAAAAATTTGTTGTACAGGTGCCTTTTGTTAACAAATTGTTACAGCATCCAGAAATATCCAGAAAAGTCATGTACTGAAAATCTGTGTTTTATTTAATAAGTTTTCATCTTTTTATTTACCCTATTTCAGAAAGCCAGAGTTGGTCCTATCTCCTGGACTCATTCTGCCATCATTGTCTCTTTCATAAAGCTGCTAATTTCATACAGAAAATATTAAAACATGATTATGATTCTGCTAAAAGAATAAACATGTCAAATGTCAACAAAATATTGGAAGTCTGCTGTGCTTCAGACAGAGTCAAAATAAATAGCTTAAATTTGTTCTTTTCAGTGCCTGTCTGAGAAAGTGAAAGAGATACACCTGTTACGGTAACACATCCACTGTGCACCACGGCTGTTCATCTTTACAATAAATAAATTAAGATTTTGGGTCCTCCTGCGATTGTCAGTTCAACCTGACTCTGGCACCTCTCTAATCAAATATATCCACGTGATATTGCAAGCTGCATTATAGTACATTAATAGCCTGTAAAGTGAAATTGATGGAGCATGATGGACTGTTTTCCTGAAGCAGTGACAAACTTATCAATGATAGATGCACTAATGGATATGTTGAATTGCAATAAATATCAATGCAGAATAGCAATTGCAGAGCATTAAACATGTCAGCTTGTGAACTGAGGCATTTATGAGGCTGAGCCAGCTGGAAATACGAATGGTGTGCTCCTACGAGCCACTGCAACGCTAAGGTTCCAAGGAAAGCAGAGGCCCTTTCATCAAATAGGTCAGGCCTCCGGCAAATTGTTGTCACAGCTGTGCCATTGTCAATTAGGCCTCCGATGACTCAGCCCTTTGTTTTTTCCTGCTTGCACATCTCGCCCCACCTTTTCTCTGGGCTTGGGTGCTTTGCTCCTGCAACCTTTCCAACACATTTCCCCTCGGTGACTCTCCTCACATGTTCTGATTCATCTTCCAGGCATTGATCTAAAACTCAGGGAAGGGACATCAGGGAAAGCATCTCAGCTACTTCAAAAGGCACTGCTGTTCCTCCTGGGCTATTTTGGCATGTCAAGCCCAATAGGCCAAGCAGAAATGCTCCGCACTGCGACATGTTCGCCTCTGATGTGGCGAGTGCACTTGCCCAGTCTTCCTGAACCCTAAACACTTTGTTTAATGTCAGTGAAATCTAGCAGGACAGTGAGGTCCAGGATGCAGTGGAGGACAGAGGCATCTCCCATGGTTTTTGGTCATGCTCAAGCAAAAAAAAAAAATCACAGCATCAGGACCGGGTGACAGACACACTACGTGTTTCAGGCAGAACGGAAGTGAACCTGGAAGTATGTTTGGGGGGACCGAGTAGTTGGTTATGGATTTTTTGAAAATGATGACATGATAGATTAAGATTTAGCAACATTCTTTAGTCTGTGCCAATCTCAATCTCGGGTTTGATGATGGGGGTGTGTGATAGTTACCCAAATATGCTCTTTTCATTTCTTGGGCTGTCATCTGCATCCAGTGTTTTCATAAGCTGGTACAGATTTGTTGTCAGATAGTCCAGTAAGTTACTCAGTACCTTTCAGAATCAGTTGTCACAACGTGTTCTTAATAGAGTATTATGCAACTGAGGTTATTTGAGAAGATGACTAGACTCACCAACAAAATAAATATTTGATGATTATAATTCAGTTTAATATGAAAATAAGTTAGTTCACTTGTCATTGATTCTGCTTATCGTCACAAAACCACAATAACTAAACTCTGTATTAAACTGGGTGGCATTCCTCTGTCTTTGTTATTCAGGAGAGGTAAATAATATAAGTAACAACTAAAGAAAACGGTGACGTGAAACATGATGAAATAAAAATAACATGACATTTAGTCTCAAACTGACACGTCTAGGCTTTTAGATGAGGAATAGCAAATAAAAAGTAAAGGAATCATAAACCTGACCCTTCAATGTATTCTGGCTGATTGTTTAATCAATCGTAAAATATGTAGAAACCATCTCAGCCTTAAAGTCCAACTGCAATATAGTGCTAAAGCTCACCCAAACTTGTATCAATTATTTTGATTTGATAGCTAAGATAATCTATCAAGGACATGTCACACCAACTTTGTAGATGGAAGGAAAATGTCAAAGAAAATTGTGAGAGTTAAAGAGAGAGAACTTTATTGGAATTCCCTCCGCTGTTATTAGTCCTCAGATTCAGTTAAACAACTTTTTATGAAACACCAGTTATAATCCAAGCAACTTTTTAACTCTGATGATGACAAAGCTGTCAGCTGTACAAGTATTTATTGGACATCTACTATGTGCTAAGGGATATAAGGGAACAAGCCAGATCCTGCCCTCACGGGGTCTTATGCCAAGATAAACACAAGAGAGAATACACATTTTTAAGGTAAACAATAAAACGTATTAGATATTGATGAGCATGATGCAATGCAAAGAATTAAAATAGGGTGATGTGAGCTGAGTAATGGGTTGCCTTTCTTAGAATGGTCAGGAAAAGCGTCTCTGAGGCTGATATTTAATTTGAAAGTTACAAATGATGACAAGAAGCCCCATGAAAATGGAGGGAGAGACTTTCAAGTAGCAGAATAATTGGTGCAAATGTCCTGAAACAAAGACAAGTTTGGTAAGTTTGAGGATCAAAAAGGCCAATTTGACAGAACCATAGAGTCAACACAGTTTTATTCTAATTACACCATTAAAAAAAAAAAGACCTTCATTCTTTATTCAAGATAAAAAGTCACTACCATGGTAAGTCTCTGTCTCTCTGTAAGTTGTGTGTGAGTGTGTATGTAAGTATGTCTGTGCCAAAGTCTTAGTCACTTGTCTCCCGGTACTTGTTTCCACTTTTTCTCTTGAATAGCCTTGGGGCTGGAGCCGCTGTGGGAGCTGACTCTACTCTCAAGGCCAGCCCTCAGCCTTAAGGACAGCTGGAAGGATAAACAGCCTTGAGGACATCGAGACAGGTTAACCTGGGAATACGGAAGCCTGATTCAGAACAGACATGCCAGGATGCTCTGAGCATACCAGCTCTCTAAAGCAGAGGGAATGCTTAATTCTGTCTTTCTCTTGGTCAATCCCTGTACCGGAGCCAGGTGAGACAAAAAGCAGCCTCCTCACAGCCACATGCTAGAATACGTCGTCAGAATGTCCCTCAAGGGCATGACAGGAGATACGGCCCTCATAGTCTTTGAATACATGACAGTTCTGTTCTTTGGAAAGAATTTTAGCTTGATGAATTCCTTGTTTGAAATTCTGATAAGTAAATCTCTGTTAACTGAGTGATAGTATTGCTGCCTTTTATATATCCCTAGATTTTAATGAAGTCATTAAATTCATTTTTAAAAGAAGATAAAGCCAGATATCAACTCTGACCTTGAATGTCTCACTGACAATCACTTTTCACATAATAGAAAACATAACTTTGAATGACAATTTTGGTTAATTTTTCCCTGGAAAAAAAAAAAAAACCCAATAAGTTAACCTCTTTATGACTCAGTTCCCTCGTCTATGAAATGAGCGAATTTGTTTAGAGAACTGCTAACGTCCCTCACACTGCCGACATTTATGACTAATAAAGTATCAACTATTATATAAATGTAGACTTCTGTGTTCACTGTTAGTAATAATAATAAAAGAATTCCATGCATACATGCACCAGAAATTATATTGTACATAACTTTGTATAACTCAGATGATGGTAAGGTGTTCATTGCAGCAACATTGTGAACAAGGGCAGCAGGAAACAGCTACTGAAACAAAAACAGAAACCGGGATGGAATTACACACTTAGATGAAATTTGTCAGTTCATTCAGTTTCCACATTTAATTGTTATTTTCTAATTCTGGACTTCTCAACTTCCTAAAACAGTTTCAAAATTATTATTCTATTTTATTTGCTATTTTTCCTAGTCATTGTCGACTTGTATGCCATGAAATTAAATGGAATTTTGTGATCCTCTCCTACCGTTGGGTTTCTGTATAACCTAAGAAGCAGGCTTTAAAAAGTGACATTTTGGAAGGTCCCAGAATGGGGCATAAAAATTCCTTCCTGTGACTGTCCTTTTGTGAAAATGTCCCAGAGAAATCCAATGGTCTGTGTGCGGCCTCTCAGCTACTTTCTGATGCCAGTTCATCTGTCCTCCTGAAAGTGATGTGGAATCTACAGTTTCCCCAGGTTGCCTACATATACCAGGTGCTCCAGCAACTCTGTTTAGTATAGAATTCAAGGACTCAAAGATTAAGTACCTACTCTGTGCCAAGGATTATGCCAGGTCCTGGAACCACAAAGAAGCAATTAGACAATTCACCATGTAGATTCATTTACCCAGGGAGTATGACTTAAATTTAAAATATCAGTGCACAGGAGACCTTCAGTCCACTTTGTTCAATGAAAAGAATAAAAACAAAACAAAAAACCCCGTCCTTGGCACCTTTCTGAGTAGATCATAAAGAATAAAGGATGGAAGGAAAATAAATACCTGCATCAGGAGGCAGTACGGTTTCATTCTAACTCATTATTGCTCTGGTGCAATTCACCCACATAGCAGTTGTCAGTTTGGGGTTGTGATATTTTCATTCCAAAACAGCTGTGCCACAATTTGTTTTCGTATTTAAGGGCCAAGACAGAAATTTCTGGTGACAGCACAGCTGCTGGACAAGCTGAGTGTTAGGACGAGACCTCTGCCCCTAACTGGGCCTGAGTCTTGTTCACTGCACTGCGCTGAGGACATACAACCTTGAAAGTCAGGCTCCAAGCAGGGTCACGTCCATATGGGGAGCAAGAAAGAGAAGGGGCTGGTGAGTCGAAGCCTCTGCGGAATGAGCAAGGCGGCGGTCAGGAGATGTTGTCCCCCTCCCGCTGTTGGAGCTGTGGCAGTGGCAGCAGAGCCCCTAACAGGTGCCGGGGCAAAGGGCGGAAAAGAACCTGGGATGGAGGCTCTTGCTGTAGTTGGAAAAGAGCTTATTTTCAAAGTGCAGGAAATTGCAAAATTGGCACTTCTACAAGTAGATCACTATTTGAGGAAGGGAGAGGGACAGGACCTCCCTCAGTCTTCTCTACTTGCTTACTCCAAAATACACAAATCACAGTAAAACCCCAATTCATAGTCACATGTCAGTATCCTGTGAGAATCTGAAGAAGAGCCTCATGAAACAGCTCAATTATTTCCATCAACATTTTTAATTTCTTCCTCACAGCACTAAAAGCTTGAGACAATATTTTCTGGATGTGAATCTTATTTCTAAGACCACATCTTTATATCCAGACCATTCCAAGAGCTACTGCGATCTTGACTTCCAAGCACAAGATTCAACAAACTCTACAGAGAAAAGTGAACAAAGATCCAGAATTTTCTTATCAATACTTTGTTGACACATTAGGCCAACTAATTTGATCAAAAATTTCACCAAGGATAGTTCATTTTTTTTTTTTACTGTCTATGTACAAGTTTTAAAAATTATGTTTCAAGTTAAAAGCACTATAGCTGGTTCTCTTATTCCAGCCCAACAGCATAAAAAATAAGATTTTCTTTTTAGAGATGAAAAAGCATGTTCACAGACCATCCTGACGGCCATTCTTGCCTCACCTTTCATGCAGCCATGTGCTTGGTCAGTACCTCTGACGTCAGCACCCAGAAGATAAACACAGTTGTCAAAGGAGAAGAATAACTGCTCCCCACTGGCACATCAGAACATTCATTCAAACTATTAGCATTCATTGTACATCTTCTATGCGGCAGAGATTGCACTAAATTCTGGGTGAATGGGAGAAAAAAAAGATACAGCTCCTGTTTTCAAATAGTTCACAGTCTTTTGAAGGAAATGACAAGCTGACAGACTAGAAAATTAGAGCCACATTCGACCCCTGCATAGTCCTGAGTATGAAGAGGGGTGGGGGAAGGTGGGGTCTGAAAAGTCTTCCTGACAGCTTGAGATGAGTGTTGAAGGTGAAGTTCAAATGAGCTGGGTAGAGAAGAGAACTAAGCATTCCAGGTGGAGGGATATATGCCAAGACTCAGAGGTGTGAGAAACTGCACAGAGGGTGAGAGAGGAGCCTTGTGGTCCATACAAGGAGTGTGGGTCTTTAGCCAAAGGTGATGGAGAGCCACTTTGGGAAAGTAACAACATCAGATTTGCACTTTCTAGAAAGCTATCTGGCAACTTGCATGGGATCCAAGAAAGACACGCCAAACTGGACACAGAGGCTAATGCAAGTATTCAAACAAGGCACTGGGAAGGTCTGAATTTCTTCAGACTCTCATCACCATGGCTAATATTGGTGAGCGTTTACAGTGCGGTACGCACTGTACAAACACACAGACATTAGCTCACTTGACACAACAGTACTAGTGCCATGGTTATGCCCATTTTACAGCCGGAAAAGTAGGTAAGAGACTTGCCCTCAGAGTAGTAATCAGAAAAGTCAAGACTGAAACCCAGGAGGTTTGATATTAGAACATTCCTGCTTATCCATAGCTCCATGCTGCTTCACCTGGTTTACTGAGTCTGAGCAGAAGTTGACCTACCGCTGTTTAGGTATAAAGCCATCGGGTGTTACTGAGGCAGGGGGGAGACTCAGTAATCAGGCAGCCTCCAAAATGATGAGTCCTTCACCCCTGTGTGCTCAAAGACCCAAGGGGACAAATATTCACATATATATAGTATAAGAACATGTTTTATGACCAATAAATGAGGTTAAAAACATCTCTTAACTAGAAACCTACTATAGAGTTTATATGAAAAAAATAAAGTCAAAAGCAATCAATTGCTCTTTGCTTTTAGGCCTCTGAACTATTATTTTAATGCTTCAGATATTGTTCTAACTGTTGTATAGCTTTATGATTCCAACTTGTTCCCTTTTGACTACCTCATTCTCTATGAAAAGAAGGTTACATCCGTTTTATTGCACATGTGTTACATTATCAAAATATTGACTATTGAACTTAGTATTTCATTATTTTCAAAAGATACGGCGATAGCACTCTACTATAAATGCATTTTATTTGAGGTGACAGTTTCCAGACTCACTTATCCAAGCAAAAACTTCATTATTTCTGGCAAAGATCCCAGAGAGGATCTCCATAACTCAGAAACTGAAATATCACTCTTGTTCAGGGCCAACGATTGTAATACAGCTAAAAATGTCTGCAATGTGTATACCCCAAGTCAGTCTTAGGAACAACAATGGATATAGCAGGTAAGAATCTAATTTCCAATTTCAAATAGATTAATATACAGAGATGTATTCATATATGCAGAAGTAGGATGCTGACCACAGACAAGATACAGTATTGGTAAGTCTCTCAGTAGGATTTGCCTACTTTTTATTGCACAGGAATTTTTGCTTTTTCCACATATAAAATTAACCTGTTCCATATTTTCGAAAGAACCACAAACTATATTTAATAAAAATCCAACAGGAGTTCATTTCAGTCCTTACTCATTTAAAAAAAAAATTTAAATCCTGAACTACAAGTAAAAGTCAATGTACTGAAAGTCTTGAATTTTATTATTAACACATATTTCCAATTGCTACTACTTAACTTCTGTAAACTTCAAATTCATGATGTTGAAATTATATCTAAGTTTTGTTTTCAAATTATTTTGAAGATGAAGGGAGAGTAAAATGCCATGTGATGGACTGTAAGCCCTTTGAGAGCAGGGACCATGTCCATCCATTTTTTTTTATGCCCAGCCGGATAACGCCCTCCACCTGAACATTACTCACTAAATGGTTAGATGAACAAGTGAATGGAAGAATGAATGAAATAATGAGATCAAAAGAATGTAAACAATATCCTGATAATTCAGGCAAAGCTGTTCTTCAGTAAGAGAGAAGGGAAGATTCAAAAGCCTGGGTTATTAAAATTAATTGTCCACTCTAATTGAATTCATAGGATAACTTGACTGAAATTCACAAGATAATTTCTCTCCAATTACAGACACAATAATCTGCTGTGGGCACAGGGCCAGCATGAACACTGGATTACTGAGATCCCTCAGAATTAGCACTGTTTTATTGGACTTTGCATTCTTTCCCAGAAGATATTATTTCTTACTACTGTTTAGAATTTATATTTATGTCTTCTCATGTCCATTTTTTCAAGTAACCAATGTGTTAAAACAAAACGTCTCTATTTCAATCAAGATAAAACTGAATTAAACTGTTCAGTCCTAATTTCTGAATAACAATTTCTGAATCAGTATTATAGATTTTAAAACATTTGCTAAATTAGCATGAGACCTACCTTCTTACATGTTTCTTTGCTTGTCATTTAAGGAGACAACTCTATCTGACTTTACAAAAAATTGATGCCTAAAAAAAAAATGCCTAATGTTCATCTTGTGTTTATCTTATCTTTATGAGCTTATCTAGCTCATAAATCTGTGATGTTTTTATTCCAACCTTATAATCAACATATTTTCTTAAGAAAAAGAAAAATCAATCACAAAGAAAATGGGGAAAAAATTGCTTAAAACACCAAATAGTGCTATGTAAGCACATAGGTCAGGGAATGAACTAAGATCTACTTAGAATCTTAAAAATTAAAGTATCTTTTCCTGACATGATTCCAGGAACTTTATGAAATATTTGTCCCTATTATTAACTCTTGTACCTTTCATGGTTGTATGGTTTTTAATTATTTCACAGCATGGCATGAACTGAATTCTCTAGAGGCAAATCCTCATGAGTCCATCTTGATTACTTTTTACCCAGTATTTACTTGGACGAAATAAGTGAAAACAGCCTCTTAGTACAACATTTCACATAAGTCAATGTCTTGGGTATTTTCATAAACTCCAAAGATTCAAGTCCCCACTCCCCCCCCCAAAAAAAGACATTCTCATTTTTGCCGAAGTATTTTTGATCCCCTCTTGCAATTTGACTCAAACTCCCCATTCATTTTTGTATGAGAACCCTTAGTATGCAATGTTCAACATACTACTTCATTGTCTTTGAATTATAGAAAATGTTAAGAATTCAGTGCAGCAAAGTTTAACTTACCTTAAAAGAGACTGGTTTTCATGAACTCTTTTTAATATGACCTAGGTTCTCTGGCCAAAAGCAACATAGGGAAGAGAAGAGAGGAGAGGAGAGGAAAGTCTGAGACCCGGTGGGTTGATGGTTCCCTCTCTGTCTGTGATAAGCACCACGGAAGACTCCGAGTTTGTCCTCACTCCTGATGCCACACACCTTTTCTTGGCACTTCGTCTAGTCCCAAGGGAAAATTCCTGCAGAAATTTTCTTTTCCATCATCTCTTGACAGATGGCTCTGCTGGCAAGAGCCTCAATTCTTAGGAGTGCTTTAATAGGCTTTTATTCTCCCGCATTGCCTCTGCACAGGTTTTATTTTTTTAATTGCATGTTGGTTGATGCCTCAGTGTCCTAACAGGCTGGAGCATCATTGCCCCCTTGGAGCACTCCCAGCTAATCTGCTTTTGTGTTTTTCATTTCAATACATTTGCAAAGCTAGTTTCCTTTTAATATTTCATTACTTTCCTGCTCCTATACACAAAGGCAGTTGGGAAAAAAGGGTTCAACCATTTACTTCTAAAGCACAGAACGAATAAATAATGAGCTCTTCAAATACAAGTAAAGTAACTTTGCATGGGCACTGATAGAGTTTGTAAACCAGAAAAAACCAGAATCTTACAAATACCAGTTTTCTTGACATTTCATACATTCCTCTGACAAATGCCTTTTTAATGTAGTTTCTCTCTCTCTCTCCACTCATCTTTTTTTGGGAAATAAGGAAATTACTTGAAATTACAGGATCAATTGTCATCTAGATGATATCACTTAAGATAGTAAAGAGAATATTCATTTCTCAATTCTTTCATCCTTATCCTTAAATATGATGAGAATAGGGATGATTCAAAGATGGGTAGCAAACTGAAATGCCTATAAATTTAGGCAAAGAATCTGAGCCAGGGATGAAGTGTGGAGTGGTGGGAACCAGGGCAAGCTGGGCCATGGGTGCCACTGTCAAGGGGCAGTGGCCACTCGTCTCCAGCCCATCACTGTCCGGGAGGAACTCAGATTCCGTATTGTGAGAGCTATTTGCTTTTCAAGAAGATCCCTATATGTGACTTTTTATGTGAAAAATCTCTTGCTTTTTAAATGTTAGAGGAAACTAAGCCCAACACCTAGGGTCCAGCCTCAGCCTGAATAACGCCATATGAGGCATTATTGGAACTCAAGTATACTGTCATGAAACTAATGCAGACACCAAAGCACTGCCCCTTATTAATTATGCACTCTTTCCTCATAAGTAAAAATGATAATAACGTAGACTAGTTAAAACAAGTGAAAAACACATAATAATCCTTATTAAAGACCTAAGAAAGGACATTAGCCCAAGAACAGGTAAGTGGTGTGGGCAAAGTGTAGCTCAGATATGGAGGGGAAGCACCAGGTTTATTAAAAATAATAATTAAAAAGCAGTTTAATGAGGAGTGAGAAATTATTGTATCTGGATGTCTTTCTCTCTACCTAATCTTTGTAATAATTATTTTTCCTAATGACACAATTCATGCTAAATGCAGAAAAGAAACTTTTGAGAAATACTAATTCCATTACTAGTAAAATATTAGTTTATATGCTTCTAGAATGTGTCTGTACATACACATAATTTTAAATATATGTATTTTTGCGTTATATACATACTGACCTTTCTTTATAAAAACTGTATATTGAACATATTACTTGATAGATACTACTACTAATATACTAATGTTTTAGTCTATTTTTTCACTCAATACTAAATATGGTCTCAACTTTTTCCTATTTCAATAAGTAATCATTCACAATGTGACATTTAAATGGCTACATAGTATCCCATTGTTTAGATATAACTTAACTTACCTGGCCAATCCCCTATTACCAGGTAAATTTTTCCAATTCTTCTCTTTACAATAAAGTGTCTATAACAACTGTTCACTTATCTTTGTGCACATCTATTTTATCTTATCGTGTCAAAATATATGCATATTTTTCTCCCAAAAGATTGTGCCAATTTACAATCCTACAACTGTGATAAGTGAATTCATTTCCCTGCATTCTCAACAAAACTGAGTTTAATCTCTCTAATTACTTGAGGTGGAAAATAGATCGTGTAATATTTTAAACCTTATAAAAAGTCTTTTTCACATATACCAGATGAATTACTATTTTCCTTCATGTTTTTTCTCTTGACTGACTGGCAGGACAGGTTTAACTAGCACTCCTTGGAGCCAGCAAACTAACATGGAGCGATGGGAACCATCCGAGAGCTATCTGTGGTCCGTCTGCTAAAGTATCTGGACACCGGCCAGCAGCAATGGGCCTTTCCCTCTTTGGGCCCCAGATACTTGATGCTCATCAGACACGTCACGCGTTGGTACTTAATGTGGGTGGGTATCAGCCAATCTCTTGAGGGCCTGAATAGAACAAAAAGAGGAAGGGAGAATTTGCTCCCTCTGCCTGACTATTGAGCTGGAACATCAGTCCTCTCCTGCTTTTAGACTGGGACTTACACCATCTGCGCTCCAACTCTCAGGCCTTCAGACTCAGGCTGGAACTCTACCCCTGGCTCCCTGGGTCTCCAGCTTGCAGATGGCAGACTGTGGGACTTCTCAGCCACCTTTATCATGTAAGCCAATTCTTCATAATAAATAAATCTCTCTCTCAATAGATAGTCAGCAGATTAGTATTTGGAGACACGAACCCAGTATTGATTATGAAGGGCAAGAGGGGGAATTTGTCAGCTGGTAAACTCTTTTCAATAAATAGACTTTAGAAATCAATGACTCACTGTAACACACATGTAACTGGGAAGAGAAATGTGATGTCAAGACTCATACCCAGCGCATCCCTGTTCAGCAGTGTCAGTAATCCATATTCTGGGTAAAATAGTCTAGGTGTTCCGGACAGAACCATCCTTCTCTAGGGCATAATTTTCTAAGAGCACACTTGGCTCACTAGTTGCCATACATTCAAGGTCCTTTATAACTGTTCTCAAGAGCTGGTCAATCTCTTCTTTGAGAAGAAGTCTCCCCTCAGAGAAGTGGTTCCCTCTCAGTGGACTCAGAATCACTAAGCGACTTGACAAGTAACGTCCTGTACTTCAGTTTCCAATCTGTAAAGTGAGGATGGTAACTGTAATACTTCCCTTACACCTGTTATCATAAAGATTAAATATAAATTGCTAAGATGATAGTGTGATATAGGTAAGACCGAAGTTTCTTTTTTCCCCACTGTTATCACCACTGTACTTTCTAGTTACGTTTCTAGGTTCACAAACCTGAGTATACTGTAATTTATATCTTTGATGTACCCCCAAAAGATGAGTTTCTTGCAATCGAGGTCTTCCTTGACTTTTATATCACAAAAATTAACACATTATCTAGAAAACATTAAGCCCTGAATATTTCTTTAATGATGGGTGGGTGAGTAAATGACCAAATCATCCAGCTTAATCTTTCCCCTTGTAATTCCCCTCCCTGGTTCCTAGTTCTAGTCCTCAGTTTCACTCTTCACTGAGTTGTACAGTCTTTCATAAACATATACACTCCAGTTAAACGGAACCAACACGGATCACACCTAAAGTCAGTCAAAACACATTGAACCCTAACCTTCAACAAGGCTTTCGCTGTCTTACGGCTGTTTCCCTCCCTAGAGGCGTGCCTCTCACAGACGACCTACACATAACTGATACTGTACCTAGAGCAGGCGAAACAGGAGTCTTCACTCTGAGGGGAGTATATTTAGTTTTGTATGAAAGATCATGATTTAGCTTCTAAATAAAAGCATTATCAAAAGGTAATCACTAAGGATGAAAGCTGCTGTCTGCAGAACAGGGCATCAGTGTGGACGTATGCTCCATGACCTGGACAATTCCACTTTTGTGCCTCGGAGACCTGTGGACACACCCAAGGCTAATCTGGACCTAGTGTGTGATCCAGGCTAATTCTGAGCAGTTTTTAAGGTTGAAGAAGAAATCACCTTGCCTTGTTTCTTCCTTTTACTTGAGGTAAGGCCCATTTATCCCACGTGTTAATAGTTCTGAGTTACTACATAGGTGCCGTTAATGTAAAAAACAGTTCATTCTGCATAGTTCCAAAAATGACAAATGCCATCTCAACCAATTCACAAATTTCAACACTTTTTTAATTGAAACATTAAAAATTATCTCTTCCATATCAGGCAGAGAGAAGAATTTTGTACCCTCAACCCAGAAAGGCTGTAGTGATGTTTCAGAATATGATTAAATGTTCAATATATCGAGAAAAAGCCACTTATTTCATAGTCATTGTATGCTTTTGTATTCAAATCAAAGGAGAAGAAAAGATTTCAGTTAGATAGTCTTTTTAAACAGAGCGCTGGAAACTTGTGGACAGACAAGAGTAAGTGATTGTTTGGGGGCGGTTTACAAGCCCAGAAGTTGGTCACACTGTGTCTTTTCCTCCATGTCCTAAAAGATGAGTTGATTTGTCGTCAATCCTCTATTAAATGCCAGGCAAAAGCAGCTTTCTTGTTAGTATTTAAATAAAATTTAAAAATGTTCAGTCTTAAAGGAAACTTGGAGCTCATCTTAAGCAATTCCCTTCTTTTTACCCATAAAGAAAGGAGTGTGAAAAAATTAAGTGATTTTCCCCAAAATACACTTAATAACTGATACAACCAAAACTCAATCCCAAGTTTTAGTGCATTTTGCAATATAAAAAGACTTTCTCCTGTAAACAAAGGTAGGCTTTGACTCCCCTAGAGTTGAGAACCTCAATTTTAAAATATCTAAACTTGACCAGGACACATCTTGCTAGGAATCACCATGAAAATCATATGCCATCCCACTTCTCTCTATGGGTCCATCTGTCACCTGGTATAAATTGGAAAGGGATGACTGTATCTGAATGAAAATGAATCAACTGTAAGCACACTCTCACCCAAGACCAGCATGTAGCTATTTATTAAAGCATTGAGATAATTCCACGCTAGCTCTAGTCCCTCACATGCACCCCCTGGTGCCCTTTGCTGGGACCACAACCTCCCAATAATTCAGTAACCGAGGTGTAAGTACTAGCTAGCGTGACAGGAGTCCCCAGCCCAGCTCCTTCTCTAGGCTGGCTTCCATACCAACCATTGGTATTCATGGTTGTTAAATATATTATTATCATCCCTGGATCCACTTCCCCCCTTTTCCTTCTGTAAATGCTAAATAGCAGCATTTGATTCAGGTACCCGGAAACATCCCTATTTATCTGAAGATAAACTAGGCATAATGAATAAGGGTTATTTAATTCAAAAGAACTGGATGTTTAATGGTTCCATTGAAAACTCAGCTAGAGTGCTACTCTGAAAGAGTCTAGGATTAACTGTTGAAAGGTTAAAAGATACTTCTGTTTAGAAATAACACTCAAACCAGATAGTCTAAGGCTTTACCCCAAATCTCTGTCTTGTGGGCATAACTTTGTGTCCTTAAGGAGTGATATCAATATAAATTATCACTGCCTCAAGCCAAGAGCATGGTGGACAAGTTAGACTCCTCAAAGGCTTAGCAAGAGTCTAACTCCTGCCTCCAAAACTCCCCCTGAACCCTGTGAAAACCACCCCTTCAAACTGATGAAACATTTAGTCTAAAAAGCAGTCAAAACTTCTGGCAAGAACTCACCAATGAACCCCCGACCCCAAGAAAACAAGTGGACCCAAGTCAGTGGTTGAGATTGGACAGAAAGAGGAAATTAGAATTTTTACAAAATCTAACATAAAAGGCACAGCAGCACCGAATAAATAAAACAGGACATAACAGGAAGGGACTGAAACCAACGCAAACAACTGCAAAGGGCCTTCTTGGCAAACTTTCAGACACAGAATTTGAGGAGGACAGAAAACATTTAATTGTTGAGTAATACTTCTTAAATGATGTTTTACCTCAAGAAAATCCTATCAGTGAAGAATGCAGAAAAATGGCTGGGCAGCTGCGTCCACCCCTTCTAACCAGAGCCCAGCTGCAGGAAGAAAAGCCAGAAACAGAGACAAAGAATAATGAATGAGAGGAGGAAATCTAGAAAGAAAGAGAAATTAAAATGAGACAGTGAAAAATTAAGCTGCGACTCAGAAAGACTAGGAAAAAAAAAGGCTTTAAACAAACTGTAGCAAATGTAATTTAGAATGTTTTTAAACTCCACTATTGAAAACGAATCTTTCTGAGACTAATTTGTAAAGACAGGCAGAGCCTCGATATTCTTGCCCCAGCACCGCAGTGATGGGAAGGTAGCACCGTGCACTCCCACTGTGGGCTCCTGGGATGCCAAGAGCTATTTATAAAGTGGGCATCATTGAGAAAATGGGTGCATATTTGGCTATTTTTCTCTGATTATTTGACAAAAGAAAGTACAACGCCTCCAAATTTCTCCAATACAGAAAATATGGTTTGTATCTTAGCACAGTATATTGGAAACTTTGTATTGAAATTAGCATGGTGATCCAGGGCCTTACAATTTTACAGTAAACAGACTTATGAGAGGCAGTTCAGCTCAGTGGTGGGCTCAGCTCTCAAACTACCTATATTTGAAACCCATTCTGCCAGTTTCTAGCTTTGTGTCCTTAATCCCTTAAATCCCTTAATCCCTTTGAACTTCAGGTTACTCGTAACTAAAACGAGAACAATAATGATGTCTAACTCATTGGGTTATCATGAGGACCAAATAAAACCCTTGGAATGCTTGCCAAGTGCTCGGTAAATGGTAACTGTCACTATTCTCTGGCACACTTCAGAAAGGTCTGCTTTGGTTTCTTTAATGCCTAGTGCCTGCTGTTGTTACGTTTAATAAGTCAGTAACTGTGAGATACTAAGATCATGTCACGAGTCGATAGATATAACATGTGTTGAGCATGTCTCCTGGGCTCAGCCTTGCAATGGGTGATAGAATGGAAGAGATACGGCCCCTGCCCAAAAGGCGCTTATTAAGTGAAATATCCTGTGACCAATGTCAGAGAGCAAAGCTTTGTGTTAAAGGGAGTAGCATAAAAATCTAAATTCAACAGATGCTAGAACTCCAGGTAAATCAGTGAGAAATGAGATAGAGAAACCTTAGGGAGGAAGTAGGAAGTAAAGTAAGCCTTGGAGGATGACTATGATCATAGAGCAAAAAAAAAAAAAAAAAAAGTGATTCCTGCTAAAAGAAGTGATGCTAGCAGGATTATGGGTGAACACACAGTACATCCCAGCCTGGCTTAACTAAAGTGAATGCAGCTTTTTAGAGAAAAAATGGGCAATGGGGTTGTTTTGTAGAGTTGGAGGAGACTGTGGAGGGCTTGGAAAGCCAGAGGAGCTTTTCCTTGAAATGGTATGAGATGAGGATTGTGCATTATGAAGGGAGGTGATAAAACAGTGTTTCATAAAGAGTGGCCTTGTTAAGGTGTGCAGGGAGATCAACATCGGGAGAGAGGAGGAGACACGGGCTGGCAGTAGTAGACGTGATCTACATGTGACATGATGACTAACTTAGGGTGGGGAAAGGAACACGGAGGTTTTACTGTGAGTGAAACGGCGGTCGCTGGAGGGTTTCCAGCAAAGTGGTGAGAGCATCCGATTGGTCTTCCCACACGTCTCTGACTGCTCAGGGGAGAGCACTGTGAGAAGGTCAAGAGAGGAGCTGGGAGAACTGGTAGGACCCCACTTACATAGTTCAGGAAAAAATGATGGTGGCTTGGCTGTCTTGTAAGTGGGAAAGGTGAGAAGTGGTTAGAATCAATGTATCATGAACAGGCTTCAGAGGCAGGCTCTCAGGAGTGTCACAGGACCCCACCTTGGTTAATGCTCTGCTATCATAGTCTTGAAATTCTTAATAATCATTGAATAAATGGTCCCACATTTCATTTTACACTAAGCCTCACAAATTATGTAGGCAGTCCTGATTGTGCATGTAAATATAGCAGGATTTATTAATGCATTGGAGTTAGGGCTATGAGAGAAAAGAAAAAAATTCAGTGATTACTCTGAGATGTTTGGCCTGAATATCTGGAAGAATGCATGTAGTGAGATGGAAAAGGCAGTGGGAGGCACAGAATGATGGAGGAAGTGTCAGAAGCTCAGTTTTGGACATACCAAGTTTTAAGATGCTTATTAATCATCCAAGTAGCGATGTCTGGAGTTCAAAGAAGGGTTTCAGGCTGGAGATTTAAGTCCAGAGTTTACAATATTTGGATGCTATCTGACGCCACAAAAGTGGAAAAGAACAGCTTCGTATGGAGTAAAAATCAAAAGAGAAGTCTAAGCCCTGAGCCATATGGCGGTCCCACCTTAGATGACAGGTGATGAGGTGCCAGCAGTGACAGAGCAGGTCACCCAGAAGAATTCCAGGCCATTCAGCAGAGTGCGTTGCACTAGAACCCAAAGAAAGAAAATGCATCAAGAAAACACTGATGATAATTCAAGCAAAGTAAGAGCTGGGACTTGAGTACTGAGTCTAACAATGTGGAGGTTATCGGTGATAAGAGCCACTTCCGTGGAAAGGTGGAGGCAAAGGACTGATTAGATTTGACTCAGGAGAGAAAGAGGAGAGAAGCAGGAAACCACAAGTTCAAACACCTCTTTGAAGAATTCTGCTTTAAGGGGTGGAAGAGGAAGGGTCATAGCTGGAAAGTACCAGCCTCATTGAGAGAGCAGGAAGGCTGGATGTTTTAGGGTCAACAAATGAAATGTGATTTGAGATTAACAGCTTGATTTGGGGGTACACAGTTTGCGATTGTGAAGAGTCCAGTGGAAATGGCTAGCAGGCATCAAGAAAGATAGGAATAGACCGTCCATAGTTTAAACTTCATTCACACAGAGGTACAATTTGGGGCTGCAGAAATAAATTAACCTGGAATAAACGTGTACAGAGAACAATAGAGGATTGAAGAAACCAATACTCTGAGTAACGTAATGAAACAAAATCAAAAGCACTGGGCTGCATTCCCAACTTTAACTCCATTTAGGTGTAGCTGTATTTCCATTGGCAAATTAAGGTAATTATCTGAATAATTAAATACCCACACAAAAACGTTCATCCAAATTAGCTGGACATTTTACATGCAAAGAGGTTCTATTATGAGAAAATATTATCAGATTCATTTTTTCTGCTTTCTCAGTCTACACAGACTAGGTACAGGTGATTTAATCTCAAAACGTTATTTAGAAACAGAAACTAGAAAACGCTGCCTGCTAGCTGACAAAGAGGACCTCATCTTCCACTAGGATTTTTAATATCCCTAAAATTGAGTTTTTTCAAAGAATAAGATAAAGGTGTAAACAAGACAACATAATTTGGGCTAAAGCTTATCATTTGTCAAAATGTATGCAAGTATTAGTGAAGGAGGCCCAGCAGCAGCAACCGTTCTCCACCGAGGATTCGGCCGAATGCTTACAGCTCTGGCCCCATGTGACTTGCAACCTTTAAAACAAAAGTAAACGGGTCATAGCTTTCTGAGCAAAAACTTGCCACATACATGTGCACACAGAAAAGAAAACCAAGGCCAGTCAAACAGCCCTAGAAGTGGAAGGAAAATGTGGGCCTTTTTTATAGCAGGAGGAAAGTCAACCCTGTTACTCATTGAAATGACACTGATGGCAGCCGGCTCGGCCCTCAGCAGGCACACGCTGCTTAGAGAAAACGGGAAGGTTCAGGTTTGGGGCACTGGATGCCCCTGTTATCCTTTGTTTTCCCAGATGATCCCGCTGACAATGATTATTGTCTGAGGATTGCAATCTTAGAAGCATTATATTAGAAACATAAGAAATGTCACGTTGGACTGACAAACGAGCCTTATTATGGCTCTGACAGTGGCACCAAGGGACATTTTGTGGCAGAGCGTGAATGTTACTCTAGCAACCAGAAGAATATTACTACTTTTTGACTTCAAAAAGTTCTCCCCACCCTCCTGCCGCCACTTTTTGAGGCACTTGAATAAAGAGTTCCAGAAGAGGACCTGGGAAGCCAGCCAGAGGAATACACTTGGCATAGCCCTGCTTCCTCTGGGCCCCGAAGGTGGCCATGATAACAGTTTCACGCCAGCGCCTTGGGGGAGTGCCCTGGGAGACAGGGAATCTTCACCAGGGAAACAAACAGCGCATCATTGTTCTTCTAAGCACGCAGTGTTCTCTGTAATACCATCAGCTAAGCAGAGGTGTATGTACAGCTTTTTTAAGATATCCAAGATTTCCCAAACCCGTATTTCTGGTCACCTCTCTGACCTCGGTTTGGGCATTCGTAGCACCTGCATGCAGACTTTCTTGACCGAAGTTCCCCATTTGAGCCATAGAACTCTGAAAATAATTCAAGCAGCAAACTGAGCTCTGTTCTAGAAGCCAGAGACAAGCCCATTCATTACATACAATAGATACCTTAGGATTTAGGGCTTCTCTTGAGAAAAACTGGCTGGATCAGGATTGGGAGTGAGGGGGTCAATTCCAGAAGATTTAACAACGGATGTTGGGAGACAGAAGCTCTTTCCACTGCATTAGGTGACAAAGAGGAAGCTGGAACCTGTGGGACACATGTTCCTTAGCCACAGGGACACAGGGAGGATGTCTGTCTACACAGAAGAGACTGAGACCATGTTACCAGGAGAAGAATCAGGCAGAAAGAAAGCTAGAGCCAGAGAGCGAGAGACCCCTCATGATATGGCTTGAGTCTGAGACCACAGAATCCAGGTCCAAATCCACCCGTGAGTTAACTGGCTCCATGAGCCGATGGACTGTGTTTTTCCTAAAAATCACTTTGCTTTGGTTTCTGTCTCATACATATGAAGAGTTCTGAATAATACCATAGGAATGTATATTTATAGTAAAACATATGGAAAAAAATTTAACCTTTACATATTAATATCGTCAGGTTAAAAAAAAAGCATGCCTTTTGTCCTCTTAATTTCCTTTTTCTTAATAGCTATATTTTGTGTACTAATATGTAATACTTTGCACCTAATAAGTACAGGCACTCTGTACCAATCCTATGAAGTAGGAATTATATCCAGTTTAGCTAAATAAAGCTCATGGACATGATATAATTTATATAAAATTACAATTTAAAAAATTCTTTTTTATTGACACATAATCAATTTACAGTGTTAGTTTCAGGTGTGCAGCAAAGCAGTTCAGAATTTGAAAATATATGTATATATAAAATTTCAATTCTTGCAGATACTAAACTGGCATGAGATTTGACTAATTTTATCTGAAATCTAGGCTCTCCATCACTAATTTGTGTTACCAAATAGATCCTAAAAATAAGTGTGTGCATCATGAGCTATTGACCTATCTGCTTGGCAAATTTTTTCATCTCCTTTCTAATAACAGAAAATAATAATACCCAAGTTAGTAAAGATGAAAATTAGATTTGGGGAAAAAAAGTATAACACCCTAAATCTTTGCCAATGCTCTAAATTACTACAAACATTTTAGAAGATCATATCAGGAGCTATTAAAAAAAAAAGTTTAGCTCAAACCCTATGAGTAATTCTTTTTACTTACTCAAAAGAAATTAAAATATAAAATAACCCAAGGCATAGGGCTGCTTATTACAGAATTGTTCTATAGTTAAAATAATAAATCAAATGTCTCCAATAAAGGGTTAATTAAGCAAGTTATAGAAATTATAGCCATACTTATAATTATGCGTGCTTATCATACCATTTTAGTGGTCTGAAAGTACATGTATTATGAGTGAAAACAGGATAGAAGAGTTTTATACAAAATGTAAAAGCTTTAAATATTCATAAAAATAAAGACTAAATGAATGCCAAAATCAGCGTTTTTAGGGTGTTATGATTATATGGGTTATGGTAGAGCAGAGTTGTGAAAACTCCTAAGAGCAATTATCATTGTTATATTAGAAGACTCCAGTTTTATTTTTCTTATTTGCACTAAAATCATTTTCCCTTTCTCAAAATGTTTCTAAAAATGACAAATAACTATTTATTCTCGTAAATTATAACACTGACTCTAAAATGCCATTGAATGCCCCCACCAGATCGGGAGCTCCTTAGAAGACCAAAAACATTGCAAGAACTCAGTAAATACTTTTTGAAAATGAATTATAACTTAATCCAAAAATCTGTTATGAAAGTCAATGGAAATAAAAAATTAAGACAGCTACAAGAGGTAGAAAGGGGGGAACATATTAAGCTGTTTTCTTTGACACTTCACCCAATTCAGTGCTTCATTAGCTGGGGGGCATGTTTTGAGATTAGGATATACCTCAAACAGCTCTATTCTTCCTACAGTAATCTTTACTATTTTATTCATCAGGCATTTGTTGATCAGAGGACCATATTACTGCCCTGAGACCCTTGTGAAAGTTAAAAGAGGCACCATTAGTATTTAATGATGAGACCCTGGTATAAACCCAGACATCTGGTCACCACTGAGCATTTTTTTTTTTTTTTTTTTTTTTTTTTTTTTTTGGTGCAGAAAGTGAGGTAGGCACTGAAATTAAGACATAGATCCTCCCCCAAAAGTGGTTCTCTTATTTATGGTTTATTATAAAACTACTTTCATAAATCATTTAATATTCTTCCTCTACTTACACAAATATTATGTTACGCTATGCTTATGAGCCTTCTCAAAAGTGGAAAACAATAAAATAAAACTTTTTCATTCCTAAATTCAAGGGGAAAGTGGCAGCAAAGGAACAAACAAATCAAATAAAATCTATTTTACATTAGAAGGTATGAAGTGATGGGAAAAGCAAAAGGCATTAAGAATGTAGCCAACGGATGGTGTGAATAGGAGAAACGGATTTCAATCAGAAGTTTTCCCTTGCTTATCCTAAGAGGATGTTTGATAGAGGACTTGAATAAAAGTGAGGAGTAAGCCATCTGTTTGAGAGGAAAAGCATTCCAGGCAAAAGGGAGTTCAAATGCAGAAACCCAAGGCAGGAGGCTATGAGAACACCAAACAAGCCAATGTGAGTGAAGTGGCGACAGTGTCTTATCTATATGATTTTTCCATTTCCATTTCCATTATACCCCAAGTCAGCGTTCATCTTTCCAGACTTGTATTCTAATCCTGTTGGGTTGCCCTAATAACTAACTTCCAATTGTAGAAAATTTGGGGGGGATTTCCACAACCAAAACTGAATGTCATGTTGTAGTTGTTCTGCTGCATGTGCACTATGATTTTATAAAGTGACAGTAACCGCAGCAATTTCTTAGAACTCAAAAGATGTTTTTGAGGAGCACTTTTTCGCTGGCATTACTCTGACCATCAGTGCAGACTGACTTGGTTTTGTTTTCAGTTCCACAAACAATGCCCCCTTTTATTGCCTTCAACCAGGGCGAACTGCTCCCGCAGTCCATCCTTGGAACCCCACTCTACACAAATTTCGAACACTTTAAACATACTAAGCTCCAGCTTGATGTATTTCACTGATTACTTAAGTGATTTCCACTGGATCCTTCCCACAGGCATTTCAAATTCTGCAGCTCCAAAGCCAAACTCATTTGACCTCATTCTTCTCTTTCACCTCATCTGTCCCAGAACTTTCTTATTCCGAATTTTAGGTGGGGAAAGGCACTTACTCAGTTGTTTGAGCTACACACTCAGAAGTCAGCTTTTGCCCTCATTCTTGACTAACCTCGGCATTTAATCAACCCCCAAATCCATCAGTTCCACTTCCCAAAATGACCCCATCTACTCTTTGACATAGCATCAGCACACAACTGGGCTACTCAGCCTCCTTCGTTTTCTCCCTACGCCGAATTCTCCCCCGTTTAACCCCAACATTCAATTCAGTTTATCTTCTTTTCTACTTCCCAGGATGCAAATATGACTGGCCTCAAAAGCTTCAGTGGTTTCTGAAAACAGGCTGAACACGTTAGCAGTGCCAAGAAAGGGCCCTGCCCAGCTATCCGAACTCATTCCCAGCTACTTCTCCCTCGCCCTTTAAGCTTCAGCTGTCTTCAACTCACTTCCTTCCCACCCCACGCTCTTATCTTCTAAATTTTGAACCTGTTTTTCCATCTACTGAGGAGGCAAGCTTTGGAGAATTCTAAGCCTTACTTCAGATAATCATCTTGAAAAGCTTTTCCTGCCGCTGCTCCCTACCCCAGGGCTTCCCTTACGTTCCCAACCCGCCTTGTCTGCTCAGTAAATCTGCAGCCCTTTGGCGGCAGGCGATGTGCTTCTCCCTCTCGGTTTCCCAGAACCCACCCCAGTACCCGACACTTGTAATATTCTCGAAACGAGATTTTTTGAAACATGAAGTCAGTGCACTGTCTGCTACTAGCACTATGCTTTCAGGCTTATTTACCCCGGAGAGAGAGAGAGTGCAAAGAAAATCTTAACAGAAGAGACCACTCCCACCTCAAAGGGAAGACAGAGGAAATGATTGCTTTGGTTCTTAGAAAAGAAAAGACAGGATTGAAAGTTTGGTTTCCCACTCAGGGGCTTAGAAAAATTTTTAGAAAGAGTAAAGGCACGGGGGTGACCATGATAGGGCATATGGAAACCCCAGATAATCTGAAGTGACACCCATGACTTTCAGGACAGGACTTGTCTTCTCTTTAGTATCCCCCCGGGAGCAGGGAGCAAGATGTCACCTAACCAGGTTTGTTTTGCCTGACGCTCAGCAAGCCAGAATGCTGGGACGCCAAGAATTGCAGCGAAGAGAAAGCTTATTAACGAGGAGCCCAGCAAAGAGACAGGAAGAGAACGCCTCAGCCCCGCCCCTGCCGCCGGCATCCGGCAGGGGTACTTATGGGATAACCAATAAGGCAGCAGGGCGGTCTGAGGCGTGGGGGCGTGGGGGAAGGCGATGGGAAAAGCCGCTGTAACCAGGCACCGCTGTCCTGCGCAGGTGTAACTGCGCCGCAGGCCTCTGCGCTTTCAGATGTGGAGGCGCTTAGCAAGATCTGAGGGAGCAGTTTTAGGCCCCCTGACGTCAAAAGGGCATAGTGCGGACACTTATGCATGTTCAGCAGGAGGGTCAGTGATCCTATCTGTCTTAACCAGCTCAGCTTGAACTAGACCCAGCGGACCCCAAATTCCCAGAAAACAACTGGAGCAAACGTGGCCTTGTTTAGGCTCCGTGCCGCTTGGAGAACATGCAAGTCTCCTCAAGCAACAATCAAAATGAACTGGATTAGTGAAGGCAGGCTGCAGGTGAAACGGGTTTAATGATTACCCACGCTTTCAAGGGCAGAACAGCACTGGTGGAAGGAAAGGTCTCAATAGATGATTCTAAAATTGCTCGTTAAATATTTATATTGAAATATGTCATCTTTATAGAGTGGCAGTAACAGACTAGGATTCCTTTAGCAAGAGAAATATAGGAGAAGTGGGAGACAAACCATAGAAGAGAAGTTCTTTTTTCATGAAATGCAAAAAGCATGAGAACAGGGATGTGAAACCATAGAAGACTCCTGTATGTGGGAAAATTTCTAGTTGAAAAATTCCAGTCACCATTTTTGGCCACGATACATGTTTGAATTCCAGGGTCCTGGTATTTTGGAAAGGTTTGTATTGTAATGGCTACAGAAGTCCCATGTATGTTTGAGTCATTTATACATACAGTTCATCATTTTCCTACCAAATAACCAATATATCTAAAAAAGAATTGAGAAAAACCAGCTACATTATGTTATAAAATATTTATGACTTATTTATGGATTTCCTTATCTATTTTAAATATCAGATGATCTAAATAAATACTCTCAATCCACACTAAAAGAAGATATATTCAATGCCAGTTTAAACCAGAACATTTGATTTAAATTTTCCAAAATAAATTCTATAGTTTTCTACTAAAATGAAAAAGAGCTTTTTATGTGATATTTATGTGGTATTTTGCTGTTTGTTTGAAACACGTGTTATAAGTTAGAAATACAAGTTCAATTAGGAAGACTGAGAACAAGCAGCAAATGTTTTCTTCCCATCTCAACTGAAAATTACTATTAAAGACAATTTTTATTTAACTAAAGTAAAATTCAAGCAGTCTTTTACTTGAATACAGTAGTCTGACTTTTCTAATCAAACCTCATCACTTTCCTACGCCTGAAAGCTATCCTGTCATCAGCAGTTTTGTGAAAACTTTTTGTACTTTCAAAAACAACAGGTAACTTAGAGCTCACTAGAATGCTAATGGCCATTTTCTGTAGTTTTACATGGAAAAAAAAAAAACTGCTGTGCCGTCCATAAAGCAAAACAATAAAGTCTATTTGTAACACGCTTATTTCCAGTGCTCGTTCTTCAGTGTGGCCTGAGGTGAACATTTGCAATGCCATTTAAAATATTTTATTATTTATAACATTTTTCCCTCAGATATTTGAACAGATGATAAGAAGGCTTTATTTTATAGAACATTTACTGGTCTAAATAGTATGTGAGCTCAGCACAATTTGCTGTCCACTTAAAAAAAACAACATTATGTAGTATTGATGAGCTGGTTGTTCCTTACCATCTCAATCCCACTTCTCAGTAAAATCAGTCAGGAGTCTATGATTAGCCAGCAAATATGGTCAAGGTGGGTGTTGGTACCAATACCTTTGTTTTGTTGTTTTGAATAGACTTTCAGTTGTATTAGTAAAACTACAATGTGCTGTGGTTAGGGACTGAAATGCTGTACCCTCCGATTTGACACTAAATTTAACACTTCACTTTGGGAAATTTAAGTGAATAGTAGAGCACAAGATATTAAGATTTTATTTAAATCATTTATGTTTTATCTAAAAGTGTTTGGCTTTTTTATTTAGCCCATTATTTGTTTGTATTATGTACATCTTTATGATGTTGAATGGTGTCAATGACATGGTTACCCAGGGTATTTAGGAACATTATTCCAATAAAAAGATGGAGAAGAGAGCTCTCAGTTTACTTGACATGTATTATCCTTGTTTAATACTTCCAACACTCCCTGAAGTACTTACTAGTTTAACATTTACGAAGGATAAAAAAGGGAACATGTAGAGAAGTTAAATGATTTACCCATGGAAGCTGGTTGTGTCCAAATACAGAGACCTGGTTTTTAACCTCCACATCATGTGCTTCCACTGGCTCTTTTCAATTTGGTTTTTTTCTGTCTCAATTCTAGTTCGTCTTTGTGGCTTTCTTTGGTTCCTATCAAGATAGACTCTACCATTCAGAATCAGCATGCAAAAGTCAACAAACTGTCCGTGTGAGAAGACACCTACTCAGACCCAAAGTCCTGACCCAAATGAGCAGATGAATTGTGAGATCAAAGCAGAATTTTCCTTTTTACTACAGTGGAAGGAGTTGTCTTACCAAATATTTTCGTGCTTTTCTTTGTCATTATTTCTATCAGTTCAGTTACTGCACTGCTGCTTGAAGCAAAAGCTGAAGTCAAGAGAAATGCCAAAGGCAAGGACCACTTTTCGGTGACAAAGAGATGGGAGCAGTGATGCTTCTCTCGTAGTCCATGGCCGGGCCCCAAGCCAGGACAGCACCTCTGGATGCTCAGGACGGCAACTGAGCCTGCCCGGATGTTGAAAGCTTTCACTTAGCTTGTCATCCTGGAGTGCGTGCTTCCACTCTGAGTATCGGCAAGAGGGAAAGAATTAGTAAGTACAGCCAACTGCCAGGAACTTTTCATTGCCTCAACTGGATGACTATTTTTCAACTGGATGACTTTTATTTTTCCATTTTTTAATTGCTTTGTCTGTATTGCCCCTTTTCTCATGGCAGTTTCTGAATACCACTTTGGAGAGTCTTTTATGACAGAACCACAGAGATCTCAAGCTAAGTAGGCAAGCCTGGATCTAACAGCCCCTCACTGCTTTCCTCCTCACTAATAGGTCTGCTTGCTTATCTCGCTGCTACGATACCAGGACTGATACGGATGCTTATGGAGGGAAAACTGGGAGTGAAAAAAGAAAAGCAGACACAAACAATTCCTTGTCAGAACTCTGTTTGATAACTCACCAACTTGCACACACATTAGGCAACCAGACAGCCTATGACGGTGAAGAGTGCCATCGGCAAAGTGAGAAATGGCGAAGACTGTCTCCTGCACTCGCTCGGCCAGCTGTGAAATGTTCTCCAGCAGGAAAAAGTAGGTAATCTCAGCCACTCACTTTTTATTCACAGAGATGCAGGAATGGATTTGATCAGGTCTGTGGAGTGCTTTGAGGCCTCTGGAATAAAGGCATTCTACAAATAGAGATTTCTCTGTATAGTTGTGTGTGTGTGGGTGTGGATGTGGATGTGGGTGTAGATGTGGGTGTACTCTTTCTCGAGTAATAGAGCGGAAAGGGAGCATTTCCTACATGATCCGTAGGTACATTTCAGAGTCTCTGTATGTTGTGTGCTCATATATCTAAACATTTTTTTTACAGGTAAGCTGCTTTCCGTCTGATGAAAAATGTCTCTTGGCTGCATCGCGGTCTTAAATATCCATGGTACAAACTGGCAGCTTAGTGCTTTTCATTCAGTATCCAGCAGACGAGCAAATCCCAGGGCTGAGCTATTGATCCAGCTGAACTCACAAGCAGTATGTCCTTATTCTTCTGGCTCAGCAGCCTTGGACGTAGTATACAAAATAATTTGCTGCATTCTTCAAAGCGGTTTTCCCTTGGGGTAGAAAAAAAACACAGTTGGAAAAATGCATAGCTATTTCAGTGCATTCCTCAATAAAAGAAACACTTTAAAGAAGTTTACTGATATAAAGAAGCCTGCTTGTTTTGTTTATGTTTGCTGTTGCTTTTGTTTTATTGTATTTTGTGAATATTTCCATGAAAAGGCCAACAGGGTTAAAACTCTAATCAAAATCCTTTCAAAACGATTTTAACCTGCCCACCAGAAGCTAACCGCTTACTGTTTTATCACTCAGGGTTTAGGGAAAAGACTTAATTTCAAATCAGCTTTTACTAATGTTCTTTGTGACACTATTATTTGTATCTTTACTTTTTATTCATTTTCCTAATTCACGTATCATAGTATTCTGAAGATACGAAGCAGTATTTTTTCTGTTTCACATGAAAGCAAAGAAGGAGGGAGACGATGGAGAAACAGTTGGTGGTCCCCACTGCAAAGAAGGAGCATGTCAAGGTCCTTATTTTCTAGCTACTCTCTTTTAGAGATACTGGATTCACATGCTCAGGAAGATGACCTGGACATTCAGTCCAGTGAAGCCAGTTAGCCTTTGAATTCAAATCAGAGCCTGGCCAAGACTCACAGACTAAGTGATCAGTGCTGGTCTCCCTAGGGCTCAGTTTCTTCACCTATAAAGTGACCCTACATCATAAAGTCAGCGTGAGATTCAGGTCAAAAAAGAAATGTATTGAAGGTATTTAGCACAACGCTGGAAGAGAGGAAGCACTCAAAAATAAGTCCTTAATCTTATAAACAGTAGCATAATGGTAGAGTCATGTGGACACAAAACTATAGATCAAACTCAAACAAGTCAAACTCTTAAGAAAATTGTTTACTGCCTAGCACGTGGCAGGCACTGTCTAAGACGTTGTACTAGGCACTGGGGGATACTAATTAAGAAGAATAAGGTTTGGTGTCTGCCCTAAAGAACTGTCTAGTTAAAATGATACATGGGAAATGTATGTAACACAAGACAATTAAGTATCAAATGAATAATAAAGGCAATCAAATTGGAGGTTGAAAAGATAGAGCTCATCGACTAGAATAGTAATAGCATTCATTATCTGATAAAAAGGCAGAACCAGGAATAAATATGTGTGTATACATATATAAAATATATTTAGAGTGAGAGATGATTTATTCAATATTTTTATTCACAACTTCTCACACCCATACAACAAAGATAAACAGTAAACTGTCAGAAAACACAACCACTTCACCATTATCTAGATATTAAGGAATTCTAGGAAATCAGTTTCTATTTGATGTGCTTTAAAAGCCAATCATAAAAAGAGTTAGTAAAGCAAGACTTTGAGTAGCCTCAGAAGCCCAGGGTCAGGTATTGCCTTCCAGCTACTTCTGGGAAATTAATTAGGCCAAGAAAGCATCTATCAATAAGAAATGGGGGAAGTGGAGTTCTTTTTAAACAAAAGCAACAATTGGGCTATAATTGTATAATCAATAGCCTCTTTTAGCAGGTAAATGGACAGTGCTCAGAGACTCAAAGTGAGGAAGATTTTATATATATGAAGAATGAAAGAATGATTGGCTAATAACCATCTTGGTGATCACATCAAGTAGGTGTTAATAAATTAAGACAATATTATTAGCTTTTTAAAATTATTATACATAACTTGGTTGAGTTTCAGGGCCCAAAGATAAATTTATACTCAGAATGTTCATACCTATTGCTCAGTCCCCTGTCTTGCTGGTGTTATCTCATATTGGTGAGATTTGAAAGTAAAAACTACTTAAAAAGAGATCTATATAGAATTAAATTTTATTATTTTAGATTTACTTGCATTTTCATTAATTTAACAAATGTTTGAGGAGCTGAGGACACCACTATGCAAGAAACACGTATATAGAAATAAACCAATGCATGTAATAAGTTATAAATTACATATTATATAAGAATTGTTAAGTAATGAAAAAGAGCTTTTAAAAAATGAAACAGAATGCTACATGGATAGACGTTCTTTTTAAAACTCTCCAAGGAGGTAAACTTTGATGAGAGACTTCAGTGGAATGATACGGTGAACAACGCACGCACAGGCAAGGGGACAATCGTTCTAAGAGGAAGAGACAGGAAGTGCCAGGCCTTGATGCTAATGTGGATTCCAGTTACTTTACAAACAGACAAAGGCCAGCGTGTCTAGATGTACAGAGAGGGCTAGCGACTTACCTGAAATTGTGCTCTAAGTTTTGAATCTGAGAATTTTAATTTTTATCTCTACACGTGATTAACTTAGTTTTATGTACCCACCAAACTATCAATAGCTGTGTTCTGTTAGAACACAGAAAAAAGAAGGTGAAATTAAAGTAATCCCAGGAACCTGGCCCTGTTAAAAGCAGAAGCAAGCAACAGTCAACAAACACAACAAACTGCAGAAGTAAACCTGCAATGTCTTAAGCTACTTGGAATTACTGAGTACAGAATATTTATATCCTACAAGACTCCAGGGTCAGAATAATTTTCCAGAGAGTTCTTTAAACTTCAAGAAAGAAATAATTCCCAAACTAGCAACACTATTTCAAAGCACATTTTTAAAAATGCTGCTTAATTACAAAAATCCAATTTTTAAAAATCACACAAAAATTAGAACTACATAACAGGAATAGTAAATAGGTGGTTTCAGTTTGTGTCTCTTGATAGTTGCAGCCTGAATGACATGCTGAAAATGATTCCAAGACTTCATCTGGTTTATTAAGCAATGTCTGCTATAATTTTATAATGATAAAATCGAAGAGTAACAAAAAATTTCAACAAATATAATAGAGGGTTAATATCCTTAATATGCGGAGACCTCTTTCAAACCAACAGTCAAAGCTCTAACACCTCTATGGGAAAGAAAAAATGGGCAAATTGTATGCAATAGAATCTAAAGAAGCAGAAATGTAAGTGACCAATTAGCATAAGAAATATTTAATTTCTCTACTAGGGAAAGAAAAATTAAATCAACTGTGAAACTCTGTAGTAGCTTTGCAGATGAACAAGAAAAAAGGAAAAAAAATCACTCCTCATGCTGAGTGATTAGTGAAATAACCATGACCTGGTGGCATAAAATATTTTCTTAGGGAGTTTCAGCTCTCTCATAAATGTATGTCTCTTACCAAATCAGTCTTCTCTACATAATAAAGAGAAGTGCTCCACAACTTTATCATTATGCAGAAGAAAATTAATTTAATGTGACTTCCATCAGTCTTTTAGTCTATTTTGAGTAAAGATTTAATTATATTATCTGGGTTATTTTCAAATATTTAGATGATGAATTTTTACAAATTCATTAGAAATGAAAAATCTAAGAGAAATCTTTGTTTCTTTATCCCAATTGATATAGTAGTGATTTCTAAAAATGAGACCCAGTGATGACATGGGGTTACCTCCAGACCTATTTGAGCCTAGGAATCTGAATTTGTAACCAACCCCCAGGAACTGCTGATGCACACAAATTTGAGACTCACTGACTCAGTGGGAAGCAAACAGAAGAATTAATCCAGACCAGCACACATCAGGAGTGATAGACGTGCCTCAGAAACACGCACTTGCAAAGCAGCAGCCATGGGAGGTGAGGCACTGCCACTTACCAGCGCCCTTAGAAAATCAGCCCGGGATCCCAGAGAGTAGCCTCCAAGAACAGAACTTATGCTGGACCTTGGCAGCTGATGCCCTAGACGGTCCTATGCACTGAGGCTGATTTGGATGCAGCAGGACAGCTCCAGCCGGAGAGCAGCCACCAGCCCAACCTGGTCAGGCTGCAGGAGACCACAGCTCCACTTGCCCAGGGCCATTTCCATTACGACCCCCCTTCAGGTCAGCACACACACACCGTGGCCTCAGCCTTTTGCCTTATTCTATCAAAAGTTACAATGGATCCAATTTTCTGAACCTCTGCTTATTGCTGTATCTTCCCATCCTCCTCAGTGATCATGACTTGCATTGTCAATACAAGATGAGTCTGTATTCAAACTCCACAGTACGGAATAAAGAACGAAGTCAGACTTAAAAAAGAGAAAACTACACAGGAGAATCTTTTCCTTGCAGTCATAGACAGGGGCATGGAGAATACGGTATCTGGCATGATGTGGGTCTCTGACGGCAATAAAGTGTAACTGAGTGTCTGTCAGCCTGGTTGTGGTCTGTTTGTTCACACTCTGGGTCAGTTTCATGAAAGGGGAAAAGAGAACTGTATTTTTCCATTTGTAGAGCTGTAAAAAGGAAATGACATTTTTATTTGTTATATGAATAGTTTTCAATTGCTTCTTAGTCTCTTTGAAGCCAGTTTTTAAAAATATTTCTAAGAACGTTAATAAATTTTCTTAAGTAACAAATTGTGCTTTTATCGACATTTCCAGTTTTTCAATATACAAAGAGGACAAGCAAAATCACTTCAGCGTGTCTGTAAAAGCCCAAATGTAAACAAAAAGTAAATACGAATGCCAGGAGTCTGTTAAAATTCCACAAATGTGTCCTCTACCCGCTCTTCTTTGCTTGAATTGCGTTCTTTGTGTCCCCGTTTCCCCAGCCTTGGCCAAGTGCACTTTGTCTCTTACCAGTGCCCTGAAGATGATGATACAATGGTGTGCATTCATCGCGGTGGCATGTGCAGAACTACGGTTCAAGGTCCCTCCGTTGTTTCCTTGGGGCATCTTTTCCAGGGAGTGAGTTGTACTTGTCCTTAGGGATGGGCACTACAGAACTTTGCCCCTCTCAATGGCTACAAGTCTCTTTCATCCAAGATTTTTTTAATGTAACTGTTTCTCTTATTTACAGTATAGACAGAGTGTGTCATCGTACAATCCATTTTAAATAGTACATTAGAAAAAAAGGATAATATTATCCTTGTCCCCCACCCCCCACCCTCGCTAAGATGTTCATAGCTTTGGAGAGTTTGGCTGGTATTTACTTTTATTATAATTTGTATGAAGGGGAAATTAAATTTAGAATCTGTATGAATGATAAAGTAATTCCAAATAGCTGTTGTATCCGTATTCATCACTGATCACTAAATGGTACTGATTATAAACATACTGGGAGACTATCAGGAAGGCACTGTTGATTTACTTTACATAGATAAACAAGCCACATAAAAAATGAAAGCAAAATGCTTACTGAATTGTAAGTGATTAAACATTAATGACTGAAAAGCTTAGTCAAACACTGAAAGTCTTAATGTCTTTCCCAGTACATCATGTTGAGTGTCAACAGATAAAACAGAATGCCAATATTAGTTGGAATGTTCTTGAAAAGAGTTAAGCTTTGTCAATAGCTATAAATGTACATGTGCCAATATCTCAGAATCTATCAATCTCCACACACTGCTTGTAGAGGCTCCGTTAGTCTGACCGTACCAAAAATATTCTGGTACTGGTTGGCATTGAAAATAAGTCTGGAAATAATTTTATATTCACTTATTTGTTTCCTTTGCACCATCTGTATGGATTTTGGTATTGACATAGTCAAATATTTATTATCTACACTAAAAGAAGGTTGAGATAGAATGAATAAATCAAATCTTCGTTTCCTTTTCTTTTTTTTTTCCTTCATAGCCTCTTTATCAAGTGGAAACCTGTATTAAAAGCAAGTTTACACCGCTATCTGTCATATATCAAATAATTATTAAAAAGGAGGCACAGAAACAGTCATACATCCTGTTTTTTGTAATCTCAGGGATGTCCCCAAACTCTGTCTTCAGCCACTTTGGACAATCACCTTTCAGGAACAAAATATAAGAAATCAGGACAGGTGGCATTGTATTCCCAAAGCTCTGTTGTGTTCAGTGACCCACTCCTATCATGGATGAATGTGTTGCCTTATCTGACAAAAAAGGCTTGTTGATCCGGCTATTGAAAGATCATTTCATTAGCTTTAAAATAACCCTTTCACACAAGGACCCAGGGGAACAGAATATTCCCCACCAACGTGGGAAATTACTACTAGTAGAAGGCTGTTCTGCAAATCAAGAGTGTCACCAAAAATCTACCGAGGGAGAGTTTAGATGTTGCAAAGCACGTTTTGGGTATAATTGGGAATTAAAAATGGATCAGGTGTGAGATGATAGTCGAGATTTTTTTTAGGTTTATTAGTTATGATAATGTTGTTCTGAAAGTAAGAAGATGCTTTTGACTTTTAGAGCGGGATGTTCTATTATCTGCGTAATATTTGGTCTCTCTCCCCCAACCACCCTTCCACCCCATTTCATAGAAGAGTCATCAAATCTTTGCTTTCAATCACCACATCCATTTAACTGTAGATGTATTTTGGTGACTGCATTTAAATACTCATACATCTAACTAACATTAATTTTGGCTTCACACAAGAGAAATACTGCACTTGACATCCAAAGATCTGGGTTCAAATCTTCGCTCTGTTAAGTCATATGACCTTTTAAAAAGAAATCACTTAACCTGTTTGGATTAGTTATTACTGCTTTAAAGTAGGATCTTTCTCTTGTCAATTACTTTGTTATTTTGAAGCATCAAATTAGCAGTAAATTTAAAAATTCTTGATGAACTGTGTCACATCCACATGTGGTCTTATTGAGAAGTTCCTATAACCCTAGGAAGATGCAGATAAGAAATGCAAATAGGGGGTAAAGTTTACATGCAGGGTCCATGGAGTAGAATAACTTCAACAACTGATACTACAGTTCTTTTGAGGGACAAGGCTGTATTCTTATGGGAAGGTGCAAATTGTACATCTGAAATACGTGTAGTTCACTGTACAGGAACCATACTATAACAAAGGTAATTTAAAAGTAAATAAAGAGGATAAAGACATCCTAGCAAGTGTATTCCCCTTCAAATGAATACCCATTTTGCATTGTAGGAACTTAAAAGTCACCCAAACTCTCCATTCCTACCTTTTTTTATTCAAAAGATCTAACTTTATTATTTTATTCAGTAAGTCAAAAAAATTTTACTTCGGTGCTACCGTGTGCCAAATACAGGGCAAGATACTGAGCTTAAAAAACTGAGCAGAACACTGTCCCGTCCCTCACAGAGCTTATGTGTCAGCGAAAGGGCTTGCTGTCTTGCTTTCCGATGTATCTTGGGCTCCCAAGCACCACTTCCTGAAAAAACATTAATCTCTGAAAGTACGCTCTGACTTCTGTTATAAATTTATGATGGACCAGGGAGGTTTTTATTTAATTCCATTCTCATCGTACTGACCAGTATTTCTTGGGCATTAAAAAAAAGGACCACCTTCTAAAGACAACTTGAATTTTATTCTATTTTTTCACTTCTGGTAGTAAAATACAGTTTGAGATGAGCCTACAGAAACATAAGAAGTCTCATCTAAGTCATTAGGAAAGACTTTGAAATGCGATTGCTGAGGATGCAAAAGTTTACAGGGAGGATGATTATAATTAAGCTTTCTTAGCTGATATGCGTACAGTACAAGAACACAGTAAACTACGATCTCAGGAATCTGTATTCTCTATAATTATACTTCTCATGATAAATAAGTAAATTGGCATTCCAATTTTTGGAGAGGAGTCCCTGCTCTGAGAACTGTAGAGTCTAATTTAGTGTTTCTTAATCTCTTTTGGATTATGGAATTCTGAGACACACAAAATAGCTGTGGGTCTTTCTACAGAAGAGTGCACATATGGACTGACACTCTTTTTTTTTTTTTTTTTAAGTAGATCAGGGGATTTTTCAACTCCTATTCAAGTTAGTGGAGGAAACAATTAAGTTCACTAATGATTACAGTAAGTGCTATTACTTTCAAGACCATTATATTTATAGGACTTGAAGTAAATTACTCACATTTTAAGGTCTTGGACCGCTTTGTGATGACTATAGAGATATGAATTGAAAATGTGTTTTAAAAAAATTAAAAAGCCAATCAAGAAGGAAGAGAGGATTTTGAGGTACTTAAGGGCCAGGACAGTCTTTTTTATGTTATATTCCTAGAGCCAAAAGCAATCCCTGGCATATGTATGGTAGATGCAAAATAACCTTTGTTGTAAAAAGCAAAAGTCATGGATAAGCCAGCAAGTAAATGTTCATCTTCACAGTTCTTTGTCTGATGCTAAATGGTTCTTCTAATACTTCTAAGACAAAGACTCCCCACTAGATTCACCCCTGTCATCCCCAACCGCCTCTGGCAGCGTCTGAGTAGCCTTTGCATTTCTGCTGGTGGTAAGGATCAATCCCGTGGCCATTAGACGATGATCTCTTTTGTTTTAAGACAAAATGTTAGAGCTTAAGTATCGCTGTAAAATGAAATAATACCTTTGGCACTGCATTTAAAATAACAACCTGCCTAAAGGCAAAATCCTCTTTCGCTCATCACACAGTGATGAATCTTTATTTCACATTCTGCACTCGTTGGGCGAGCAGCCCCATCGCCAGGCACTGTGAGAGAGAAACCTGAGAAGAGAATGAGGGCAGAACCTGGGAGAGACGGGCAGTGCGGGAACCATCTGTTGCTGTGGGTGCAAAGCAAATTTGGCCCAAAGCACAGTCGTTAAATATACAGTGTGTTAATGAAGTTGGTGAAGAGGGACAGAATACTGCATTTTGATATTTTAAAGATAATCCTCTCTTCATCCAAATATTTTGGTTTTAAAAAACCAGTCTTACAAAGAGGAGAGTTTTGCCTTTTCAGACATACTATTTTGGGGATGTCAGAGGAAATCTACATCGTATTAGTCTGAAGATTAGACACCTATATTTTACTGATATATTTGAACAAATACTGAAAAAAAAATACCCTGAATTCTTTGAAATCTTGTGTTACTTAGACTTAAGAGACTTTGGCTTTAAATATGTGTTAAAGAAAGATTTCAAAAGTACGATACATCTTGTAGCATGTTCCCTTAAACTTAGTTGGAGAAATGTTTACATAGGATTATTCACTTTGCAGCGATGTGGAAAAGCTAATACCTTGTGGAAAGTTGTCCAGACCCCCACTACCACCAACAGAACAGGTTCGACTTTTCAATTATGTTATAGTAGGGTATAAGATAGCAGTTCTTGGGCTGTTGTGAATAAGTACCAGAAATAAAGTTTTTTAACACCACTTAGAATATATATATATATATAGAGAGAGAGAGAGAGAGAGAGCCCTAAGATCAGATAGTCTTCCATGAATCATAGCAAAATATAAAAGAAAGAAAGAAAGAAATCCTGAGTTTAAAATAACCATCTGTATAATAATATGATTGAGGATAAGCAGATGTTTTGCTACATTAAACAAGGTCTTAAAAGCTTACACTAGAGGTTAATAAACTAGGGTCAGTGATCCAAATCTGACCCATGGCCTGTTTCTGTATGGCCCACAAGCTAAGGATGGTTTTTAAAATTTTAAAGGGTTGTAAAACAAAACAAAGAGAAATATATGAGAGAGACCATATGTAGCTCCCAAAGCCTAAAATATTTATTACCTGGCCATTTACAGAAATACTTTGCCAACCCTAGATTTAGATTCTAGTGTACTAATGGCTAGCCTTAATGTGCAAATTTGGATTCAGTTGGAAATGTCACATTATTACACTAAAGATAGTTCTCTTCTGCGGCCGTCAATTTGTACCATTTTAGAGGCTGAAAAGATAGTAAATTTCCCTACCAACAAATCACATGCTCAAATTTCTACTTAATTTAAATCACACTAACCAGATTTGCCTTCCTGATCAAATTAATGCTTTAGGAATGAAGTTGTCCAATAATTTTTGTATTGACCAATTTTTGGACATAATTTGAAGGACCATGGATGTGAGGGGAAAGCACCAAAAAATTCTTATACCCAACTGTAATATTCTTTCCTATGAATTCTTCAGAAAAATCCCTATCTGTCCACATGTTTTTGAATATGTGGCTTCACATAAGGATATGTGGATATTTCAATCTAAGAAATTTTCAAATATATTTATTTAATAACATAAAATCCTTTTAATAAGCTTACCTATCTTATGAACTAACTATATTGTTCACAGACTTCAAGCTCAATTAATATAACTTGATCATTAACATTATTACTATAATTGATATTCTTTTCAAATTATATGCATGAAAATTTATTATGGTAGATTTCATAAAACATAAAGATCTGGCCACGAGTAGTTAAAGATCTCCAAATTATAAGCCAATAACATATTCCAGAATGGTCTTTTATATTAAATTGGAATTAATAAAATAATTTTAACAACATTATTTTTCTCTTTTAAACACCAAGTCATGCTTATTTCTTATAATTGGAGATAACTAATTGAGGTTATATCTCTGAACAATAAAAGTGATGTAGAGTGTGATATTTGTGCCATGAAAGAGAATTTAATTAGAATGTTTTCACAAACCAAAGAAAAAAGAAGCATTTTTTTCTTAAAGTGTATTTGACAACTTTTACAACAATCAAGAGAAACAAACTTGCATGTTGATAAGTGCAATTCATGTGAATAAGGAGGTTCTCCTCTATTTAAGCCTCTATTAATAAGTGGACTATTTTCTACCCACTGTAATTTTAATTTGAGGTGTTCACACCGATATCTGGGATCCCCTGAGAAATGGTAACAATAACCAGATCAAATACCTCAGTATTTCTAAGTTTTTGAGTAATGAATTACTGCTGTTTTACTTAGGAAAAAATATATTTGTTGGTAGTCTATTTTTAAATCTTTGCCAAACTCTCTACATCAAACAAGGTCAAGCCACAAATAATGCCCCAAATCAACTTAAGATCAAGTAAAGATCAATGAAGTGTAATGCAGATTTGAAAGGATGTGGGTCAAGGTAAAATCTGCAAGATTTTGTTCTTCATTATTTTAAAATGAATGCACATCTTCTGTGTGTAAAACAGCCCAAAGCAGTCTCTTTGAAATCATCTATTCCGAAAGATACAATACCTCAAAACAACAAGCCTGTGACATCTGTGATACAGGAGACATGCAGAAGTCATTAAGCGTATCCCGAGGGGCTTCCAACAGTTGCTTCACTTTAGGGTGGGTGTGAGAAGGTTTAAAATTAAATTACTTTAAAATAAAGTTAGAGCACTGAGCAATTTCCTGCTTTCGACTCAGTAGGGTTTCCCGTGAGAAAAGAAAGTAGGCAAAAAGCTCAGACAGACAGACAAACATATTTACCCCTAGGTGGAAGGTACAAATTAAATTAGCCTGCTACAAAAGGGAGATGTTTTCTCCTTCTGTTCAGATGTCATGGTAGTGAGGAAACATAGTCTGGGGCCAAGAAAAATGGCACAAATGCATTCATCGGAGCTACCATTCATCCTGATCCAAGGTCTAAACAGAACACATAAAAGAACAGCACTGTTGAAGGACTTCCTCTCCCTAGTTACCAAGTTGAGGCTTGCAAAGGAATATGGGAGCAGGGGGTGGGGTTCTTTCCAGAATGTTTCAATGTTGTTGGAAGTGTCAGAGGATGTTATGGAGTTAATGACTGAGTCTGAAATCACATCAGTATAATTTGATTCCATATTTCATAGAAAGAGCTGTATTTTATGGTACACAGTATGGTGTGTTTAAAGGTACATTGTGAACTTTCTTTCCCTCTGTAGCTGGAAACCAATATAGGCATTTCCAAAGAGTCAAGTATCTATTATAGTGCCTCATTAATATGCATGTTTTTGGCACTCAGTTTGGTTCAGCTGGTATGCTTTCCAGTATCTCATTCTTTATTTATATGAGACTAGGAGGTGTGACCTATGGAGCCAGTTGGCTGTCATGAATTGGAATATTCATTAAGCCTCATGAATTATGCATTAGACTACTTATAATACTGAGATCCACATTTGATCTAGCCAGAACTCTCAACTGCTTCCCATTCGATGGAATGATTCACATTTTGGTCAAACTATATATGTGTTCCATACACTGCAGAAGGAGGAATTGTGTATTTGCTACCCAAAATCGCTTGGAGATTTTGCAACTCGTGTCTGACTAAGTTGGTTTCACATTTTTTGCATGTTTGAAGGGCACAGCAGACATGGTTCTCCTCTGGCAAACTAGGTTTGAGTAGCATCCTTCTCCAGGCTGATTACTGTTGCCATCCATTACTGCCCTTGCCTATAAAAGTCACCAATGACTGGTGAGCTGCCTGGATTACAAAAGATAATGTGGCTATCTCCTGGTGGTCCACACATAAAAGCGAGCTAAATATAAAGGAAATGGAGAGTGCTTTTAAGAATTTAGCTTCTCTTATCTGAAATAAGGAAATCTTTCTAGTGATAATCTTATCATTTTGCTGCTTTTTTTAGGGATAGGTATATCCAGGCCACATAAAATCTAATTTATAGATTTTGCTGATATTATAGGATTTTGTCAGAATTCATATAGTTAGGCATTAAATATCTTAATTTTTTAAATATATGCATCAATATTAAATTTATGCCTTATTTACATCCACACTCTTTGAAATAAAAAGAAAAAAAACTGAAAAGATCAACTGGTAAACATTAATATAATCTCTTGAACATATATTGGCAAATTCAAGTGCCAAAGGCATTTCACTTTTTAGATTCTTAGTACAAGTTGCTCAGGTTAAAACTTCCCCCCTCCATAATCTATTCTTCAGTAAAAATAAGACTTTATAGAGCATCAATCTCAAACCTTTAATCATCCACTTAAAAAATTTCTGCTCTTCCTTTTTGAATGTAGACCTACCTTAGAAGGAGCTTATATCCAGGGAAATAATTATTATCAGTGAAAGTCTAAGCTGTAATTTGAATTTAGTCCATTCTGTTTGCTATATTCTGGAAGACTAGACTAAAGAATCTAAAGCCAGCTCTACAAAAGGTCATGGGTGAGTCCTGGGTAAAATAGCATTGTTTACAGATTTTTTTAGTGAAGAGATTAGCTGTCATTTATTTTCACATACCTAACTGAGGGGCTTTAGTGGTTCCCAGCAAGACTGTGTTCTCTTCTCTTTCTTAGCCTGTCACATCCTTGTCAGTTTCAATAAAATTACTTACCTGAATTATGCAAATGAGTTTTTGTTATGTCCAGCTCCCATCATTGTTCATCTCCACTACAGCTGAAAATTCTAGCAGACCCCTTGCTTACACTGTCTGATTCCAGGACTCCTTAGGTCAAGACCTTTCAACCTCAGAGCTTGACTTATGCCACAACCATTTGACAAATCGCCCAGACCCTCACAAAAGCCGGCTGAGCTCCAGAGTAGCTGCTCTCTCTATACACCACTGTTTCTCTGTTTTGACATTTCCTTCTCACTTTTCCTCTCAGTAATTAGACAAAGAGAGAAAAAGACATTTGTGTTTAAAGAATGCTTTCATTTAGGACTGTGATAAATGGCTCCCCTTTCCAAGAAGCTGCAATCCCACTGCAGGACAGAAGGTTCCTTCACAAGGGGGCCTGGACAGCGGAGGCCGCCCACCAAAGCCTTCCCGGACATCAGCTTTGCCTCCAAAGAGCCTGCAGACAGTGTCCACTGATCTTATCTGTATTTTCAGTAAAACTGGACAAGGGAAAATGTAGCATGAACTTCCCATATTAAAATTATCATGGTTGTAAATACAAGGACGCTAGTTTATAATCTGTGTTTCTGGGAATGTTTGGTGTTGGAAAAAAGACTTGGAACAAAAAAGCACTGTGATTTTCTTCAGTCATCTTAGTACCATTAATGAGTCTCTGTTCAAGAGACTGAACTCCCCCCCACTCCCCAGAATGTTCCATGTATCATCTTGAAAAAGAATGAATTAATAAAACTATCGGGGATCTGCCATTTTAGTGGCCCCTGACAAATTTTAAATATTTGTGGAGAAGTTTGATCATGTTGTTTTGAAAATAAAATGCAACTCTTATGATGGCGCAAAAGAAAAAACTGGCATTGTAATAAAAAAAATTTAATAGAGGGTAATTTATGTCAACTATGTTTTTATAAGCTTCTTCAGAGTAATGAGTTAATGTTTATTCTTTCATTGGGGAGGAAAGATTGCCAAAGAGGCAAAATGACTGAAACTGCATGTGACTCAATATTTGAGAGTTTCGATGAAGAATGAGCATGTTCCTGTTCATGCTATGGTTAACCTGTCACCTTTGCTCACGGTAGTGCATTAATTAGAGAATTGCCAAATGACATTCCCAAAAGAGGCAAATCACCTCTATGGTCTGGTATCACACTTGGATTAATAAACCAACAAAGCTACCTGTGAAGTGTAAGTTATGACCCATACTTTTATTCCCAAGTTAGTTGAAAAAGGGGAAAATTGGGGATTTAAAAAAAAATACTCATCAGAAGTTGTCATATGACATTTGTCTGATTTATCGAGCACTAAGTTTAGACTCAAGTTATTCCTGTGAAATTATGACACTTTAAATATTTGCAAGAAAGCATTACTCTTATTTTATATTGATTTTGGTAATTAATATATCTTACAAATAGCTCCTGCTAATGGGTTTGAAATAACACTTCTTTTAATAAAATGAAATCTGGCACATGATTTGAAAGAGCCAATGTTGATTTGGGTAAGCAAACTATTTGTGGTCACTCCGTTTTCCTTGTGTTTGGCTGTGGGAGCTAAAACAATGTAAGTGAATAAACATGCCAGAGCTTCTATCTCCAAAATCAAAACAAAGCCAAAGGAGGAATCAATTTCATTTGGATTTTTATTGAAATCTTTGTGAGGGAACAGGGTCTTTAGATGTTTCCCATGTAAAAGGCACTAGACCAGGGAGCCTGATATGCTTGAAATAATGTACCCTGAGGCCTCGAGGCCGAGGTGCATTCCGCTCCAGAGGTCCTTTCCCGCTTGCGGGAATGCATTTAGTGAGAAAGGGAAACCATGGGAACTCCTTTGGTAAACCTTTAACTAACACTGTATATGCTTAGTTTATGGTTTCTGTTTATTTCATGGATAGAATAGGGCAGAGGGGAACCTGCCAGTGCATAATTGAAAGTACCAGTAAAACCTTACAGATCTGGTGTTTCAGGAGGAGTATTGCGTAATGTGAAAGGGACTTCATTGTCTTCGACAAATATAAAGTAATATTAGACATATCAGTTCTCATTATGGTACCAAAAACTCTAGAACTGTAAGTGTAAGATTTTCCCTAACTGGAACTGAATTGTGTTACTATATGAAGATTTCTAAAGATTTCTGGGACTTCTCATTTGACTATATTTTGTGTGCTCCAGTATCAATATACTCAAGTCTTTAAAGTTTGGTCTATTTATTTTTAGTGACCTATTATATGTTCCCATTTCAGTTTTGTCAACAAAATATTCTGTTTTTTAATTGAAGTATAGTCCATTGAAAGTGTTGTGAGAACATAGGTAAAACATTCTCTGATATAAATCATAGCAAAGTTTTCCTAAGGCAGTCTACTGAGGCAATAGAAATAAAAGCAAAAATAAACAAATGAGGTCTAATTAAACTTAAAAGCTTTTGCATAGCAAAGGAAACCATAAATAAAGCGGAAGGGCAACCAATAGAATGGGAGAAAATATTTGCAAATGGTGCAACTGACAAGAGCTTAATTTCCAGAATATACAAACAGCTAATACAACTTAGTAACAAAAAACTAAAAATGGGCAGAAGACCTAAACAAATATTTCTCCAGTGAAGATATACAAATGGCCAATAGGCACATGAAAAAATGCTCAATATTGCTAATTACCAGAGAAACGCAAATCAAAACTACACTGAGGTTATCACCTCACACTAGTCAAGGTGCTCACAATGTATCTTTATTTTTAAAGCAAATGTGTCTGCTTTTTCTGACAGATCATACTCAATCAAATGATGATTTTTCTCTCTCAATTTCAAAGAATGAAAATCTGGTTTAATCAGGTTACATTTATTTACTCACTAACATGCCACTTCCTCAAAGGTAGTGATAATACACTTTTTCTTAAGCATCTCATAAACACTCAGGAAATGTTTGTTGACAGATTAATTTTTATTGAGCAACTATTACGTGTTATTCAGTTCTGCTCCTAGGAAGCTCACAGCCTGAAAATACAAATAAAAATAATACTTAAAATAACCATAAAACAAAGAAGAAAGCCCAAAGACTACTATGTGGGCAATGGTATAGGACTTCAGAGGAAGTGAAGGACTACTTTCAGTCATGGTTATTGGTGGGTAGGAAATGTACCTATCATTGACTACGAAGAAATGTACTTATTAAATTTGATTCATTAGTCAAAAGAAATAATTTTCTAGTCTTCATAGTTAAAAGGCTCTTCTACAGTTTTAGTCAAATATTTTATAATTCTGAACAACTACTTGTGTGACAGAATTTTTATAGAAGTTGAAAATTTCCTTACCTAATTTCAAAAAGCTTATTCCTCATTAATCAGTCAGGAAGTGATTAAAGAAAGTGTTTAATCTATAGCTATGTTTCCATCATCTTTTTTCTTATCCTGTCCTATCCAGTAATTAGTTGTACAGAAAAACCAAAAAAAAAAGTTCTTGCTGGAGTTATCATAGCTGAGTAGGACATGACCTCTTTATGAAAATATACAGTCTGAAATAAACTGCATTTGATTTTGAAACTTAACTATGATAATGATTTCTAATTTCTGTTCAAGAATGGAAAATTATGCAATCCAATTTATCAAAATACTGGCAGCATCTTTTTTAAAGTACTTATTCTTCTCCCTATAGTAGGCCTTAGAATACTTTAAAAAGAAATAATTAGTATACTTTTGAAATATATAGAAAAAAATATTGTCCTTCCCCCTCTCATTCTCCAGATATAACCTGCTCCCCCTCCTCCTCCTGTGTTTTCCATTTCTGTCCTAACTACATCCATATCTATCTATGGCATGATCATAAACCCATTATCAAAATCACAGAAACTTGCAACTCCCTTGACCCCCCAATCCTCTCACATACACATAAAAAACACACCTTAATATTCTAGATATTTGTTTCTTATTTCACCCCCTTGTCACTGCCTTAATCCAGAGCCTCCTAAATTCTTACTTCCACAAATGCCTTAGATACGTCACCTGCCTCTCTGCTTTTCTGTCTTGGATGCTCAACCCTGTCTTCCCCTCTGCAGACAGTCTTTATATAAATCCAAACCTACTGTGGCTCAGTATTCTTTAATAGCTCCCGCATAGGTTTCAGGATAAAATCAAATGCCTTAGCAGAGCCCACCACTCCTCCACAACAGTACTCCTCTGCACACCTTACTCAGAGGTTTGCATGCTGCTTCATCAGTCATGCTTTCACACAGCGTTCCCATGGTTAGAATGTTCCCTTTCCCCTCCTCCTCAATCTGCACTCCACCTACCTAAGTGCAACTCTTAATTCCATCAATTTTTCCCATTCTTCCTTGACCTGGTGCCTGCTTTATATGTCTTTCTGCATTTTCACCATCCTGCCCATTTATTTGTCCTAATAGTTGTCTCTCTACACCACTCAACCTTGAACTCTTCCAGTGTAGAAGATTTACTTCAGTTTGTTTCTTTCAATTGCCTAGAATTTATTTAGTTTTTGATTAATATTATCAAATGAAGAGACTTCCAAAACAGAAGAATTGAGCCTTATGAAGTTTCTTGTGATTGAATATTCTGTTTCCAGTAAGAGCAAGGAAAAAAAATGAGAAAAAATTACAAGGGTAGAAATAATAATGATGATATAAATCCAGTATGTATTACTGAGGCTATGCATTACATACAGAGAAAAATTACAGTTAATAGATACAGACTTTTGGTTTCAGCCACAATATATCAATAGCTTAGAAGTCATTACCCCACAATTCAATAAGAAAAAGCTGGCCAATCTGAAAATCAATGACTTTTCTTGGACTTTGAAGAGAACTGAGGTTGCAGGGCAAACCACTACCCTGAAATCTTGAGAACAGGAGCATCCGGAGATACACCAGCCAAGGTGTGCTTATGTGGAGCAGAAGCTGCCGGAGCCATTAACTGGCAGGAACATTTAAAGGTTAATTTTTACAAATTGAATTGAGATTCCTTGAGAATAAGAAACTCCTGGGAACCACAGTCTCAGGAAAGGCCTCACACTTTCATGGGTGGGTTTTACTTCTAGGAACCATACTAGGTTCTCACAGTGAAGATCTATGACATATACTCTCCTGGCTCCAAAAGGGGAAGTAGAAGAAGAATCATTGTGAAATATTCCCAGACCTTTCTCCGTAACAAAGGCCTAAGATCTAGGGGGAAAGAATTTGCCAAAGCCTTATTCCAACTGGGGGCAGAGCAACCATTCTACTTCAGTTCCCTATAGTCTCTCTGTCTTACTTAAGAAGAAAAGACCATATTCAACAGGAGTCAGTGCCTCAAGGAAATAGGTTGAGAATTCTGCACTCAGAGAAGAGAACAGAAGAGAGTTGGGGGAGTTAGACAACTGAAGAGACATGTTTGAAGGTCAAGACACAAGACACGGTCCACTAAAACATGAAGACATGGAAGACAACAGAATGCTTCCCTTCTTTCATATCTTACTATTACACCAAAAGGACTCCAGTATAAATGAGAGTGGATTATAGATGGAAGAGCTGCGAGATAGACATCCTCTGTGGAGCAGTAGGAGAGAAGCCCGAAGAAAAGGATTAAAAATAACAGTAACAGAGCACTTTAGAGCCTCTTGTACCTAGAGCTACCAGAGCACATATTAAACACAGTAATTTGTAGTAAGATGGCCATAAATCCTCACAGTAAAGGCCTATTTATCTCAGTTGCTATTATACAATATATAATGTCTAGCTTTCAAAAAAAAATTACAAGGCATGACAAAAGGCAAGGCATGACAAAAGGCAAGAAAAAGCACAATCTGAAGAGACAAAGCAATTATCAGAAATGACATAGATGTTGGAATTAACAAGTAATTCAAAATAGTTATGATTTATACATTAAGAGCTTTAATGAGAAAAGTAAACAGCATTCAAGAACAGATGGTTTATGTTAGTGGAGAGGTGGAAACTCTAAGGAAAAATTCAGAAGATATGCTAGAGTTAAAAACATAGTAACAGAAATGAAGCAGGCCTTCAAATGACTCATTAGTAGACAGGATGTGCCAAATAAAGAATCAGTGAACTTGAGGAGAGGTCAATAGACACTTCCCAAACCAAAAAGCAAAGAGAAAAATGAATCGAAAACAAACAAATGAAACATCCAAGATCTGTGGGGAATTTTCAAAAAAGTGTAAATTTCAAAAAAATTTTCAAAAAATACCTAACTGCAATATCTCTAGCGATGAAAGACAGAACAAAGCAGGAGGCATATTTAAAGTAAAATTGCCAAGATGAATGATTGACCTTAAACTGCAGATTAAAACAAAACAAAAAACCTACCTAAGCATGTCAACAAGTGGAAGACAAGAGAAAACCTTTTAAGAATCCAGAGGAAAAGACACATTATCTAGAGAGGAGTGAAGATAAGAATTATAGTAGACATCCCACCAGAATTCATGGAAGTAAGGAGAGAATGGAATGAAATATTTAAAGATCAACAAGATAGACTAGGGGCCCAGGCACAGATCTGCACAAATCTGATCAAATGATCCTGGACAAAGGTGCAGTTCGAAGGAGAAAAGATAGTCTTTTCAACAAATGGTTCTGGAGCAAAGAGCATCCACATAAACAATTGAAACTTGACGCAGACCTTAACTCTCACAAAGTTTGCCTCATGGTGGATCATAAACCTAACTGCAAAATTTAAGGTTGTGAAACTTAGGGAGACAGTGTGGGAGAAAATCTAGGTGACATTGGATTTGGATGAGTTTATGTATACAGCACTGAAAGCACAATCCATGAAAGGAAAGATTGATGAGCTGTATTTTATTAAAATTGAAAACTGTCCTTTGAAGGATAGTATTAGGAGCATGAGGGAACAGGCAGAATCTTGGAGAAATATTTACAAAACACGTATCTGATGGGGAGGATGGTAACAGAGTAGAACACTTAGGGCCCAACAACAGGAGAAAAAGCGAATCAAAGAAGGAGTGAAAGATTCAAACAGACCCGTCACTGGAAAGGACATATGATGGCAGCCAAGGATATGAAAGGACAATCCACATAATTTGTCATGAGGAGAATGCACATTACATTCCTGGACGGGATCCTGGAACAGAAGAAAAGAATGATAGGTGAAAATTGAGGGAATCTGAATCAAGTATGTCATTTAGTTAATATAAAACAGTGGTTCATCACTGTGACAAATATACCATACTAATGTAAGATTTAATAATAGGGAACATTGCCTCAGGTATATGGGAAAAAAAACTCTCTGTATTAGCTTTGCAAATTTTCTATAAACCTGAAACTATTCTAAAATAAAAATCTTATTAAAAATATGTATAAAATCAATACATGTCTTACTAAGATCGCATGTGTACATGGATGAGGGAAATTTCAAAATCATTTTCAACTCTGTATGTGCCTTATTTTTAAACATAATCATTTTTAACATACTCTATAATTCATGATTCAGTTAGCAACTGCTTCAAAGCTTTTCAACAATTCTTAGCATACAGTTTGACCTTTAAGATTTTCATACATTTTGCCATAAGAAAAAAATGTTTCCTTGTAATGAGTTTGATCTTCTGCTGTACAGCCTACGACTGTGACTAACAAGGGCTGACAAGGAAGCATTCTCTGTCCTGCCTCCCTTCTCCTCAGCACCAGCCTGCACCGCCCAGGCCCCTCCTCACCCCTACTGCCCACCCTGGCGAGGCTCCAAGGTGAAGGGGTACATGTAGGCCCCCAATGAGCTCGGCTGAAGCAGCCTGGGATGAGAGAGCAAATAACATTTGTCACGGAACCCTGGCCACCTATCCTGTGTATTTAAGACAAGTCTCCAGTTGCCAACATGGACAATTATTGACTTTGGGTTTCAACAAGGGAACTCCAGAAAAACTTGAAGTGGAATGAGCTATCACTTAAAATATCCACTCCTCAGCTCTCCTGTTGGCTAAATGAGACTCGAAATGGTCCCTCACTTTATCTCCTAATGAGAACAAACCCTAAGGTAAGGCTCAAGTAAGATGCTCATCACCGACTCTGCTCCGCAAGGTCAGTGCGCTCCAAGCGCTAAATTATTCCCCTGAGATGCAGGTGCCGCGCTACTCCCAGACTCACAGGCTCCTGGAGTGAAACGTTCTCAGCTGTATTCATGTCCTCTGTTCTCCCTCTCAAGAGGGACAAAGGGAGGTCAAAAGAGGCCCCTGGAGGATAAGAGTGAGAAGGAGGTGCACGCCGTCTTGCCTTGGCAGACAGATATTCATTTTTACGAGTTGGAAGCCTCCGGCTCCCTCCCTTGAATCAGGGCCTGCTGCAGCTCAGGCTTCGGCAGGATATATTTGTCTTTCCCTGCACATTATTATTTTATTGTTATTACTCTCATTCCTTCCTAACTGTGAGCCAATGAGCAGAATTATTTTTATTTACTCTGATTTTGGGATGCTTGAATATATTACTTCAATATAGTTTATAATCCCTATAATAGCACATAATGGTTATACTTTAGACATTTAAAAGCAATTGGGCACATTCAATATGCTTGTGACATATAACTTTATAATGGCCTATCTCTTTCTGTATTAAATGTTTCATGTTAATAAATTCTAGCCTATTTTGTATGTTTCATATTTGAGTGTATAAACTCATAAAAATAATAACTGGCGTGAATTTTTTCTGGTAAACTTGTCGTATGAAAATGTAATGGGATGGTTGATATCAGAGGTAAAGCTCTGTAATTGAGGACATCAAACTGAACATAAAGATTTCCTAAAATTCAAACGTAATAGGATTCTGACCAGATCCAAAAATAACCTCTTGGAGATGCATTTGAATAAAGCTTTTCCTCCTGTCAAGAAAGCAACATGCTCCACGTGGTAGCTGAGGGTGATCTGCATACAGGTGAGTCACCCTCTGTCTGACCCAGACTCCTGACAAAGAGAATTTTCACTGTAAACTAATTTTTATAATGTCTTAGTTTCAATGTCATCTGCGTCACTAACACAACATTCTTCCAAAAATGGCGGGCTCTGCTGTACAGAAGCTCTGCCTCCTCTCGCTTTGACAAGGCTAAAGAGAGGGAAGAATAGCTGAAGACGATGGAGCGTGATGACATGACATCATCCTCAGAGGTGACCCAAGACCCAGGCCAGACCAGAGCTCACATCCCTGGTGCGCTTTATTGTTGACTGTCACGGCTGTTCTTATTGTCCCATCAGATACATGCAGGGTGCAGGACAGTGTGTGCTGGTGGCCGGAGGAAGGGGCCCATCATCCTTGGAAGTGACTGTGAGTAGCTTAGACTTGATTTTATTTTTCCAGAAGAAATGCATGTCTCATTGGACACATGTAAGAAAAGTAGAGTGAGGAGAAGGCACTTAAGTAAACTGGCCCACAGGGTTTCAGGAATTTAATAAGCATAATATCAGTAGCTTTGGGTGTAATCCCTCATGCCTGCACCAGCTAATCCTTTATTTTTGTGCTGAAAGATATTTAGCAGCTTTTCTCTCTGGTTCCTCATTATTTATATTCATCCCGTAACATTTCTTTTCTCTAAAGCTAGACTGACTTTTAAACAAACTATTTTCTATCAGGTCCTCTGTGGATAATCGTCAACTTTAGTCTAATATGACTGTATTTCTGACCCTGATTTTTTTTCTTCTAAATCCACTCATTCTTTTTTGTTTTCACTTCCACATAAGTTATACAGCATTGTGTTCAAGGAAAATACTATTAGAGATTATATCAACTACCCGTTATAAAACTGTGGTTAGAACAGTGGTCAACTCTCAGTAGGTGTTCAAAACTGGTTGTTCTGTTAGATAACAGAAATTCAGTTTTTGATTATTTGATGTTTAACTGAACTTTTAAAAACTACTGTAGCTAAAATCTCCTTGCATAGCATCCAAACCAGAGCTTTACCATTTTTGAAACTTAATAGCAATTTCCAGTGTATTATCAAATGATTTTCATGGAATTTTAAAGATTCACTTTTACTATTTCTTTTTCTATTGAAAAAGGAGACTAAATTACATTGTTATTGATGTGTTTGAGGTCAAAGAAAAAATGTAAGAAAAGGACAAGCTGCTAAAGTAAGAGAATCATTTCTAGATTGCGTATTTCTCTTTTAGCTCTCAATTTGCTGCTTTGGGTACTACGAATCAATTAATCAAGAAGATTATATTTTAGCCTCTGAAATCATGTTACAAAGAAATATTTAATTTAACAACTTATCGTTCCCTCAGGTAAATTGAAGTGATAAAAATAAAGTACTTTTACAAATACGTAGAACAAATTCTCTTTTTGAACAATGGCCATTTTCACATGATTTAATAGAGGCAGCAAAACTCTCCTGTTTAAGTTTGACAAAATAAACATACATTTTAAAAAATTTAAAGTATAGGTAATATTTTTAAAGCACATTGTCACTTAGAGATGCACATGTTAATAATCCTCCATAAAGCATAAATGGAGATGTTTAAAAATCACTAAATATGAACCTAATGATAGCATATACATGCCTGAAATGAGAAAATAAATGTAGTAAATGATTTCAAAATACTGATTTGAAAACTGAACTTGTGGGAACAAATACCACAGTAGAGCAACATCAGATTTAATTAAAAATCCAAGTTTAGTCCTAACTCCATCCAGTTCACTATGTAATCTGGGCAAATCATTTAATTTCTCTAGATCTCAGTTTCTTATTCATGCAGAATTGATAAAAATTTCTGTATTCCCTGTTGTCCATCTACATTTTTGGAAATCATGCATTTATTTCCATTATTTTAATGACCAACTTTCAATTAGCTGATATTTAACTGTTAGACATCAGAGTGGCAATCCTGTGGCTTGCCAAGGCTGTCCTTTCTAATTATTCGGTGTCCCTTTATGATTAGCTATTGTACAGACTATGTCAGTTGTTAAATATTTTAAATAACAGCCTTAAATATTTATCTTGCATTTTTGACTCCAAATCCATCTTTAACAAGGTAACTCAACTCTTTAAAAACATTACTCAGAACTCGGAAAACTTATAAATTCAATCTTCCCCTTCCATCTTCCACATTATTATTTATCACTTGTCTCTCATTTAGTTCAACCTCCCATCCTCCAAAAATATGTTTATCGTCCTACATGATTGCCAATATAAATTTAGTAATTATTTTGCTCATCAATGCTTTTATTATTTTCACTCCATCTTTTCTGTGTTTGATTTTTTTCTTACTAAAATGTATTATTTCAAAGTTCTTTCAGAAACTGCCTGTAGGAATAAATGCACTGACTTCCTTGTTTGAAGATGCCTTGATGTTGCCCTTATTCTTAAATGATAATTTGGTTGGGTATAGAAAGCCACGCAAAAAAATTATTTTCCCTAAACTCTTTGAAGGCATTAATCTACTACCTTCTAGGAATAATTGTCCCAAATTTGCAAGTAATTTACCTTTTATGCCTGTTTGCATTTAAGATTTTCTCTTTATCTTTGATGTTATGCAGTTTTACTACTGTGTCTTCACATGGACTTTATTTACCATGTTTTGAATTCATCATTAGGTCTTCACAAATATTGGGTTTGAACATTCTTTTATCATGAAAACTTTTCAGACCATATTTCTTTAAATATTTCCTCTCTCCATTTTTTCTTTGCTCTGTATGAAACTCCATTGAGTTTGTAGTGTGCCTTTTTTATCCATCATCCATGTTTCTTCAATGATCTTTCGTACTACTTATCTATCTCTCTATGCCCCATGTTGGGTGTTTCCCACAAATCAGCTTTCCATGTCACTAAATTTCTCTTCAGCCATGTCTAGACTCATCCATATAAATTTGATTTTTTAATAACTGTGTTGTTGATTTATAGAAATTCTGTTTGGTTCTTTTTCAAAGGTATCTATAATTTTTTATACATCCTAGGAAAGGCTGTCTTATATTAGAGTTTTAAAATAGGAAGATCATTGTTGCCCTATATGTATACTTGACATTTTAATAGCTGTATTGCTCGTAAAGCCACCATTTTAGTCTCCTACTTTACTCCTTAATTAGGTTCTAGCATGTTTTCTTTTAATAAAATAAATTAGCATTTAGAAAGCATGGAAGAATACAAGAGTCTTAGACCCAGATATCTTCAGGAACAATGCAAATAACATAAGAAGAGGAGCCAGTCACTGGACACTATATCAGATTGAGGAGAAAATGGCTACTCAACTGCAGCCAATTGTTTCAATTTGGACTGCAGATTGACTGTTGTCAGATCTTCTGATTTTTCAAGAGAATCCAAATAACCTGATTTTTCTGTGATAACTCCCCAAGTCTAAGTGTTGGAAATCAATTCACATTTAGAAAGCTTTGGTGGCCATAAAAGCTTGTCTACTGGCCATATTTGGAAGCACACATTTGGGAATCTGATACCTTGATCAAGAGTTTAGCTTTTGGAGGGCAATTTTCTTCTCTAAGCATTTGTTTCTATATCTGTAAAATGGGGACTATGAACTGTTATGATAATTAAGTGAGAAAAAGCAGACAATGCATCTTAAACAGTACTTAATACAGAGTAGTTATTTAATAAAGTTTTAGAGCATAATATTCTTAAAGCTTGTAAATATTAAATTTTATCCTTAGTATCCAATCCAGGGTAATTCTTACTAGGTACCTGTTAATAATTCAACAACTGTTAGTTGAATTAGTGATTAATGTTCGTCGAATCAATTTTAGTTTACAAAGTTGATCATATTCCATGCATAATTAATATATAATGTAATAGAATTTGTTGATATTTTCCCTAAAGTTTATGAAATTAGTATAAAACATAAGTAGCTATGATTCAGTTCAATCAACTTGCTAATCTTTTTCCTGAAAGAAGTTAGATAAAATTACACATTGCAGGAAATATTTTAGATCTCAGTATTTCTACTTAATAGTGCCCTTTGCATACAAGCATGTAGCTAAGGTGTACAAAGATCCCAGCATCTAGATTCTGGAAGGAGAAGGTAGAAAGAAACAAAGCTGGCATTGTACACCATTTTCCTAGTTCAAAGGGATTTACAGTTTGGTAAGAGAGAAAATAATATACATATACAAAGGAAAAAAATAAAAGTATATGTAGAGAAAAGAAGAGGGTTAGTCAAAGCACAGGATTTCAGTAGACAACTCCAAGTTTCCAAATAATACATTGGTTTTGGAAAAAGTTACCTTTTAAATACTTTTCCACACATGTGCTTGTTGGCAGCATGCAATCGCCAAATCTCAAGACTGAAGAACAGGCTGTTTAGGAGAGTCTTTTAAATCCTATCTTAGTTATGTGGCTAAAGATCATGGTTCTAAATACACGCAGACTTGGAATTCAAGAATTTTTGGATGCTTTGGCTCTATTTTTAATCAATTTTCATTTGTGTTATAGTTTAAAAAAAACCTATATTCTAGGTGTAATTATGAGCTCAGTAAATTTTTGGAGTTTAATGTCAATTTCTATCATTTTCTTCATGTGGTTTAGGTCCATATTTGGGTGAATTCAGAAATATTAAAACCCTAAAATTATTCAGCATTTGCTATAAATGATAAAGTCTTCTGAGGACTAAGCCAATCACCTGGATTCTTCTGGTGGGTGGCTTTGTGAATGCTCTGAGAGGAATCTGGGCACTACCAGCATGCCTTCTCTAATAGCAAGAAACCAAATTAATAAACTTTGTGCAGTGCCCATGATATTTTCTTAATTTTATGAAAATTAGTTTGAATAGTTTCATTTCTTATTCAAAACTTTGGTCCCAAATATATATAATTGACAAAAATTTCACAATGTAGATTGCTAAATGAAAATAAGAAACAAATACATTTTCTCTACCCCATGGCTATTCTCCCATGTGTTGAGCTTCCATCTGTTTGCCTTTTGTTTTTGTTTATGTGAAACTTTACATTTTGCCATCAATATGTTATGCTGTGTTGGGTTAACTTGTAAACCAAGACATAAAGATAATAAACTATACACTTTCACCAACATTTTAGGTGACTGACTAGTAAAATCTGATTTGAAAATTCAACAAGAGTGTAATAGATTTAATGAGACTACATGAAGAGTATGTACTGAGAACAAACTCCTACACGAAAAGAATTAGCAATTTTTAAAGGACAAGAACCTAAAGGACAATGTCTGTATGCCACAAGTGAGAAGTGAGGACACTCATGGGCTAAGAAGTCCAACTTCCAGAGATTTATTCCCAGGGTTGCTGTTCATTCTCCTTTTTAAGGAAAATGTCTCCAACTGGTGATTCTTTAAGGGTTTGAGCTAATTAAGGGTTTCCTGCATCTTCTCTTTCACGTGGGCCATAAGAGGATGGGAATGATGCAGAGAGCTAATAACACATAAATAACAGAGCTTTTGTAGACAATAAGTGGACTCATTCTAGAGATTTATATAAAAGGTAACTAGTTCTGTATATAAATGCTATTTACATTGTATAGCAGGTAACAAACATAGCTGATTGTGGATGTGTTAGTTGCCACATTCACAGAGACATAGCATCATCTTGAGTCTCATTATTGTCATAGATTTGTTCTGTAATGACAATAGCCCTGGGTCTAAGTGTGGGTCTTCTTAAGGCCAAGTTAAAAAGAGCTCAACTCTATTGAAGCCGAGGGGTGGTATTATCAAAGTAGTGTCATTGCCTTTGTCTAAAGAGTAACACTACATGAATGCACTGGGCAGTGAAGGAAGGCTTAGGGCAGATGAGATGGAACGCACCCATCACCTAAGTTAAGCTTTTCTGCCTTTTCAATGACAAGAATTCTTTTTTTTTTTTTTTCTTTCTCTATTGTCCTCTATTCTTGGAAGATTTTCAAATTCTAAATATACTGTATTTTTTAAGTAAAACTCAATTTATGAATTCATATTCCCTTTGTTAATAATCATATAGAGAAAGAGACATTTTGTGAGATTCTGATCATTGCACTGCACTGAACTATTACAACTCAAGCCAAAGTGTCAATTTAGTCCTCGCAAATTACCTTAAATCTATGTCCAATTTTTATTTGACCTTAAATATACGTGTATATGTGTATGATATGTTTGCAAAATAGGTTCATAAATCATTTTTGCAGACTGTCTAAGGGTTACTGACTTAAAGTGGCTTTAGAACAAATTCAGATTCACAGGAACCCTTAGCACATGTGCGAAGGACACTTCTCTCAAGGGGGGAGAATCTGCAAAAAAGAATGACATCTGTGGAATATTTATGTACATGTGCTGAAAGTGTGCATGTACATGTCAAAAACAACCAAAATCTATGAGTAATCTAAAAATAATAGCAAGTGAGCCTAAAATTGACTGTGATCTTAAAATAGCTTATGACAATCAAACAAAATATCTAAAAAAGGTTAGGCCTTACAATAATCAGCTAATGCAATTCTATACTTGTAACCACTGCTCACAAACAGGCTTGGATATTACTTTTCACCAAGGAAATAAACACTTGTCTTTGGACTGACTCCCAAGTGGCAGAACCAGGGCAAGGCATTTATTGCTATTCTGCAGCTCTTTGAAAAATCAATCCAAAAGAGAACTTCTGCAGAAGACCCATTCTCTTCTGGTTTCTCTGATATGCTGCACTTTGAAAATGAACTAAAGTGGAAAAAAAAGGAAATGCAAGAGGCACACAGAAAAACAAAGACATGATGAAGAAAGCAAAACTACTGCTTCTAAACATCAGATAAGAGACTGTGGCTCTTGTCCTGGAATTCCCCTAGAGTTTCTGAGGACAAGACTCTAGTCCACTGAGATCAAAGCCGGGAAGAACAAAGAAAGTCAGAGTGATAAACAGCCTACTAGGAAGAAATCTCCAACAAACACTGACAGTTTGTGGAATGACTGGGATAAAAATCAGCTGTTCAAACTAATCTCTCATTTCGTCCATCAAAATAAAGATGTAACTTTCTGTGTCCCCAGCTGGAGCAGGGCAAGTATTTTCTTCAAGTGGAAGAACTTTAACTTTTTAGCTCATTTACACTCACAGTCAAACCAGGTCTTTCTTGCTTCCCCCAAGAGGAATTATTTTGAAAGGGGAAGCCGTGTCTGCTCTCACTATAGACCTCCTGAAACTATGAATGGGCTAGAATTTTTAAATGGCATTGACACACTAATTGTTTCCTGATCCTAAGGCCTTTCTGTAGTTTGCAACACTCATCATGCATAATATTGACCAATACAGTCTTCTTGATTTTTCACACTTCCTAATTATTTGGACAAAGGTTAAAATATATTTCAGAACAGAGTCTCAAATTCACTTATATCCCTATGTGTGAAAACAAGGCTTCATTTTTCTATAACTATTCTTCTAGGTAATGAAGATAGAGTTAGCAGTAACTATTAATTCAGTCCAATTAGGTCACCTTAGTCCAACTTTAATAATTAAGACAACCTTTATAAGTAACTGTGTTTCTGACTAGGCAACTCAAGACAATGTTCATTCTTGTAAATTATGGGTGCCTGCTTGCTAGGTACATGCCATGGAGAGGAAGCAACTCACCAAGCTAACAAATCTTGCCCTTTCCTGCCCACTCAGTTCCATATTGGAAATGGCCTGGCTTGAGGCTCCTCCTGAAGGACAGCTTCATACCTGTAAAAGGATGTCACTAGCATGCCAGTAAAAGTACATCATTAGGTCCTGTGTTCTAAGGCACCCCATAGGAATGTCTTCATCTGTTGAGAACCAGTAATGATTGAGGTAAGGATAGAGAGTACTGAGAACCCTAAATTACAACCAATTTTTTTCTCTTTGTGTCTCAACTTTTTCTTGCTCATAAGTTCTGGAGACTATAAGGGGCAGAATTCAGTTCTATCATATGATCTTTTTACTCCAGGGTTGTCAACCTCATGGTGGAGAGTTCTAGCCAGAAAGAATGTTACTTCAATACTATAGAAAATTCTTTATGATCTGGATTCTGAAGCCTTCATTTTATTTACCAAAGAAATTTACAAAATTGTAACTCTCCTCAAAAGACTGGTTTTCTTGATGTGCTCAAAATTGAAAATCTAAGTGAAAAATACATTCTGAATAAAGATCTTTTTATTCTAGAGACTATGTACTATTCCCCTGCAGAACCAAAACTCAAAGTATCATTGGGTGGGAAGCCTCAGAGAAAACAGAGTGATAATAAAGAGCAATACACTTGAAAATACTTTTTAAAGTATTAACCACATTATGCTTTGGACTAAGATTTTTAGATACAGAAAAGTGATATAAGGTTTGACACCATCTTCTCCACCACATTTTCAAGGTTGAAGAGAATCGTGAGACTCTCGATAACTCAGACTCTTGATCAATCACCTTGCTTAATGGAGAGCAGGCAACTGGGAAAACTTTTGTAAAGCTGTGCTATGTCTCTCAGTAAGGAGCAGTGAACACTAATGAGTAACACAGACCAAACTAAAGCTCAGGAAACAATTGGGCTCCCTGAAGGAATGAAGCATGGCTATTTGCACTTTCAAATAAACAATCACATGAGATGGTCACATGGGAGCTACCATGGCCCAGATGCAGTGGGAGTCCTTAACAAGCATTTGGTCATCAGTGTTGGCTTCTCTCCACTACCTTATTCATTCAAGTGCCCAACAAGTGAAGAGGGTAGGGCCTGAAGCTGAATGGTAGCAAGTACAAAGAAGGAATTCAAGAAGATATTCAGGACTATAGATACAAAGCTTGGTTAGGATAGAGCAAAGAAGGAATTCCTTCTTGTAATGTTCCTAAAGCCTCTAATCCAATGCTTCCTGAGGGAATCAATTCACAAAATTTTGAAGTTGCAGAGAGATGTTATCTCCATATGGAAGGCAGGTGGGTGGGGATGAAGAGGCTGATATAAGAAAAGATGCCAAAGGAATGTCCTAGAACTCACGGGCAGTCAGAATAGCTGGTAAAGATTTCTTGTGTTTCAGACAGGAAAAAACTTAGTTGCCTTTTTTACTCATTTTCAGAGAAATATTTTTGGCATTTAATACAATTATATGATTGTCTTTTTACTCTTCTCAAACTCATCAGGATACTACAAAGTCATGTCTGTGGTTATAATTTATTTCATTAATCTAAGTACATCTAAACAACCCCTAGTCAAATCAGCTCAATTTGGCTTCCTCTGTACTCCTCAGGGAGCCTGAGGGATACACAGGTTGGCTGCATGCTCATAAAAAATAGTAAAATGATACAATGGAAATAACTTTTGCCTAGATGAGGAGAATTAAACTCCTGTATACCTTCAAAACTGGAGGAAGCAAAAGTCCAATTATTCTCCTTCTTGTTTCCATTAATTATGAACCTGATAAGACTAAGTACCCACTTTTGACAGTTATGACCAAAGTCATTCATAAAACAGAGCTTCATGGGCAAACCCACTCTGGAGCGTCTAGGAACAGGCCAATACTACGTGTGAAAAACTACTTGAAGTACACATAGATTTCCCCCTCCCCCAAAGTGAAAATGATATTAATATTTTGTATATAAATGAATCAACCTAATATCAATGTCCTTGGAAAAAAGAATATAATCTATCCAAAACACTTGAATAATTTTGCCCAGGGCAAATAAAAATTCTTTAAAAATCTATGAGTAACTTCATGCATTTATTCAACAAATACTAAACAATTACTATGTGTTAGATTTTCTTCTAGGTTCAAGGGATACAACAATTAAAAAACATAAGAAAACTCCATGTCCTGTTAACACTGATGGTGTTCCCCATCTCATGATTGCTGCTGGAAAACTTAGAGAATATTTCTATTCCACTTCAAGCAACCATATAAGACCTTGCAACAGTCCACTTTGTTAACCCATCTCACTTGTGGCTCCCTCTAATTTTTCTACCTTTATTTTTTTCTGATACATTTTTATTACTTACTTTCAATTTATTTTATTTTGGTATTCATAAACTACTGATAATTCTCTTTTGTGAAAAAAAAATGAGAGAAAATTAAATCAAAAAAATTTTAATTGAAGGATGCCCACTCTCACCACTTTCATTCAACATAGTTTTGGAAGTCCTAGCCACAACAATCAGGCAATAAAAAGAAATAAAAGGACTCTAAATTGGAAGAGAAGAGGTAAAATTGTCACTATATGTGGATGACATGATACTATATTTAAAAAACCCTAAAAGTTCCACACAAAAACTACTAGAGCTGATAAAAAGAATTTGGCAAGGTAGCAAGGTACAAGATTAACATACAGAAATCAGCTGCAGTTCTTTACACTAACAATGAAATATCAGAAAAAGAAAGTAAAGAAACAATCCCTTTTAAAATTACATCTAAAACAATAAAATACTTAGGAATAAATCTGACCAAGGAGGTGAAAGACTTTTACATGGAGAACTACAAAACATTGATTAAGGAAATTAAGATGACTTAAAGAAATGGAAAGCTACCCTATGCTCTTGGATTGGAAGAATCAGTATTGTTAAAATGGCCATACTGCCCAAGGCAATCTACAGATTTAATTTGATATTTATCACATTATATCACCAGGACATTTTTCACAGAACTAGAACAAATAATCCTAAAATTTCTATGGAATCACAAAAGACCCAGAATTTCCAAAACAACATTGAGGAACATGAACAAAGCTGGAGGAATAACCCTCCCAGACTTCAGACAATACTACAGAGCTACAGTAATCAAAACAGCATGGTATTGGTACAAACACAGACATATGGATCAATGGAACAAAATAGAGAGTACAGAAATAAACACACAGACCTCCAGTCAATTAATCTTTGACAAAGGAGGCAAGAATATACAATGGAGAAAAGACAAGTCTCTTCAGTAAGTGGTGTTGGGAAAACTGGACAGCTGCATGTAAATCAATGAAGTTAGAACACTCCTTCACACCATACACACACAAAAAAACTCAAAATGGCTTAAAGCCTTGAATATAAGACAAGACGCTATAAACCTCCTAGAAGAAAACATAGCAAAACACTCTCTGACATAAATCTTAGCAATATTCTCCTAGGGCAGACTACCCAGAAATAAAAGCAAAAGAAACAAAAGGGACCTAATTAAATCAAATTTTAAATTCTCTTGATCAATGTGGAGAAAATGGAACCCTCATGCACTGTTGCTAGGAATGTAAATTACTGCAACCACTATGGAAAATAGTATGGATTTTCCTCAAAAATTAAAAATAAAACTACCATATGATCTAGCAACTCCACTTCTGGGTATTCATCCAAAGAAAACAAAAACACTAATAGCAAAAGATATATGCATCCTTATGTTCATTGTAGCATTATTTATAGTAGCCAAGATATGGAAGCAATCTAAGTGCCCATCAACAGATGAATGGATAACTAAGATGCGGTATACATACATACAATGGACTATTACTTAGTCATAAAAAAGAATGAAATCTTGCCATTTGTGACAACATGGCTGGACCCAGAAGGTATTGTGGTAAGTGAAATAAGTCAAAGTCAAATACTGTGATTTCACTTATATGTGGAATCTAAAAAACAAATGAATAAACATAAAACAGAAGTAGAGTTATAAATACCAAGAACAAATAGGTGGTTACCAGGTTGGTGGTGGAGAGGTGAGGGAGACTGAGGTAAAAACTTCCAGTTGCAAAACAAATGAGTCATTGGTATGAAATGTACAGTACAGGGAATAAATAATCCCCTAGTCTATAACTAAGTAATATCTTCATGGTGTCATACTGTAACTAGACTTACTGTGGTTACCATTTTGAAATGTATAGGGAAAAAAATCACTATATTGTGTATTGGAAAATAACATAGTGTTGTAGGCCAATTATATTTCAAAGACAAACAAACTCATAGAAAAAGAGATCAGATTTGTGTTTACCTGAGGCAGGGGATGAGAGGAGGGAGAATTGGAAGAAAGGAGTCAAAAGTTACAAACTTCCAGTTATAAGATAAATAAGTACTAGGGGTGTGATGTACAACATGATAAATATAATTAACTGCTATATATTATATATGAAAGTTATTAAGAGATTAAATTATAAAAGTTCTCATCACACACAAATTTCTTTTCTATTTCTTTAATTTTGTATCTATATGAGATGATGGATGTTCACTAAACTTACTGTGATAATCATTTCATGATGTATGTAAGTCAAATTATTATGCTTTACACCTTAAACTTAGTGTTGTATATCAATTATATCTCAACAAAACTGGAAGAAAAAAACAAATAAAATAAAATTTCTTGATCTGAAGTATTTTTTTCTGAGCTTCACATCTACAGTTTGGATTCTGTTCTTTGATGTTGCATAAACATTCCCAAGTTACAAACACAAAGTTAACCATTATTTCCAAAATCCTGTTCATCCAGCTGTTATATTCCCTCGAATATTAATGCACCACTCTCTACCAAATTGACCAATACAGAAACCTACCTGTCATCCTCAAATACTTCTCCTCCATTGTCCAACCTATATTACAATTCTACATTCTAAATTTTCTGTAAATCTATTCCTTCCTATTTAATTATCACAGGCATTGTCTGGTTTAAAGACTCTCAGCTTTAGTTATGTAGATTCCTACATTATGCTGTTCGCTTCCACTCATTCTTTAAAAAGATAAATACTTTAAATATATATACACAAATCAGATCATGCCATTTCACTGCTCAATGTTTCATTGACCACATCCTGCCCCTCCACCATTAGGCCATGTCTTTCTATCCAATGAAATACATGTGTTCATGTTTTAAGCTTGATCATAATTTGCAGGCATAAATTTAAATAATATGCTTATAGCCTTATTATCAACATTTTAATTAAAACATCATTATAAATAGAAAAGTGAGGGATTCTGGGAAAAAAGTGATAATAAAAGAATTTTTTCTTAACTTTTTCATACATGAGTCATGGTATCTTCCTTTAAAAAAAAAAAAGTGTAGCTAAATTAGATCAAGTTCCACTGGTGACAGTCAAGTCTAATAAATCAACTTTAAACAAGCTCTTACTTTCACACCAAAGCTAAAAATAGAATTATACACATCAATATGTTGAGAAAAAAGATAAAAATGAAGAAAACAGAATAGTAGATATGTAAGCTTATGTCAAATGGAGAAATTGAGAAGAAAATACCTTTAAAATAGGAAAAAGACAGTAATAACTTTCATAATAAATTATAAATGTATAAAAGTTGTGGAATGACACACAAAATTGAGTGCATGCCAAGTATATTCAGTTAAACAACTCTGAGGGACCAAAACTATAGTTGAATGTGTAAAAGAAAAACAAAGAACATAAAAAAGTCTATTTTTTTCAATTTTAAATTGTTTCCTATATGGCATGCACTCAATTTTGTCATCCCATGACTTATTTATATATTTATAATTTATTATGAAAGTTATTACTTAATGTAATTTGCACACTGTTTTGGCCAATAAACCTTATTTGAGAATAATATCCAATGCCTATTCCTAACATTTCTTGAGAGTGAAAGGTTTACGTGAACTTTTGATTTTTCAATTAAGGTATTAATATTTGTCATCATATACTTGTTGGGTTGACAGTTTCCTTTAGATAACAAGTTTACGGAGTTGAATAATGTCCCCAAAATTCAAGTCCACCCCAAAACTCAATGTGATCTTATCTGGAAACACGGTCTTTACAGATGTAATTAGTTAAGATGCATTCACATTGAATTAGGCTGGGCCCTAAATCCAATGACTGCTGTCCTTATAAAGAGAGAGATTTGGACAGACACACACAAGATAACACCATGTGACAACAGAGACAGAGATTGGAATGATGCTTCCATAAACCAAGAAATGCCAAGGATTGTGAGCTACCACCGTAACTAGGAGAGACGCACAAAACATACATTTTCCAAGAGCAATCAGAGCGAGCATGGCTCTGTTGATCATTTAATTTCAGACTTCTAGCCTCCAGGACTGTGAAAGAATTATTTTGTCTTGTTTCAAGCTACCTGATTTGTAGTAATTTGTTATAGCAACTCTAGGAAACTGATACAATACTAAAATTCTTCATACTGAATTGCTCCGAGATCGAGTGGTAGGAGAGGTTGTGATGACTTTGGTTGCAGAAGTCGAACACATTCTCAGAAAAGATTTATTTAGAGGCAGGTTGTATGCGTAGATGCATCATCAACTCTCTCAAATTTGTTCTTTTTCTTGCCCTAAAAGTTTTTTTAAATCTGAAGATAGCTTATAATACCTATGTGACTGAAGCAGAACTCAATAAAGTAACTCAGTCCAAGGATATCAGATCCCCTTACCTCTATCCAATTCCCACCCCCACTGCCACGGAAATAGGTGAAGCCCATAAGAGTTATAAAGCAGATGGCACTCAATCCCAAGTCTGAGCCACCATCATCACCAGTGGCTCTTCACCACTCTCCATGAAAAAGGGCCAAACTTTACTCTAGTGAACTCAGCTGGAAATATTTCAAAATAAATAACTTGAAACAGACTAATTTTTCAAAGGAAGAGGGGACCTTGGAAAACATCTGCTTCATTCCTCCTCTCATTTTAAAGACAAGAAACTAAGATCAAAAGAGCTCAAGTGGCTTTCCTTGGTTATGCAGATAATTAGTGATAGAATCGAAGCTTGAACCCAGCTCTCCAAACTTTTCTGAACCTCATTGCCCTTCCACTGCATCTCCCAACTGGAGTGTCTGGCTTTGATCAGACATTAACAAACTTTCTCTTGCCATTTCTGAGAAATGTTGTAAGAAGCAGTCAAATGTGTTTTCTTTGATTTTGGTTTTAGTAAAGCCTCTATTTTAGGAGTCTTCAAATTATATTTTAAATATGGTAAAGTGTACTAATAAATAAATAACGCACTCAGCGTAACTCTTCTTTTTCTCAAGAGAATTTTAGTGTGTGTGGCAGATGCTAGACTGACAGACTTGAAGCCTTCTTTTCAAATTATTACCAGAATATTGAAATCACAAATAAGTACATAAAATAATTGTATTTATGCTTACTCGTTTGGAACAATTTTTCAACATGTCAATGGATTGAGAGTAGCTTCCACAACAGAGATTATAGATAGTTACAAATTGTGTCTATATCCAACAGAGATGTTATAGCAAAACACACACACACAGCAATGTGATAAAACATATACACATATATAAATGACAGAAGCAAAACTGGCTTGAGAAACAGAAATGTTCACTTAGAAATCTACCATAAATTTGAAGGTGTAATCAATGGCCAAGCTCTGGTTGTGCTTGATGCCAAGACGAAAAATAATGGCTAAGCAAATACAATTAATCACTGTATTTACATAACTATCATTTTCCTATGTAAAGAGCTACCCTGGTGAGCGTTATAACACTTGTCAATTAGTTCTAATTAGTGTTTCTGCCTCTAAATGCTTGATTCCACTTTCAATGACAATTGTTTGCCTGTCTTAACAACTACTGTACTAGATACGCTGGCATGATGCCTGATACGTTTTAAGTATAAACTGTCCAGCCTCAACACCCCTACACAGGTAAACAGCACCATGCTGTTCTCTGTGTAGGTATGGTAATTTCTTGGACTTGATGTGAGCATCCAAGGATAACCCAAAGTTGGCTATCCTCATGAAGATAAATTAAACTCCTTCCTCAGATAGGCCCAGAAACAACGAAGAGCCTCATTGCAATAATTTTGTAAAAATCAGACTTTGACTTGTTCATCCCTTAGGATAACTAAAAACAACTCTGAGAGCAGAGGTTTAAGAGATGACTCAATGGAAAGACATTATGTCAGCAAGTGACATGAACACATGATAAAGTTTCTCACTCATGAGTATATCTGCAGTAAATGGCGAACATCTAGAGATGTGCATGTCATATTTTATGTACTTTTCTTTATTTTCCTTACTAACAGAATTTTGACTTTCTTGGAGAAGGCAACAGGCACAGATTTTGAAAAACTGTTCTGAAAGTATAGATGTTTATGTAATTTCTCTTATGAGATTTATGGAAAGACAAATTATCCAGAAAATAAACTTTGTCCCTAACTAAAGGTTCCTTCTGGCTTGCTCTGACTCTTTTACAGAAATTTACCTGTGCCTGCAGACTCTGCTCTTACAGTCCTGTGGAAGCTTAAGGACTGTGTGGCAAATGGATGGAAGGGAACAATGTTCCATTCATTCTTTCAAGGATCTTGAAGTGAAAGTTTGTCAGTCCTGCAAGGAGACTGTGGCCTTCTGGGTGATTACTGACAGTGCCTGTGGCATGGCCCACAACAAAGCCTGAACAGATGTCTACTAAGAGTAACAGTAAGACCAAACCTTCCAGTGATTCCAAAAGGTTAGCAAATGTTTCCTGATGGAGAAGAAAAAGAAAACCATCAATTTTCCATATCTGAAATGGAAGCTATAGTTCATATCCTAAATTAGTGGTTGGAGACCAAAACATACTCATAGATAGTTAAGGAGATGCAGAATCTTTCCTGCAACATCTTCTTGTGACTGCGTAGTGATTCCTAGGTTCAAGACCTGAAAGTTAGGAAATCAGGAACTCCTGAGACCTGGTTCTAAAAAATCGTAGGAATGTGATCTCAAGTAGGAGATGCCTCGTGAGGAAATAAGAGGTAGGAGGTTTTCAGTTACATCTATTTGGAAACTTCTTTTATTTCTCTCATTCCTGCCCAGAACAGTTTGACATCTTTATATCTGAGATAATAAACTGAGAAGGGAGAAATAATTCCAATATCTTAAAGTCAAAGTGTAATGCAGGTTTGCACTGATTAGGAAACTGAATCAATAAAGGATCAGGGAATTTCCCCACCCTCCAAAAAAAACTCATTGCATTTGAAAAGCTGATTAATCTCCTATATTTGAAACTATTCCTGAGTCCAATTATGCAACATGTTCTCACTGCCTTTGTTTAATACAAGCATCCAAGAAATTTCCTTTAATATTTCAATTTTTAAAATGTTATCTCTTGAAAAATAATAATTACTATTATTAGCTAGAGGTCAAAGAATCATTGGTGAAAGTTCAATCTTCATGCCCATATATCACCCAGAAATCTTAAACATCTATTCAAGGAAATAAGAGGTGACTATTTTTAAAGAATTAAGTGATTATGGACTATATAGATGGTGTATTTGGGGTTTTTTTTTCTTTTCAGACTTTCAGCAAACTTAACTTTTTTTTTATCTGCACAGAAGATACATGGTCATATATGATAGCTTTAAGATAATAGCTTTTTTCTGATGAAGAATTATACCAAATTATGTTTTAGATTATAAATTACTGTAATAAAATTGTTAAATTGGTATTGTAAATTGATTCACCCTTTTTGGAGGAAAATTTGCAATTTCTATTAAATATTTTTAATAACTATCATTTATCAAACACTCATTGTATGTTAGGCACTGTTCTAAGCACTTATAGTCATTCTTAAAACAACTTCATAAGGTACTAGTATATTTCACTAAATCTAAAATACCACTAATTATGAGGGGCACCTTTACATTATGTATGTCTAAGAGGAAGAAAAAAACACTGTTAATTATACTATGTACACCATTTTCTTGTCATTTATAGTTTTTATCTTTATTACCCAAAAAGCTCTTTTACACTTAGACTGGGACTTTATAACACATCTCTCCTCTGCATACATAACACTGAATATGTAAATTAAATTAATTGGTCAAGATTCTTTAACTTTGCAGTCCAATTCTTCTTAAATACTTTTTTGACTCAGAGTTAACAATGTCGGTGTTTTTCTACCAAATACCATCCCATCGAGATTGTTGGTGATGCAAAATTTCTTTATAAAATTTTCTACTATCTCTAGAGTTTTCTTACAGGCTTTTGACACCCGTTTGGCAACTGTCATTACTGGTACCTTTTTTTAAATTTAAGTGAAGGGTTCTAAAGACTTTCAGACAACAACCAGGACTCACATTCGTGCTATCAGTGTCTGTAAATGGCTTGTTGGAGGGTTACAGGTGCCCAGTCATGGAACCAGTAATAACAACTTGTGTGCACATGTTTCAGCAATGACATCTATGTTGTATGCTGTCTGGCTGAAATGACTATTAAAACGGGATTGAGGGGAGATGGATTCTGGCCTCAGAGGTACTAAGATATGAGAATAAATGAAATACTAAGAAGCAGAAACAATGACAGACAGCTTTGTAGAGTGCTCTGTAGTCAGGCCGTGTGGGTACAGCGTAAGTATGCAGCCTAGCTCTTCTGCTCACTACCTACATGACTTCAGATAGGCTATTTAACTCTTTACCCTTCAGTTCACTCATCAATAAAGTGAGTATTATAATAGTAACCTTACCTTGCAAGGGCATTTTGAGAATTAAAAAGAGCAATTAGTGATCCATTTGGGGGTATTTATTCTACAATTGTATATAAATATAGAGATAGAGATATGCATAGAATGGCCATTGTTTTATTGTTGAAAAACGAGAAACCCCTTAATTTCTATCAATATGTTAGTTATAAAAATTATAGTTTATACCAGCAGCAGAATACTATGTAGCTATTATTAATAATGAAAAAATTCTGCACGTGCTGATATGGAACAATAACTAAGCTCTATTAAATGAAAAAGCAAGTTTTTAGAATAGAATGGTCCCATATTCAAAATAAGCAAACAAGAAATGAACAATCATACATATGTAAGTTTATGTGCATATGAGTGTAGATACGTGTTTGTTATTAAAAATCTAAAAGATTATTACCCAAATTTTAGCAACAGTTGTATCTGAAGAATGAGATAGATCTTCATTACACATGCCTCTCTTTCTTGACATTTTACATTCAGTTCTAAAATATTTACAATCAGAAAAAATAAAAATCACTGAGACTATATATTTATATGTTACATATTTATTCCATTTATATCTTAGGTATATATTATAGGATAAAACTATATGGACCAATAAGATGTTAGAAAGATAAAAGAAACGTAACTCGATCTGAGCAGTAACTTGCCTAAACATTTCATCAAAAATAAAATTGCCTTGGTCAAAACTTTTTTTCCTGTCAATACTGACTACAAATATTCCTTAAACATTCTTTGACATGCCCTATTTATTCTCTGTATCCTGTCCTCTATTTTATATCTGAATGGGGAGGTTTTTCTCCCCAACATCTGCTATCCCTTCACCCCTCCTAGTACAAACAGTCCTACTAAAAAATGTGGCCCATTTCTGAGTTTATCCTCTGAGATGTGATTCAAACAGCCGCCTCTAATCACTTGCACAAGTGAAGTTTGGGAAACTACTCCCCTCTGCCTGGAATCCTGCTTTCCTGTGTCCAGATCAAGTATAAGACGCAGCCATAAACGCATTTGATATATGGATGCTCTCTGCAGAGCCAAACCACAGACTTATCATTAAAAACACATTTTGAATTCATATGTGCTTTTTCGAACACTTTACTTCCAGGTAGGCAAATTCCTTTGCATAGAAGAAACAAAAGTAATAGAAGCCAACAGACAAACAGAGAGATGAGGTGGCATGTTAGGCTTAGAAAATATTTAGTTTTTAATGTTAGCTGAGATTCATCCATGAAATATTTCATATATTGCCACCGAAGACAAGGAATAATACAAGAAGCTTACCATGACCTGACCTGCAACTAGCAGTATTTCTGCTTCTCCATTTCGTTAAGGTCTCTTGGCTATCAACTAATGAGAAGTTTTCTCTTTTGAAACTCGGCATATTTCTATTTAATTGATTCCTATCTGCAGGTACTAAAAGGTAGGTTTCTTAATACAAATATCTTGACATCTTTATTGTTAGTGTAAGGGTATAATTTGGTACAAGCCTTTGGAGAGGTAAGGAAGAAAAAAACACTCCTATGTAGATTTCTGAATTAATATCATAATCATACTCTCAAGAACTAAGAGTATTGAATTCTTAATATGGGTCTAGAACCGTACTAAGCGGTTTACAAGGATTACCCAGTGATGTGTTGGTAGACCTGCTCTCCAGGAAGGAAAAGGAAAGCTTAAATTTATAGCATTTGCCGATTTCCATTATGTAAATACTACCCCCATGCCGATTTTAAACTACCAAGATTTTAACAGCCAGCACACAAAATTCCTGAATCATTAACAATTGGCCAGCTCCAACACGTCATCATGTTTTATCCTCAAAACAGACCTTTGTAATAGAAAACACTTCCCCCTTTTACAGATGTTTAAACTGAGACAGAAATTGGTGGAGTTATTTTGCCCAAGAACATGCTGTTGAGGGCCACGGGTTGTCTTTCTTTACTTTATGCTTTTGCATATGTATTACAATTCTAATCTTTTTCAGAGAAAAATGCAAATTAGCAACCAAAGAATAAACTAAATCAGAAAGAAGAAAACTCAAAGCCAAACTTCCCTCTGGTGTGCTATTTGCCTAGAAAAACCTGCCACGGTAATGGATTCCAATGGGGTGTATAACTTAGCAGTTAAAAAAAAAATACTCTAGCCTGAAAACAGAACTGACAAAGCTTTAGTACACGCTTGACATCTTTTTTTAAAGACTTTAAAAAAACGAAAAAACAAAAAACTATGTTTAGTTGCTACAAAATAAAGAGTTAATCAAGGGTCTAAAGTTGCTGGGTCCATAATGTGATATTTTGTAGGGAAAAAGTGAATAACTTCTTTTATAATGATTTTTCATCATTTGGTAACAAGTATCAGGCTGTAATATTGTAAATATTTCTGTAAAGGAGTAAAAAGAATAACTCTTACAGAAGATTTAGCAAAACAGGCTACAGAAAAAGAGATTTAGAAATAACCACATGGATGATTTTTCCATATTAATTATGAGCATTATCCTTTCATGGAAGTCTTGGGAATGAAGCTATTTTGGAAGAGAGCTAATGTAGTAGAAAGAAAAAATACTGAGCATGTAAATCACTCAGCACTGCAACCTGAGTTTGAATCCCAGTATTTCCATCTATGATCTGTGTATCCATAAATAAGTTGCTTGGCATTTTTCTGAACTAAAAAGACAAAATAATTCTTGTCCGGACTTAAGTAATATGATGATAATAATAGCTAATATTTTTCTGGATCAATTTGAATGTGCCAGGCCCTGTGTTAAGTAAATCACATGGGCTATTTCATATAATCGCCTTAACTCAATGAGCAAATTACTACCTCATTTTACTGATGGGAATCTGCCCTGCTTAGAACACAGCTATTAACTGGTAGAAGGACTCAAAGGCAGGGCCTCTAACCTTCAAGCCTTCTTAGCCATCATTCCACATTTTGTATACATATAATGAAAGGGAATGAGCACTTCAAAAATTATGGTGTCATCGCCTCCAAAAGGTTGTGGTTTCTTGATATCGGGAACTGTGCTATGTTTCTCTCTGTATCCCCAAGTAGGGTACCAGACTAAATGCACAAATGAATACAGTAACGAATGAATGTGTTATTGGTAATGGTTGAGCATCACCAATACTACACCGTGAATACTATCATAAACCCAGAATCACAGATAGATGTGTGCTTTATTAAGTGTTTTGAATTCCAAAGAACTGGGTTTGGGCAGTGCTTGGTAAGCTAATTAACAGCATTTGCCACCCAAGTTCAAATATGCCAATATATTGGTAAGGGATTTATTATAAACTATTTTTCTGTTGAATTGTACTTGAGCAATCTTTGCTTTGAATACTTTAGAAAATACTTCGTTACCATGTCTTTCTTCCCCAAATTTTGAAAGTGTCAAACTTTGTCTCATTTCTGCCTCTGACTACCCATCTATAGACATTTACCGTGACTAGGACTCACAATGGGGCATTGGGCAGAAACAAGATAATGCTGACATGGCTCTCAAAATTAACATCAATGGTCAAAAAGAATACACCTTCATGGAATTTTGCTTAGCTTCATTTCCTTGTTTGATTTTTTTCCACTATTTCTACAGTTTGGATTTATTATTTTGAGCTGCTAAGACTGACATTGCTAGGACGATCTCTGTTTAGAACAGCTAATATTTCTACTCTACTGTTACATCCCACATATATGAAACCTTATGCTCCAAATCACAAGGAAGATGACTACAATTCATTATCTCACAAAAACAAAAACAAAAGCTAGCAAACAACACATGTCCTACCATAATAGATTAGAATTGCAAGATTTTTTATAGGGCAGAAAATGTAACTTCCCTCATTATGGATTGTTCTAAGTTTTTTAAAAAATCAATTTTTCCCTACATTTTTAGAGCATTTTGTGGAAACTTCCTCTCCTTCCCTATGGTTACATTTCTATTATGATTTCTGATTTATTCATTTTCCTACTCTTCACAGTAAATCTTTTTTGGTACATTCTCTTTTTCTTTCTATCTGTTCCACTGGACTTTGGGCAGGAATAGTACCTCACTTTTCTTTCTTTCTCTGGATCCTTACACAGTACACAGTATATGGTGGATAAGCTTAATATACATTGCTGCCAAGTGTTTGGTCATTTAAATATTTTTTTCCTCATAAGGTGGTATCAACAAGAGAGACAGAGAGGGTAACTGGGGAGGGGTGTCGAGAATGTGTGTTCATTATTTCTACCCCTAAACATTTATCTAGTTTTTTGTCTGTTTTGTTTTAGCAGTAATGGAGCACTGTCAGACATAGAACTATAAGTTAGGTCAAATAGAGTCTTTTGCAGAGAGATTTTGAAGTGGTTTAAAGGAATGCTTCCCCTTAACAACTAGCAAGCATAATTCATTCACTGGAGAGAGGATGAGTTACGATAATCCATAGAGATCCTTATATTTTGTAGAACTAGCAACATACAACCCACCCCGGCTTCAGCATTTAATCCAGTGAGAGTGTTCATCAGAGCTTAACAAACAGTTTCTCAAACTTCTAATAGATGGACTGTGAATCAAAGATTTGTGCTGCATCTTTCCTGTTAAACTAGATCTGAGCACGCGCATCATAAAATTCCTCCACAGCTGGCACACCTAGAGTACCTTGACCGACAGATCATGAGATTCTATTACAATTCATTATATTTATAATCTGGGTACTCCTGGACAAAGAATTTCATGTTTTGCCAGTCCCAACCCAAGAATAACATAATTACAATTTCATATTTTTGTGTGTAACCCCAATCCACTAGATTTAAGAACTCTGGTTTTCCCCTAGGACTCACTCCTCAAAGATTTGAAGCAGCTTAGAAAATACAAAGACTGGAGGCAGGAGGGGAGGGAGGAATTGCAGCCAACATGATGTCTTTGAGGAGTCATTTGACTGTGTCAGCACTGCAAATGAAAAGAGTGCAACGGAGAACAAGTGGGGTATTTTATCGACCCCTTAGAGCTTAGCCTACTAGGGGGTAACTGCTCTGGAAAAGAATTCAAAGGAAACTGAAAAGACTGCAATGAGGCTTCAGTACATCTTGCTCTGCCAGTTAAAATGACCATCTTACAGGCCAGGATCATTAGGGACTCCAGAGAAGAGAAGGATCTCATTAACCCTAAGGGTCTCTGGATTTGGATATGGCCAACACCCCAGGCATTAGAACTGTAATCTGATGGGAAAACTGCAAAAGAAGGATTCCCATTTTAGCAGCTTTGTAAAGGATCATAAAATACTGTGGTATGGAAAACATCCTGGCTAGCTGGCCAGCTGACTCCTTTCCAGACTCTTCCTTGTAAGACACTCTTCAGAAGATTAGAAAAGATACACAACATGAAAAAGCTGATCAGAGTGAACCAAGGAGTGACCCACTAAAGGAGCCGGCAGAACACAGTGCTGGAAATCAGTTCTACCAGAAGGGTTTCCATCAGCAGGAGACAGAAGAGCAGACCTCTCTGAACTGTGGACTGTTTCCTATGGAATTTCAGAGCTGGTAGAAATAGTAATCTGCCATTAGTGATCCATGAATCTGGCTTCTGCCCTTCCAACTCCATACAGTAAGTTGGGCCTGCTCAAATGTAAACCCTAACAAAAATTTTTTAAAAGAGTGCCTCGTTAACATGCACTGCAACTTCTGCTCCCAGTCATTTTATTTCTGTATTAAAACAATTTGTTGCCTATGGGATGGAAAGTACCATTATGCCTGCTTATGCCTGGAAAAGATGGATTAGCATCCATATACTCTGGAGGGTTAAGGCTAAGTTAAAAGGTTATTCCCTTCCTCAGCTACTTAGATTTCCAAAAAAGATAGCCATGTAAGATTACTTTGCCTTTTCTGACTTTAAAAAGTTGCCTGCTTGCTACCTTTTTTTATCTGAAGCCTGTAGGCAGATTCTAATTTGGCCCTACAAAAAAATCTGTTTGGCCCTGGGCTGAGGGAAGATGTTAATTTTCATGACTGTTTTAGAACACATCAAAATTCAGTATGCATTTTTTTCAGGATTTCAAAGCAATATGCTTAAAACATGCAATTTAGAACTAGAACATATAGAGCATTTAAAAATATTCAGGTTTTACCAAGAATCCATCCGGTCTATTATTGCAATAAGTAGGATACAAAGATATCTTTATCTGGTTGTGAATGAAACTCTATCTACTTAGAAGAAAGTTCAAAGTAAAATTTTAGCTCTCTCAATTCTACAGAGCTTTGACAGTAGAAATTCGGTGTAGTTGGGGGGGAAAAGCAATTATAAAATTGAATACGCATTATGCATTTCTCAAAAACAAAGTTGTAAATAATTTCTTGTCTTTAATATTTGTCTTTATTATATCTTAAGTAACTCTTAGCCAAGTCAATAAATGTAACCAAAAAAAATGAGTGAGAATATGACAGCCCACCATCTGATAAGCTGGACATGTTGAACATTTTCATAGGCTTCATTAGCAACATTTATGCTCTCATATGTCAAGCAATGGTGACTCCTTTCTGAGGCCAGTAAGTAAGAGCTTTAAAAATTGGTCCAAAAGAAGTGAATTTGTAATTCTTCAGCTCACGTATGCCAGAATGCACTTATAATCAGTCTTAATAAATTTGCACCTCTGGGTCAAAGCTTTTGAATTATTTGTTTGCTTCAGTTTCTAAAAGATTCAATTGAATTGGATTTGGTTTGGTGTTCACAGTTGTATTAGTTTGCTAAGGCTGTCATGGCAAAACACCACAAACTGGGTGACTTAAACTACAGAAATTTATTTTCTCATAGTTCTGGAGGCCAGAAGTCCAAGATCAAGGGGTCAGCAGGGCTGGCTGCTTTGAGTCCTCTCTCTTGGCTTGCAGACAACCACCTTCACGCTGTGTCCTCACGTGGTCTTTGCTCTGTGTGTGAGGACTCCATCAGTCTCTTCTGTGTGTCCTAAGCTCCTCTTCATATACGGACACCAGTCAGAATGGATTCATGCCCACCCTAACATTTAAACTTAATTATCTCCTCAAAGGACCTCAAATATAGTCATGTTCTGAAGTAGTGGGGGTTAGAGCCTCAACACACGGATTTTGAGGAGAGTCAATTCAGTCCATAACAACAGTGTTCACCAAATCATGAGATGTGTTCTGATTGAATTTGGGATTGGCTCAATTTATCCAGCAAGTCATTAGTGGCACAAGGCTAAGAATATCACAGGTAGATAGATAGAGATAGATAGATAGATAGATAGATAGATAGATAGATAGATAGATAGATAGATAGACAGACAGACAGACAGACAGACAGACAGAAAAAATCTAAGCATAAAAGAAACAATATTGAAAGTCATCTTAACTAAACAAATAAACTCCCAGTATTGTTGGCACATTGTTGCTGTATATGATATGTTTTAATTAAAAGAGACTCATTGGATAGAGTCTTAAAATGGCCCAAATTATTTTTATATGTAATAAAAAAAGTAATTTAAAAAATCTATAGTGTTCTGGGCACTGCAGATAGTTCTTTTAAATACATTATTTCAGTTATTGTTAGAACAGCTGAAGAAGTAAAGATTGTTATCCCTGTCTTACTAATGGAAAACCTAATGGTAAAAAATTTTAAATACTCTGCCAAAAATGACATGCCAGTAAGTGATACTAACCTAACACAAGCCTGCTTGTCACAAAGGCCCATGTTTTTACCGATAACGTAAACTATCTCCTGAAGCCCCAGCAGAGCGTTCAAAGCTGGTTATGCTCGGTTCTGTCAGAAGAGATATTTCTTCAACTGGGTAAGAATATCAAGGGGAAGGATGATGTTGCAAACTAAATTTGGCTCCCATTTATTGATTTACATAGGCTGTATTAAGTGTGTGCTAGGCACCGAGTTTAGGATGAACAGGGCAGAATCCTTCAAAAACTCACAATCTGGTCAGGAAGACTGATACTTATCTGACAGACAAAGTCCTAGAGACTGATTCAGCCAGCAGGCTGTCTAAGGCATTATTTGGCAAAAGTATAAGAAATCCTTTAGATTATAAAACACACCAGCAGTTCTTACTATAACACATTTGAATACCATTTTTAAATTAAAAAATAACTAGATAAATGGCAAGAAACCCTGCTAACATGTTCTTAAGGCACAGTTTTATCACATTGTGTTTCAGTAAATTCCAACAAATCTCAGCTGAATTGTTTCATTTAACTTTTACTATAACATTTTTACAAACCACAGTTTCTGGTCAATGATGCTTTGGCTATGGAACTGAGTACATGGTAATACTTACCCTGTACTTTGAAATCTAGCACTCTATTTACCAAGCATAAAAGCAAATGCCAGTTAAACCACGCTTAGTTCCATCTTTCTGATGTTCAAGTGCAGGAACAATTATCTCCATCAATATTTAATGGCCTAATCCTAAGCAGACAGTGCCACAGTGCAGGCAACAGTCCTGTTAACATGCTGTTAATTTTCAAGCATGAGGCAGAAATGGACTATACAGTTACTGAAAATGCACAGCAGTGCATTTCCCTAAGGTAAAGTTCTCTCCGCATTCTCTGGTCTACCTTCATTGATAATAAGGGAATTAGAAACATTTCAGAGTTGTGTTCAGTGAGTTAAGCTTGTTCACTCTTGAAAATTTGCGGGGAGAAGGAAGCTTTCCCAGCTTTCTAGTTTTTTGAATAACAAGATTTGCAGCTCTTGGATTCAAGCCATGGATCTCATGACCCCACCTACCTGCAGCTTTATTTTGTTTGGTTCTGTCTTTTTCTGATGTAATGCTTTTTAAATAGCCATTATGTAACAAGAGTCGTTGCCTAGATACTTGAAATCTAGACCACTGGACTTCAATTAGAAATCTTTCTATAAAATAAGAGGTACGTGTGCCAACAGAACAAGAGTCATAAGAAAATGTAATGCAGATAATTCTTACAACTACAACATGGATAGAGAGAACTTCAGCAGCCTAAATAATTTTATTAAGAAGATCACAGAGTTCACGGCATATGATTAGTTCTCTCTGTCTTCCTATTCTTCTATAAAGATTGAAGACTGGGGTGGAGGGATGTTGGAGAAAAACCGCCATGTAAAACCATCCTTGGGGAGAAAACAGCTTAGAGGAAGTGTGGGCAGAGAAATCCTGTAAGGATTCAAAGAGCAAGAGCAACAGTAGAAGGAACAAAAGATCCTTCTTTATCTGTTTATTGATAGGCTAAATATATTCCTGGCAGATGTACTTGAGAATAAAGTCTGTATTATCTTCCTTGTGACTTCTAGTTTGACCTTAAAAATTGTCTAACCTCCTCTCAGTCTGATACAATTGATTTTTAAAGAACTTAGTTAAGATTTTCCACTGAATAGAAAATGTCAGCAAGTTTCCCTCTTAAAAATGTTGTATCCTTAAAACGCTGTCGGATCACTTCCACTATTTTTTCTTTCCTTTTTGTACATCATGAGGATCCAGATTCTTGAGTGTTAAATCGATACCAAACTTCTTGTCAGTATTAAAGAATAAAGCTCAAATACATTTCTCCTAAATATAAAGGTAATAAACATCGAATTTGTCAATGCTATCCAACTAGAGCAAAAGCAAGAAAGTTTGATCAGTTTGGAAATCTGGTTGACTTGGGTGCACATGGTAATAGATACTCACTTTTTATAAGTTTAAGGGGAAGGGACTTCATGTCTTAATATAATTCTCTAATTGTTGTAAAGAAAAGTACAAGAAAAAGAAAAAAAATCCCTGTAAGAATATTTCTTATTTCTTTGCCAAATACAGTTCTTAAGTACTATGTTTATATAACCATCTGCCATGTTTACTTAGGACAACTCAAAGGCAGAAATCTCTCATTTGTCAAAAGCGTGGCCATTCCCCTAAGCCCATCTATTACATAAATTAATATGGGGTCAATGGAATCTTTCTCCGTAAGTGTTCGTTAACGTAAAAGCAGAGTCTGGCCTAATGAGAAATGGAAGTGCGGGTAACTTTGTCTTCACAATGCTACCTTCCTCCTGCTGCCCTCCATCAGGAATCTAGTGACTGCCGATTGCCAGGTAGTTTTCATTCTACGCTCCACATAGACAACCTTCCTGACCACATCCCTCCCTTTGTTCATTCAACAAATATTTGTCAAGCACCTATCACATCTCATCAGGCAGTCCTCCAAGCCTGGGTTATATCTGGTGTCTGGGTTATATCAGGGAATCAAACAGAGACCTCTGGCCCCATAGAGCTTACATTATCATCAGGGAAACAGGAAATAACAAATATAATACAGGAGTGAATTTTGTAGGATGTCAACATAATATAGCTATGTAAAAAAAAAAAAAAAAAAAGTAAAGCGCGGTAAAGAAGATGAGGGAGAGAGGGGTCGGGGTGTAGGGAAAAGATGGTCCTTTCAAGGTGGGCCTCACTGAAGTCCCCCATGAACTAGAAGCTAGCCACGAGGAAGTCTGGAGGAGAGCTCATGGGAGGAAAAGGCCAGGGCCCACAGACCTTACAGTCAGGGTACACGTGATATGTCTGGGGAACCACAGGAAGGCCACTGCAGCTGAAATGGGATGAATGAGGAGAGGACGAGGAGAAGGGGGTAAAGAAAACAGGCTGCGGGAAGAGTGGGGATCGAGGGAGCCCACTGGGAAGCGCTGGCTTTTAATCTATCTTTAATCTCATTCCACAAAGTTCTGTGTTTTGCTAAGGCTCAGAGCTGACTAGTTTGAGGATATATTTAGGTATCCATTTATTTAACCCTCTGTTCATTCATTCAACCAGTATTTATGGAGGGCATAACACTGATATCATGATAGGCAGGGAGGATGGAACAGTAAGCAAAAGCGGTCGTAATCCCTCTCCTCAGGGAGTTTATGACCCAGTGAGGAAGACAGTGATCTGATCATGATGGGAGAAGGGCTGTGAAGCCAATGAGCAGAGGCACACGGTGCCCTCAGAGTCTGGAATGGGAGGCTGTGACTTCGTCAGGAAGGGCAGTGAATGCTGCCCTGAGAAAGCAGCAACTAAGTGGCTTTCGAAAGCTAAGTAGGTGCTACGTAGGCTGCCTAGGGGAGAGTGGTCAGGGGACAGCAAGGGGCGGGCAGTAGCAGGCTGACTGCAGGAGGCAGAAAGAGCTGGTGGGGGGAATGGGGAGGAGTCTGGAGATTGGAGGTAGGAAGGTGAAGGTTGAATTGATGGGGCTCAAAAGCCACAATAAGAAGTTTCTCTTTATCCTAAGCCCATTGGGAAGCTGCAGAAAGATTTTCAGTAAGGCAGAGAGCCAATCAGACTTAAGTTTTAAAGATCATTATTCCATACTGAATGTCTATTATTGAGTTTCTAGGTCTATCCTCTAGATAGCTCGTTGGCATTTTAAATAGACCCTTAGAGAGGTAACCCTGAACCCCAACAGACCTGGGTGGGAATGTTCAGTATTATAACAAGCTGATGAGAAAAGACAAGCTGGGCAGGGAGATTATTGAGCAGCCCATCAATTAAGTCGAGGAACGAAGTCAGATTCCACGTACTAAGCCTGTAAAATATGGCCCTCATTAAACTATTAAGATGTCAATGAAGAACAAAATATTGTTTTAGTGTGAATACTAAATCCCTTTCATTTCTTTGATAAGCATTTTGAGGCCTCGTGATATTAAGTGACTTTCCCAAGGTCACAGAGAAATTTTATAACAGTTCATCCAGCACAAATTGCTTTCAAAAAAGTGAAATGGGCAAATTAATTTAAGACTCAGACTGGAAGGTGTGGACATATCAATGAGGCCTCATTCTTTTGTTCTCACTTCTAAAGCATTCTGGGACACTTATGTCCATGCAGCCTTCACATCCTGCTGTCCCCTGGGCACAGTTCATAAATCTCAGTCAGCAGTCTTGTCTGCAGTGTCTTTCTCACAGTTGTGTATTGAGTCTTCTCAAATTAGGATCAGAGGGGAAGCTGTCTGGTGTGGACTTTCCTTCATCTTTGCCACTATCCACCACCTCACCGCCCACCATCATGGCCACGGCCACACACAATTCAGTCAACAAATATTTGTTGGGCATCAACTGTACACTAGGCAGATACAAAGATACAAAGATTTTTAAAAATTAAATTGCTATTCTCCAAAAAGTCAGTGTAGTGAGAGCAACTGGTGAGTAAATGCATGGTTAGAGCCAGGTCACAGCTTTTCTTTGCTTATATCACACCTAACTCTGCCGTGGAAGAGGCTGCACAGAAATGACCAATGTGACTAGTTCTGATGGGCTTGGAAGAGTTTTCCAGGCAGGCAGGGAAGAAGGGTACTTCGGGCAAAGAGAACTGCATGAATAAACAGCTACTTCAAACGGTGTGGACAGCTACAGCATGGGGTGGGTATGGAGAAGTAAGTCATGATTAGACCACAGAAGGAACCAGGACACAGATCCCAGAGGAAGCTGTAGACTGAAATAAGGATTTAGAATGTTCTCCTTAGAGCAATAGGGAAACTGTAAAGGTTTTTTTTTTTAAACAGATATAAGATGTAAGGTAAGATACAGGGAAACTGATAAGATTTGCCTCTTTGATACAATTAATAAATATTTTATTCCTGGCTTAGTTATATGCTTTACATATTTCTGGGAAATACATTCACTGAGTTTGACAACTAGATTGGCATTCATTCTGAATTGTCATGGTCCTTAAATATTAAAACAGCCATCATTTTACTTATACTGACCCACACTAGATCACATAGAATGTTCTTCATACAGTAAGTTGAAATTAGCCCCTGAGGTTACATTATTTCCTCAGAGTATCAGACAGTATTCACATAATCTGAAAGAGTTGCGTCCAATTCCTTTCCAGGGAAGAATTTGCTGACCATGAAAAAAAGATGTCAATTAGCCAAAATATCATGGTGTATCTGGTTAGGGTATGGTGGTAAAGAGTGCATATGTTTAGACTCTTTTAAAAAGTGATAACATTTAAGTCTTTTTTTTAGAGGAATGCCCTGATAAGCAATAGTAAGCCTTAGACAAAATAGCGTTGAATAGATAGACCTCCCAACTCATTAGAATCAGAATGATTTATGAATCAAAAACTTGCTGCCTAGAAAAGAATTGACAGTTAGAGCTCACCTTTGAGAAAAAAGGATTCTCAAATAATTTCAAATGCAGTAGGTAAAATACCAATAATATACGCTGAAGCATTCAGGGAGTGGCATTTTAAATAAATATTTTAAGGTATTTTTTAAATGAAAGAATAGTTATTGAATATTTATTGAACACATAATACTCATAAATTTTTCAATTATTGTCATGATTCTCAAAAGTGTGTGTATGTGCATTAGAGTTTCGCTATAGTACTATAATATACCTCTTCTGAGGTTCTCATTATCTCCTTGATAATTCCAAGGGATTTGGTATGGCTTATGTAATTTTCTTCAACTTATTTTTAGTCTAAAGTAACATTGCCTCTACCAAAGTGAGTAAAGTACTGAATTTCCCCAGACATGACAACAAATATACCCTCATTTACATCTTTCGATGATATTCAAAACTTAGTTAATATCAAACATTAACCAGAGAGGTTTTCTCTTCTGTCCGATGTAATCAAAACACAAGAGAAAGCACTTAATGTTAAAGTATATTATATTTCACTGTGTTTTTCCCAGATTAAATTTGTAAATTAAGCTTTTTGAAGTAACATGAATAGAGAATTTGATTGAATATTTGCCACTTATATAGAACAATAGTCTCTTATTTGAGATTTGTGACATTAAAACACTGTTGAAAATTGGTATTTTATACCTGCACACACATAGTATGATTACAATGAGATGATACAGATGCCACAAAATTAATTTTATGTCTTAATGCCTTAATGCCCACACCTTACCTCTTTCACTCTTGACTTTTCCACCCTTACATTGTTTTGTGCTTGTGATTAATTAAAAGTAGTCTTTAGAAACCAATATTATTTGAAGGCTGAGCTATATATAAGATTCTTCAAAGGATATGTTAAAATCTACCTCTGGACTGAGCAAAACAAGGATTTTTTTCCCTTAGATTACATGGAGTTGACACACCTCAAATTAATGTTACTCAGCTGTGTTTTGCTAGAATGCCATCTGCCTATACTGAAGCACCCAAAATGAAACATTTCAGTGAAACCCATCATTGTTCATATAGGACTTTATCATGTGATTAACACAGTGTCTCCTCAGTGAAGGCACATCTGGTGTCAACATAAACAGTAGTTGAACTTCCTTAGAGTTCCCAGAATATTTTTTCTCCATTATATATCTTGTAAATTGTGTAACTGAACAAATTTTATTTTTTCCCCATTATAAAACCTGGAGCCAGGTTTGAAACCTAAATTCTTCCATCTTATTATTTTTTTTAATTTGTTGCACAAGTCTATGTATTTTAACACATGTGTAGATTTGTGAGAACACCACCACAATCAGGATACAAAACGATTACATCTTTTCTTAACTAAACACTGGCAACCTCTGCTGTTTTCCACCACTATATTTGTTTTTTCTAGACTGTCATATAAATGGACTCAGGCAGTATGTAACCCCTTGAGACTGGCTTCTCTCACTCAACACAGAATCATTTGTAAGAGTCACCTAAGTTATTGCATATGTCCGAATCTCATTTCTTTTCATTGTTCAGTAGTATTCCACGGTGGTATACCAGTTTGTACACTCACCTATCAGAAGGCTTTGGATGGTTTTTCGTTTGGGACACTAACATACAGAACTGCTATCAACTTTCAGGTAGAGGCATTTGTGTCAACACAAGGCTTAATTTCTATAGATATCAGGCGTGATATCGCTGATTCATATGGTAGGTGTATTTTTAACTTAAGAAAACTGCCATCCTGTTTTCCAGAGTGGATGTGCCATTTTGCATTCCCACCAGCAATGTGTGAGGGGTCTAACTGCCTCACAGCCTCATCAGCACTTGGTATGTCAGTATTTTTATTTAAGCCATTTAAATAAAAGTGTGGTATTATCTCACTGAGGTCTGAATCTGAATTTTCCTAAAGGCTAAGAATATTGTACATCTTTTCATGTACTTGTTTCTTTGGTCATCTGAATTCTATTACATGCCCACTTTTGCTTTTCCTTCTTTTTTGTGGCTTCTTTTAAATTTATATCATGCTGCTTTTCTTCTCTTATTGAAGACACATAAAACATTTCTGGAATAAGTGTGGGTATGAATGCGTAAGTTAAATTAAATACAAGATAAAGTCACATAAATGTAGCATTCCAACAAATTCCAATTTTAGTTTTTTATTATTTTAGTCTTATCCTGGATATGTTCTGTGGTCTTTGAAAGGTATAAAGCATGGTATTTCTCTTCTTATTTCAAAGTCTGTTATTTTCTAAGCTCTGGAATAAAATCTAGAAGGAAAAAACTAGTATATCATTGAAAGCAGACAAAATAATACTTTCAACAAAGAACCCCATGGAATTGTGTTTTTGAAATGTTATTCCATTGTCTTTGTGTGTATTCGGCTTTGCCAGTTGCATTCTGCAATTCCTGTTCTCTGCCAGCTCTGGAGAGATGTAGAGCCAAATAACTGTGGGGTTTTTGATCTGGTTGTCACCAAAAAGTTTGACAAAAGTCCCTTAAGCATTAGAACTATTAAAAACAAAAACATTTACAGCAGAATCCAAAAAAAACTTGATGTTTAACTGAATCGGTTCTGCATTAAACCCATGGTTTCAACCAGGCTCATTAAAAGCACAAATCTTGTTGCAAACCCAAGATTATTTTAAATGACGTGACTCATGCTCTGGATAGCTGCCATAAAAGTTTTGGTAAAATATGACAGTTTCAATTAACTTTACATTTGAAATTGTGCATGTAAAATGCTCAGCTGAAAGCAAAACTCAAATACTACATCACATAAACAAAAACGCCCCTGTCACCTTTCCCTGAAGAAGTTAGGGCAAATGCTCTGCCAGCTCGTAACGGGAGATCACTGTGCTTGGAGCACTTCGAATGAAATGCTTGCCTGCTAAGTCTATGAACCTAAGCTCCTAAAATCAAGAGGAATTAGTAAAGGCTTCAGAGTGGTCTGTGTGTATTTTTTTAAGCTTCTCCAGGGGATTAGGACTATCTGGTTTTGGAGGAAGGAGTGACTTTCTGATCCTATTGGTCTTCTCTCCAAAATGGTTAAAGAAGGTTTACCTCGAATTCAGTCTGTGGTTTAGCAGAATTTATCTCCTTAAAAGCAAGGAGATTTTACATCTCCTCCACCTGGTTGCTGGACTTCTTTAGTAAAGAAGGAAGGGAGTTTAGGACAGTGGAAGGAAAAGAAAGAAAGAGAGAAAGGAAAAAAGGAAGAGAGGAAGGAAGAGAGGAAGGAAGGAAGGATGGAAGGAAGGAAGGAAGAGGGAGGGAGAGAGGGAGGAAAGAGGTTTCTGCAACACAATAAAGGCTCAATATGTATTTGTGGAGTGAATGAATATAAATTACTTAAAAGAAGATATCACAGTGGGAATGGATTTAGTTAATGCATAAATGATGCATTTTCTTCTAGATAAGGTGTGAATGGTAGCAGAGAATACGTAGATAGGGAAAAGCTTGTTCCTGAATGTAAGGGAAGGGTCCTGGAAAAGGGCACAGAAGATGTCAAGTAGTTTTCTAAAGTGGACGCTAAAGATGCAAGTAGTTCGCATGATTTTGCCTAGAGCTGGCCAAGTCTAAATTTATCTTATCAACAATTAATTGTTGGATGTGGTATAGCATATTCATAAGCCAGGTTCCAAGGGCAGACTTCCTGGGTTGAAATTCTGTCATCAATTACTGACAATCTGTCCTTAATTTTTATCATCTCTGTGCCTCAGTTTCTTCATCTGTTCAATGAATATAATAGTGGAACCTATCTCATAGTGTTGCTATGAGTATTAAGAGTTAATACTTAGTTCAGTAAGCACAGTGAAGCCTTAATGTGTTGGCTCTTAATCAGTTAAACTAAATGATGTAAGGTATATCAACCTATTGTCCACAAAGAAAGAGTGGGGTTATCCTCTTTGTGATTATGGGCCCTCAAAAGGTTGAACTGATTATATTAATAGAAATATTTCCACTGTCCTTATTTAATTGGTTTTCTGAGAAAGTTAGCCTCCTATCAGTTTAAGCACTTTTTCTTTTGTTAGACAAAGGCTTCCCAAGACAAGTTAAATATAAGATCCTAGAACTGCAGGCCTGAGAAATACACAAGGAGAGAAATTATTCTTAAGGTATCAAGAGAGGCAATCCTCACAGCCCCTGTTGGTGACCTGCAGCTCATTGAATAAAGCCAACTACCAAGCATAGGAGTAAGCAACTTGCTGCGTCTCAAGTCTGGAACACAACTGCCAATTATTTATTGCCCGTGGTGCCTCATGGCAGACTAGGAAGACAACCGTTTTCTCTCAGCAAAGTTATATTGATTGCATTCTGGAAAAAAAAATAGCATGCTGTTTGAGTTGAAATTTGGCCATAATATCTAAAGTTAATGTTCTTAAGGCTGTAAAAATTATTGGTGATGATAAGAAAACAAGACCATATTTTTATATTTTAATTTAAATCCAAAGAGAGAAAACCCCAGCAGAGTTGGCAGGAAAAGCAATTGGAAAGGATTCAATTCTCCCAAATATTCGTCAATATAGAAATGGTTTTGAACGCAAGTGATGAGGAAATCCCGCAGACTGAGTTGGCATGGATTAAAGAAATAACATAAAAAGTTGAGGCGGTTTAGTCCATGCTGAACGGGAGGGATTGAACTGCCCTAAAAGGACTGTTTTACCTAGAACACTAAATTCCTAATTTATTACTTCTAACAAATTTTCAATATTAATCTGTTTATTTTTTTTAACAAGGTCATTCACAAATCACTCAACAGCTAATACCAAGTGCAAAAGACAAAATGGCCCACTGACGGCTACAAGAGCTTTCAAAAATACCTCTGGGTCTACAGTGATCATCGGTACAGCAAACTTCCATTTCTTTAGGGAATTGCTTAACCACAGACTTTCTCTGGAACCAATCTCATAATGCAGCATCCCTTTGGATCTTCAGTAACCTCATTAATGGCTGCCCTGTGCTCCCTGTCTACTTTTAATTTCTCCTAGTAATAGAAAATACTTCATAATGGAAGATTTAATTAACTGAGTTTCCAAAAAGCTATTTACAGTGAACTGGGAACATTAGCTTTAACTTTTATTGTTCAAGAATGAAGATACCCTTTTTACAACAGATTAAATGCAGCAGGAAAACAACATTTTAACCACACTAAAGCATGGGAACCCAATGGCAAAAGTCAATTGAGCTGCTGAGAAGACAAAGGCTATGACAGTCTGATCTGAGGAGAGAGGCCTTGCTTGAAGCTTCTAGTCCTTTCCTTAACTTTCCTTGATTGACCATCAACAGGGATCATTCATATCTATAGGCGCTCTAACCTGGATGAGGGTCCACCTTCCACAGCCCGAAGGAGAGCATTATAGTAAGGTGTGCAAGATGAAGTGTCCCTTCTTCCCTCCAACCGGAACAATTGAATCTTGCATATTTTTCAGAAAATATATAAGAAGTTTTTCTAGAGCTATTAGAAACAAGCTAGGTCCTGTTTTCAAGAAATAACAAAATTGGGCCACATTAAAGAGGGAGAAGAAAAATCAGTGTGACTTTGACAAAACAGAGAGGTCTTGAGATCGATCAGCTAAATACTTGTGCAAAAATATTTTTCCACAACATTTATTAATTTACAACATTTGAGCTTGTCCTGAATAAGCTTATTATATGCAAAATTTGGTTGGCTGTTGTTTACCTGACAAACTGATAGAGCAGCTTTGAGTTGTCCCGGCTGAACACAGACACATCTACTTGGGGCATGCATATCCTTTGTTTAAAATGCGTCTTTACAAACCTTATAGAAACTAGCTGCTGAGTATTACACACCAGCCATTTTTCAAAGTGAGTATCTTTCACACTTTTATCTCTTTCTCTCATTTACCTAATGAAATTAGACCCCAATATAGACTAATACCTTGTGAATTGCATTTCTTAGATCAGAGTCAATTTGAGTTATAGAGGCAAATGCAAGCAGAGCACTAAATGCCATGTGAAAAAGCAGAAAGGTAGCTTAAAGGTTTATAGCACCGAGTTAGCGTTTTATCCATGAAAGACCTGGGTTCAATTCTTTGCTTGCAGCTTGAGTAAAACTGACATTTGCGGCTATATCATGACTTGCGTCACAAAAGACATATTGTGGGTTTGCTCCAAACGTGGAGGCTGAACAAAGAATGGCAGCTACATATTGCAAATTTCTGTAAAAGTGGAAATCGTGAGTGTGGATCTGTTTCTGACCCCACTATGCACAGACTAGAAACAGAGACTTATTTGTAAGAGCTCTAAAATTTACTCTTCAGTAAAAGCAGGATAATTTTCATCTATATTATCCAAAAAAGACTTGAGAACCAGGCTTCAAAGACAAAAACAAACCCCAAATTTTTTTATTTGGAAAGGTTTAAATATTGTAGCTTTTATTGTGGTTGGATCTCTGAAGCAACTGATTTAAGAGTTAACTTTTGTAGGCGTTTACTGCTCCCCCAAATAATTCATTACCAGTGGTTATTCTGCCTTCGCAATTAATCAGGTTTGAAAGTGCTTTATTTGGTGCATTTGTATTGTTTAAATAAATCTGGAAACACTAACCCTGTCACGTTCAGGGGTCGAGTGTGGGAATGAATCTCTAGACACAGAGGGTAAAATGCTTCAAGGCGTATCCCTAAGAGATTTCCAGCTGGACAATCAGAATTTATTTTCCAAGAGGAGGGTGTCCGCATGCATGGGAGCCCTATGGTGTGTTTTAAGGTCTCCTTAACCTGTCTCGGCAAATTGCATAAATCACAGCAATAAAGTCTTCCTATTCAGCATGTTAGGGCTAGGGAAAGCTGACCAGCTTTTGACCTCTTATTCTGGGCCCCAACTGACCCTAACTTAGAAGTTCAAGCGGTCAATTGCAGGTCACTGAGGGCAGTCTCAGAGTCTCTTTAATTCCACTTGGGCTGCAAGGTTAAATTTAGGCAGCACAGGTATTTTCCTAGGTTTTCGGGATGTGCTGCTTGTGGAACCCACACCTTAGATGACCAAAGGAGGGGCAGGGCGCAGGGAGAAGAGAAAGAAAAAACCAACTTTAAGTCGGTGTCCTCCTAACCAGCCCCGCTTTAGTATACACCAAGTTGGTCGTTTATCAGTATAATGGATCTACAGACAGCCTTAAACAATTGTCAAACATTCTTTTAAAAGCCATTAGTTTTTCAACTAATACATATCTGTTTTGTGCATTTGTTGAACCCTTCACTTGTCACTGGGAACGGCCTGTTAAACTGAGCAGAGGCCTGATCAGTTTTCAGTGAGCACTGAGCCTCAGGGTTCACCTGGGTCAGCCACAAGATTTATGAGGCCCAGTGCCAGGATCTGATTGGGACTGTTAGTGCTAAAGAAAGCTGACACTTCCTCCCCTTCCCTCCTCCTCGAGCTCGACACACAAAGTCCAGTGACTTAACTTGTACATTCCCACTGGCTGCCTAAGAGGCAGCAAAATTGATGACCTGTACAGACACCAAAGTGGACATCAATAAAAAAAGATGGATGTGAACGGGTGGAGTGACATGCCTCATTGCTGAAGGGACTGGGGAGGGGAGAGAAAAGGTTAAAAAAACACTGGAAAGTTATTTATATAAGCTTCAAGGACAAGGATTTTGTCACTACTTGCCTAAGGATTTGCTCTTAAAAATATTCTTTCCTCTGGCTTCCATTCTTCCCCAGTTGGCAAAAGGCCTGGGGACCTCTGGTAGTTACTAGATATTTTTATTTGCTGGTTTAAGTGAAGAAACTTTTCTTAATCATTTTTGATCACCAAAGAGTGAGACCATGATATGGACTGAAAACTGTTGAAATACATGCAAGAAAAATCTCAGGTAACATTTTTCAAAGGGGCCATGATTGATTGAGCATTACCATTGTGCTTCTTAATTAACAGGGTGGTTAAAAATGGAGCAGATCACAGTTTCTACAAACTGGTGGATGTAAATGCTCTGAAATAATGTGCTCGTTCTGAAGCATCTCCCAAGGAACTGTCCCGAAACACTGTGAATTATATTCTTGAAGTTGGAACGCATGGAAGAGCTTACAAATGGGAGATAAATAAAAGTAACTGGTTTAGACACTAGTGTACTGGGTGTGTTTTCTACTTTAAAGTGCTTGTGAGAAAAGATATTTGGTAGCTTAGCTAACATTCCAAAATAGATCCCAAAGAAGACAGGTAAAACGAATAAAAGAATAATTGTCAATGATTCTTCTCTTTCATTCTTGATGTGTTCATCTACCCTCTGGGATGTTTTCTGCATGCTTCTCTATGATGTAAATGAGATCCAGATCTAGAATGGGATCAGCAAGGTTGGGAATAATTATGTACTCAGCCATCTCAGAAGAAATGGCAGACTCCCTAGGTCACAACATTTACAAGTGATTGTTCCATACTAACTCTGCCTTGGTTTTTGATGTTTTCTTCAGTAAACATGGTCTGATGCTCTACTATCTTACAGCAGAAGAACACTGTAAAAAAATATGAAATTTATTTTTAATAATTTCAGGTACTCCAGATGGTAATAATGTATGTTATGTTGAGATAAAACCTTAGTAGGTCTAAAATCAAGACAATAAGAATTAATGCTGTCATGCTGTTTCTTTTGTGTTCATAGACTGAATCTGACATCTCCAGGAAGTTTGAAGTTCTTATCATTTCAGCTATGTTAAGATGGGTAAATTTCACAGTCCACGTTCTAATGTCTCTCATTGATCCTACTGATGGCAGAATAGGTTTTGCACTAATATCACAACAGAATTTGTGACAAGGTGGAGGGAGGGAGTCCTTATCTCTAGAGACTTTGATTCCTAGCTCAGAATAGCCATCCCATCTAGAATCAAAAACCCTAAGTAAAGGTGCCTATGAAATCCACACTCTCTTCTGCCCTGTTCCTGATCCAATCTACCTCAACTCTTGAGCATGAAGGTTTACTGTTAGGATAGAGAGATATCAGCCAAGTTGGGTTAGTCACCATTTCCATTCTAAAACAGCATATGGTACACCATCACAAATCTGTCAGAGGAGGCTTCCCCTCACTTTACTGCTTTGTTTGATACCATCTTAATCTTAGAAGTGGCACTAAACCAATCTCTCCAGTTTCCCTAAGTAAGATGTCCCGTCTTTGCCCTTGGGATTCTCACAGGCTCCTTACATACCACTGACTTTTCTCCAGGCTCAACAAACTATCCCTTATTTCTATAAAGAGAGCAAAGTCCCCACAGGGACTTCAACGAGATTAGAAGGAAGGATTTGCATAGGCAGTCTCAGACTCAACATAGGAACTAAAGTAACTGCAAGCAGGAAAATGATACGAGTTTGTAAAACCCCTGACCAACAGCATGTTAAAAAAGGGTTCTAAGAGTTCAAGTGTGAGCTATTTATTTGTATTTCTTTTAACATCTAATATATTTTGTTTCTTATTATTACCTTAGTAATAAACTGCTTTGCTTTTCTTCTTCTTTATAATGAAGACTTTATAATGAAGCACTAGGATAGTGCTTGGCATCAAGTGGGTATTTAATACATTTTAACTGACTTACCTAGCTCCCTCTGGTCCTTGCAGCTGGGCCATCATCCCCCTGGGGTATTGACTTTCAGGGAAGCTTAGTCAAAATATACAGCTCATTTTGACTGCAGTTTCAAAGTCAATACAGAAGTCCCAGGTAACAACCCTCATTTTCTCTAAGAAAGTCTCTGAAATATCTATCTTAGATACCAATGCCTGTTCATTTTCAATCAGATGCACAAGTATCATTGGAGACTTTGTCAATAGATGGTTAAGAAATTGTGGTTACATTCTCTGGGCCTATCACTATCCATAAGGTCATTCCAAAAGGCTGACTAAAGATCTAAGAATGATACTTCCAAGGGGTTCAGTGTCATCCGTCTGGGAGAGGATTTGAGTTCCTAGAGCGTTAAATGTAACTCTCGTTCTTCAAGGACTAACTCTGGATCTACTACCTGCCAGGACACTTTTGATCTTCTCTTCCTAATAAACTGACAACATGGGTTTCCTTTCACCATCAGGCAACAATATTTGAAAATTTCTTTAGGCTGCACAGGACTGAAGTCTAGTGTGCTCTTTTCTGGGTAGTCAGACACACATCTTCTCTGGGACCCCTTCACTGAAAAAGTCCCAAGGAGACATCTTTCAGATTTATCAGAGTAGAATGAAAAAATTCTTAAATTGTTAATTCAGAGTCTTTAGTATATGAGAAGATTCTCAGACCATTAGGACTCAAGGGACCATGGATTTTAAGGGAAAGTACCTTCTTCTAGCCTCACAAGATTCTGGGAACATTTCAGGATTTCTCTAGCTTAGGGCAAATAATTGATTCTGTCTCAATCTAGAAGACACAGCTTAACAAAGTCTCCTTGGTGTCTTTTTATACAATATAAAATTTTCCTAGAATTTAAAATTATATTGTTAACCTAAAAATCATGCATTTTACCAAAGAATGAATGTACCCAGAATATATAACAAAGGTTAAAAACAACTTCAGAGATAAACACAAAAGTCTGCCAACTCTCAGATTGTTTCTACTACTAGTAGTTCTCTCCCTTTGAGAGAGAGAATCATGATAAAATGAATCAAATTATACCCCTTTCTCCTTTGATGATATTTAATGTTCTTTTTCAGTTTAAAAAATTAAATATAAGGACAATCATGTTTAAAACATTTTTTTTAAAAAAGTACTAAGAATTAAATTAGAGAACCAATCATTGTTGGTAGTTGAGTGGAATCACAACCAAGTAAATTCTTTTGAAATCATTCATCAGTGCAGATGTCTCAATCGAAAGGTTGAGTTATGAAGTAATATCTCCACCAAAATCTCTATTTTATATGTAAGTATATAGCCATCTACTTCGTTTCTTCCTTTCGAAGACAAATCACAAAAGTACCAGATACCAGCATCAACACAATATCAGATGTTCTATGCAGGTGTCGCCCCATAAGGTCAAAGTGTTCCAGACATCTTAATAATTTAATATATACACTGCACCACCCAGAAGTTCTCTCAGAATTAAAAAAGGAAAAAATCTACTGTCAAGCTGTTTTATTCAGAAAATACGCTGTTGTCAGTCTTAGGCCATTGACAAATAAAGCAGTGTCAGGACGGACAGCAGAGACTGCTCTTGAAGATTTCTACATTTTAAATATTTGTTTACTCCTAGAAGGCAAACTTACACTAAATATCTGCTCAGTTTCTAGTGAATAGGCGTCCCTGGCAAGTCAGAACACGTCACAGGGACCGTGGGTCTAACCCTGAACAGCGAAGGACCGTTTACCGTGCTCCCACAGCAAGAAAGTCTTTGCCACAATGAATAAAATTTTTATTTCCACTCAAAACATGTCTCAATAAAATAAGCATTTGCTTTTGAAATTTCTTCTTAAGTTATTTGAATTCTACCAAATAAAATATTTGGCAAAATTACTCTTTTATAAAAAAAATATTTTCCAAAGCAGTTGCAATTGAAGATAGTCCATCTCCTTCTTAAATGGAATAGAATCTCAGTTATTTTAAAAGATAAACAACTATTGTTTGTTATCATCATCATCATTATTATTGTTTTTGTAGTAAGGAAAAGGAAAAGGAGACGGGTGAAGCCGAAGAGGAAGAAGGGAGAAAAGGTGTCTTTCATTTTTGCCCAAAATTATAAGTGCTTTTCATCATTAGTTTCATTGAAATATGCATCTTACCTCTTCGTGGGACTCTAACTAGTTCGTTGAAACCATCTGTTAAAAATTTTGGACAAATAGTAGAACCAAAGTGAAAAGGGGCAGTTATGTGGTTAATTTAATTAAATGGCTACCTGCATTGACCCAGTAAAGAGATGCATACATAATTAGGAAAACAGAGTGCCCCCCTCAGTTCACATAATCCATGCAACCATCCTGCCTAAATTTAATATTCAGCCGTTCATAATCATTAAGACCTCTGGTGGTTAAACAGCCTTCTTTGCCATGCTGGCATCCAATTTGTGTTTTTCCCCCAGACATAGTCAACAGAAATCTCCATAGCACAGAAATCTCTCTGTTTTAAAAAATTACTTTGTACTACTTATTCTATTCTGCCGTAATAAAAAAATAAAATAAAATCTATATTGCAAACTGTGGGTAATACTTTGCATTGTCTATTCCCTGGATAACTTTTTAAACTATGTTGTGGCTCCCAATTGTGCTGATACTCATTCAACAAACAAAACTTACACCTCAATAAACAGCAAGCCTGCATGTTAGATGAGAAAAGGATCTGCAGTAGAAAGTATAGTTTCTAAAAAAACAGAAGAAAGAAAAAGCCTGCAGTGCAAATTGGAGACTGTGATTTTGCCCCCTATTCCAGAAGATTGCTTCTGTCACCAAGTTTTCTCTCATTTCCATGAATTGTTTTTTTCTATTAAGATCTGCTGAGGAAATAAAAGCAAAGGGTACATCTTGCTGGAGATGACAGATGGCTCTTCTTTAATGACATGAGAGAAAAGTGGCATCCCAAATTTTACTTTCATGGAACACAGAAGGAAAATGCTAAGCAATGCTATAGATTCTATCTAACATGCCCATTTTGCTTATTCACGGAAATATTCTCATTTTACAATTATGATTATTGATACATTTCTAAGGAGCATGTCCATTAATCTGGAAAAGATTAAGCCAATGCAAACCCAAGTTCTTTTCTCCTCTCTAAATTATTATTAAAGGTGAATATCCCTACAATGAAGCTTCTGGGCTGTAAAAGGAGAAATTTGCAACTCAATGGACTAGTTGTAGTATATAAGGGAGTTTTCTTCTGCCAAAGCTATCTTCCATTAAAAATAAAGACCCCTCAGTTTTCTACTTTATGGCAGGTATTCTACGATCTATTTCTCATGTAAACTAAACAGTATATTTACCTCAGTAAAGTTATAGATTAAAAACAACAAAAAAACCCCAAAAAAACCGTTCACCCCTTCTACAGATAATAATATCACTTTTTTTTTAATGATACACATTTACTGCCAAAAAAAAAAAAAAAGAATCACCAGAAAGTCCAATATTAGTCCAATATTAGCCACAATCAAAATTCTGGTGTACATTCTTTCAGATAGAATTTACATATACATGAAAAAAATGCACACATACCTATGAAAGAATTCATTGTTTTATATAAATACACTTATGTTATTCTACAAGCTATTTTTAAACTCAGTAATATATCAAGGACATAGTTCCATGCCAATATAGATCTGTGACATCATTTAAAATAAATACATAGTAGTCCATTTGGTATACATATAAGATAATTTACTTCATCATCTCCCTATTGATGAATTTTTAAGTTGTTTCAAAATTTTGATATCATTTACAGTGCCGTGAAAAATATTCTTTAGTTCACATTTCTTTTGGTACAACTTTTTAGGGTATATTCCCAAAAGAAGAGAGATACATACATTTTAAACATTTTGTTATAGATTACCAAACTTTCTCGCTTTTTGCCACTCAGGCTAAAAAAACAATAGCTTTGTTTGTTTTCACTTCTGTATCTTTGATACTAGATAGACATTTCTATTTCTTCTTTTGTGAACTTTGCTATTGTGATGTTCATATTCTTCCTAATTAACTTTCCAAAAATTTTTTTAGTATGTCAAAGCATTTAACCAATCACTTGTCACATGTATGATGATTATTTTTCCTAGATTGTCATTTATCTCTTCATCCTATTTTCGATGAGTTTTGGTCATTAGATGTTTTTGGTTGTTAAGCAATCAGATATTCTTTTATGGTTTCTGGTCCACTTGACATGTCTCAAAGGTATCCACATATTTGTCCTAAAATTTTGTAATTTTCTATTTAAATTAGAGTCCATGTAGCATAAGTCCATGTTTATATAAGAAGCTTCATTGCCACAAAAATCACATACTTGGTAAGTATTTTACTTGTCTTTAGAGTAGATGGCACTATTCCAATTTAAGAAATATTTTTAATTATTGTGACCATATTTGTTTGAATATATTTTAGACAAGTTTTTTTTTCCTTAAAAATGTTATTTTATGCCTTTGAAAACTCATATTCTGCTTTTCATTTTATGTCCTACATAATATATTCAGCGTTAGGCCCTTAATTGTACATTGTACAGCTCAAATAGCAAGGTGGCCAAGTTTTGTTTAAGATAAGAAAGAACCCTCAGATTCCATTTCTTCATATGCTATTATATACAATTTTCTTCCTCAAATAACTCCAAAAAAAGTATCTTCTTTGATACGTATTATCTCTTTATCCTTCTCATATTTAATATAAAATTTAAGATTTTACAATCCTAAAACAATTTAAAATGTGTAATTATTACCTTCTTCCTAGACTTCACAGAAATCACAAGATCATGGAATCAGTCAAAATCATTTAAAAAATCCTCTTAAATGATTTTCAGTCATAAGAACTCAATAGCCCAAATTATATTTTCTTATCCTATTGAACCTGTAAACTTTTTTACATTACTTGAAAAGCTTAGTGTTATATTTTAAATTGATCTAACTCTCTGTAGCCTGTTTCATCTGAGACAAAGACCAGGAGCCTCTCTTTTCCTGTGTCTTTAAACTAGTACATAACTTCTGTTTAAGGGCCTAGTGACAACTGTAATGGATAATTTACAACCTACAGGGCTTCTGGATTAAATAACAGAGGTTCTGTAAACCAACAGGCTTCAGACTTCGGTGAAAGCACCAGTAATTTGTTTATTGCCCCTTCTCAGTTCCTCAATTACAACTGATCTCTGCTAAACAGTCTAGTGCTGCTAATTGTTTGGAAAGGGGGAAAATAACTTAATCTTTATAGGCATCTCTTAGCCTAATATTGGTCCTTCCAATTCAGTGCCATAATCACACCTACACTCAGATAAATGGAATCCATACACGTAACTGCAGCCAAGAACTTCTGAAATTAATTTATAAATACCCAAAATTGAAGGAGCTGTGTTTGGAACAGAAGCAATAGGGACTGATTGTATTTGTTACTGAGCCAATGACAGACAAACAAGAGCACTTGATTAGAGCTCTTGTCCCGCCAGATCACTTTTTTGAATTCTACTGATAGCAGTTTAATCAGGACCTAATCTCCTTATCTTGGCTGGGGTGTTGACCAATGTTCAGTGCTTTAACACAATACAGAACCCCTGCAGGCACTTCCACTTCAAAGCCTCAAGTGCAGTGGTTAGGTGTCTCCTAGTCTTATTTTTTTTCCTTTAATAGTGTTGAAAAGAAATACTTATCATCAACTCAGCATGCTCTAATTTAGTCTGTTTAACTTCTGAATTGTTTTAGAAAGAAGTTTGACTGATTTATACTAATTCTTCATTTTCTTGACCCACCATGTTCGAAATTGAAAAACACTATACACATACAAGTGTGTAAAGCATGCCCTAATTTACACTGTTTAACTTTTCAATTATTTATTTTAGATTTGACTAATTTATTCTAAATCTTTTTCTTGACCTAACATTGTCAATATTATATATATATCCACACATACATATATATGTTTGTACAGTATGTGCTTTAAATCTAGCTTCTTACTTCAGTTACAGTATGTCACTTGAATGTCCAGTTGAACAAGTAGTACATTAAAACACAAAGCAAAATCATCCTTCAAATCTTTTCAACATTATGCATTATGAGTAAAGTTCAATGACAATTCAGTATTTCACTTTTTCACATTAAAGTTGGTCCTTTAATCCTTACTTCAGTCTACAGAGAAAGAGTAGGTATGTTTACTGTCCATTTGCTATAAGTTAAAACTGTTTTTTTCAGAGAAATGCAAATCAAAACTACAATGAGGTATTACCTCACACCAGTCAGAATGGCCAACATTCAAAAGTCCACAAATGACAAATACTGTAGAGGCTGTGGAGAAAAGGGAACCCTCCTACACTGCTGGTGGGAATGCAGTTTGGTGCAGCCACTATGGAAAACAGTATGGAGATTCCTCAAAAGACTAGGAATAGACTTACCATAAGACCCAGGAATCCTGCTCCTGGGCATATATCCAGAAGGAACCCTACTTCAGAATGACACTTGCACCCCAGTGTTCATAGCAGCACTATTTACAATAGCCAAGAAACAGCCTAAATGTCCATGAACAGATGACTGGATAAAGAAGAGGTGGTATATTTATACAATGGAATACTACTCAGCCATAAAAACTGACAACATAACGCCATGGATGCTCCTGGAGAATGTCATTCTAAGTGAAGTAAGCCAGAAAGAGAAAGAAAAATACCATATGAGATTGCTCATATGTGGAATCTAAAAAACAAACAAAGCATAAATACAAAACAGAAATAGACCCATAGACATAGAATACAAACTTGTGGTTGCGAAGAGGATGGAGGGTGGAAAGGGATAGACAGGATTTCAAAATTGTAGAGTAGATAAACAAGATTATACTGTATATAGCACAGGGAAATATACACAAGATCTTATGGTAGCTCACAGAGAAAAAAAATGTGACAATGAATATATATATATGTTCATGTATAACTGAAAAATTGTGCTCTACACTGGAATTTGACACAACATTGTAAAATGATTATAAATCAATAAAAAATGTTAAAAAAAAAAAAAAACCTTTTTTTCACTATAAGTTATCCTTAAAGGACTACCTACCTATAATTTTTTTTGCCAAAATCTATTTGTCATGTGAATTGTTTTCATGTCTCCTAACTAAAGTTACTTTAAAATTTTTTAAGTAAAATTGATTAAATCAATAACCAAAATAATTATAACTACCTAAATGAGACATTGCATATCTAGAAATGAGGAGTTTTACATTTGGTGCTTAATATACTCTATTAAATATTTTAATTATTTCAAATGTTCAATAGTCTACTTAATTTTTGTGGCAGCATATATCCAAAATAATGCACAATACCTCTATTTTGTCTAATGTACTTCAACTGGAAGATACTAATCTCAGAGATGAAAGATATTTTACTATTTGGAAAGATCAGTAAACTCAAATGTTCACTCAGTTCAAGTTAATCCTTCATAAAAGAAATTATTTAAAAACAAATAGAACATTTTTCTTAATTATTTTATTATGTCTTCAATTATTTCATTATGTATATTTTGCTTAACCCAAAATACTATACTCAGGGGCTTTATTTTTATCTTCTCTGAAATGAGTTTACCTATTCCTAGTTTTAAATGTAACTACAAGATTAAGTCAAATGCTAAATATCCAACCATCCATGTTGCAACTAAAAGTGATTGATTTTAGTGGAATATTTCCATTTAAAATAGAGGCTTGAGACCAACTATACAGATAAAAGATAAGGTAGACAAAAGTATTGTAAATGTTGTTTCAATTTTCATAGAAGGATCTTCAGCAATTTTATTTTTTGAGAATTTCTACAAACATCCATAAACATTACCTTATGATATTTCACTTAACTCAGAAGGTTATCTGTGATAAATGCCCCTGTACTGTCATACACATAAAATTTTAAAAGTTAAATTAAATAGATTATAAATAAACCTAACCCTTTTTAAAAGATATATATGAAAGACATTTTAGAAGTCTATTTTAATAATGTATTTTAGACAAATACGTAACAGAAAACTTCATGTATGTAAATAATGGTCTAATCTTGGAATTGCTGATAGGTAGGAGTCATTATTAAATTTGGAAAGATCATCTATCTCAAAAAATGGATAATATTGAGCTCACTAACAATGTTGGCTAAGTAGCACAGAAGCATAAACAGGGAAAAATAAAATAAAAGCCTATTATTCCTTGACTATGAATTCTTCCTAAAGTAACTCAGGTACTTCCATTTGATTTGAATATTGCTTTTTGTTTCCTCTATTAAGTAGTGCTTAAAAACCACAACTTCAGTCAATCAGTAAACAGGATCATTACTTCTAAGTGTTTCAGATTCTAAATCAAGGGCTTCATTTAATTTTCCTAGCAGAATAATGCATATAGATGAGGATGTCAAATTGCAAATAACCTGTATTAGAATAGCGTTTACAGTGCTTATGGTAAGTAATCAACATTATTGACTTAGCTCAGGGATTTAAAATGCTGAAAAACACTAACAGGATAAGTTGATTGGAAGAATAGAGGAGTACATCACTGTGTTAAAGATCTGAAATGAAAGTGAAACACATTACATGATTTTGTAGTTTAAAAGTACATGTGCATATATAGATATGCGCATGGTTGGATAATGTGGGCAATATTGATTTAAATTCTCTATTGGGAGGAAAGGGAGAATGCAGAGTTTCATTTTAATGGTAATGTTGGTATTCATTATCAATATGATAAAATACAAATTGGTGGCTATGTAATACAGATTTAGTGCCCCGGCTGAACTTTTATCCATTAGTACCTAATGGCTATTCCTGTTTACCTTCTATGACTTCAAATGCTCATTCCATCTCTTTTCTGTGATCATCATGGTTGTACAGGAAGTGATTTTGCTAAAAATGAAAATATCCTACTTTATTTTAAAAATGATAGAACTTGCATCTGTAAACATGACTTTAATCTATGCCTTCCATGATGTGTCAGCATTCTCAAAAAGAATCTTGTTCTGAGTTTATAAAATAGAAGTGAAACATTTTATAATTTGGAATTGTTGAAATTATTAAAGTGAAACATTTTACTCTCAGAATAGTTGATATTTTTTAACATATATACATAAAGTGAGTATTTCCTTTCCATTGTTAAAAATCTTTTTATCATGAGAAGCAAATCTATCCATTGAATTACTTTTCTCTGTTCTATATAGCAACAGTTTATTTTTAGGATGGCTTTCACTAAGTTGGATTTATTTTAAAGAAAGAGGGATACAAAAACTTCTATTAATTTATTTTAATTAAGCCCATTACAATAATCCCTGGGGAGAAAACAATTAAACATTGAATAAGAAACAATAAAAAATCAAGTTCATTTCCTCTTTGCAGTTGAGTTCCCTTAGTCATCTCTTCTTCTCAAAATAAACACTAAGTTTCGTAGATTATTCAGTGAAATAGCATAATTTTAAATGAAGTTATAATCCTACTACTTAATAGACATTCCTTCAAGGATATACAAATGGCTAATAAGCTCAAAATTATTAGCTATCAGGAAAATGCAGATTAAAACCATAATGTGATATCATTTCACATCACTATTACTGCTATAACCAAAAATAATCAAAAAGACAGGTAATAGCCAAGTATTGGTGAGAATGTGGAGAAACTGAAACCCACATGCACTACTGGTAGGAATGCAAAATGGTGCAGCTCTTTTGGCAAACAGTTTGGCATTTCCTTAAGAGATTGAAAAAACAATTACCATATGGTCCAACAATCAAACTCCTAGGCATATACCCAAGAGAAATAAGGACACAGGTTTACACAAAAACTTATACAGATGGTCATAAATAGCCAAGAAGTGGAAACCACCCAAATTTTTATTAACAGATGAATGTGTAAATATAGTTTATCCATACAATGGAATATTCTTCGACAATAAAAAGGAATTAGCTGATGTCACATGCTACAGCGTGGATGAGACTTGTATATATTATGTGAAGTGAAAGAAGCTCTGACACCAAAAAATGACAGCAGGAAAGGTATAGAGAAGTTAAACAACTTGCCCAAAGTGACGGGGGTAATCCTGAACTTAACCCATGAAATCTGGCTCCAAAGTTCATACATACACCCACTAAGCTTCCTGACTTTGCTGATGGAAGTTTTGCTCTTCAATGTGAGGACTGATCTCATTGAATCAAATATTTTTTTTGAAGCCACTCCCCAATGAAGCTCTAAATGAAAGTTTTCTGTGTTAACATAGATGAATAGTTCTTTCTATAATAAAAAAATATGACATACAGTGAATAACAAGGTTAACTAAGCCATTTCAAAGTATTAAATGGTTAATTCTGAATGTCTAGGTTATTAATAAATTAGGACAACCTGCAAATAATGTTGCTAACAACAACAAACAAACTCTCCATATACACTCAGAGTTCACATTCTTATTACTTTAACCCCAAGGAATTATAGTTATTATCCAATCATATTTCTGAGTCTAGAAAAGAATGTCAAACGTCAAATATCAAAACATATTTGTTATGCCATTATGGTTAATTTCTCCTTTTCGCCTAGGATTTTGTTGAAGGCTTATGGAAATTCAGAATAGATTCATAGACCTTTACAGCTAAGGAAACAAAGGCATGCTAATAAAATTGCAAAACTGGAGAAAATGTGATTCAAAGAAGTCCAATGGTTTCTAAAGTCACTAGATTCTATACGGGCTAAAACTAAAGTCATCATTATCAACACCTTCAAAATAATAACAAAAGAAATAATCAGTACTTATTGAAAATATATTATAGGCCAGGCAGTGCATTATATATATCTTATCTCATTTAACCTTCATAGCAACCCTATGTAGTGTAGGTACTATTGTTATTTCTATTGTATAAATTAAAAAATGGAAAGCTTGGAAAGTTAACTTGCCCAAATCATCGAGCTCCAAGTGTAGGATCTGTGATTTAAACCCAAGCCTTTCTGATGTGTTCTTAAATACCATACTAAACCTTAATCACAATCAATTCAGCAATCTCATCTTTTTTATTAAAAATAAATATTAGGAGAGCTGGCATGCTATCAGAATAAACTGTGACTAAAATTTGAGTCATAAAATAAAATTGAATCATAAAATAATTATTTGTTCATATTATATTTATTATACTCATTTATTATTACATTTATTACATTTATATTTTATGAGATGAGATATAATACAAGTGAAGCATAAAATAAAATTTATCACAAAAAGGATTAATTGGCCAGAATTTGGACTCAAAGAGATATTGTGACAGACTGTAACCTTCATCCTTGAACAATACATAATGGAAATAAGCTGTTTTCTCATCCTGCTGCGTAAATTAGGCAGATTTATACCACAGAAATACACTTGCGGTAAATAATACATAGCTAATTTAATACATTTTTGGAAGTTATTGGTGTGTTTTTCAAGAAAGACTTTGCCTCCAAATATGATGGGATCAAATCAGTCACTTTGGAGACCCAAAGATACATTAATCGTCATGCACAGCACAGAGTCAGCTGCAGTAGGAGGCACAGGAACATTGATGTCTTGTTAAACTGCACGCAGCTCACCTCGAATGAGACCAGGCTAGTAACCAACATTCCTCTCTGCCTAGCATCCTTCTGTCTGTCAGGGCTTCTCTCGGCCCCTTCCCACATTCTTGCTATGCCCAGTCCTCTCCCCTTGAGACCCTCCTCCTCCATCTCTGGGTCCCTGGAGACGACCATGAACTAGAGCTGCCCTGCCTCTATTTCAAGGATAATTAGTTAGAATCAACATCACTCATGCCATAACTTATGTACTAATCATATGTTACTAATCATGTATTTTATTGATTGGGCTTATTTTCACGTTTATTTTTCCTCTGCAAAAATGATCATACACTTCCTATGAAGAAAGACGCTAAACATCTATTGATTTGTCATTTAAATTGTACCTAGGAAAATTACATGTGCACACTGGAAAGCTGACAGACTTTAATGTACATGACAGCAAACAAAGGTAAAAAAAAAAAAAGAATTTTTGTAATTTCACATCTATGGTCCAGACACCTCATGGAGTTTGTCCCCTGGGGTTCTGCAGATTCCTGACCTGTCATCAGGCTGCAGACTTCCCCACTTTAAAAATGGATCACAGTCATTTTGGACAGAAAGTCCTGTCTAAAGATAAAAGGACCATATGATAATAATCATAATAAACAATAATGTAACATAATATATTTACATTTTAATAATGTAATAGCATGTGTATCATTATTTCTCCCTTTGAGAAATGCAATCTATTCACTTACATTTGAATTAAGATTTTTATGTTTATTAACCATGATTCATAAATCTTGGTTTGGGGACAAGCCCTTCTCCCTCCGAGGGGATAAAGATATTTGGGCTGCAATATTCTTTGTTTTTTCATGAGACTGTTTAAGCTTTATCAGAAATACTGATGTTCCAAATTGGTTATTTTGAAACAGGGAAGCAACTTCCAAATCTATGGAATCTCTACCATACACTAAGTACAAAATAGTCATTCAATCCTCCCAAGCCATATATATTTTTAAAAAAAAAAAAGCCTTGTTTGCCCATTTGATCTTCCTTCACGCTATCCTTACAAGCATTAGGATTTCCATTTGTTTCTGTTGGGATTGAAAAACTTAATTCTGTTGCTGCAGGCTAGACCGGGGACATGCTCCATGAAGCAACAACTCCGAGCCTATTTCTCTTTGCACGTTATTGCTGCTGCTGCAGATGCTCCGAAGGGCTGCACCTTGGGTGTCTCTCGTTGTGGTTATTGGCATTTATTTGGGATCATTACCCCAGCAGCTAGAGGATCCCTGTCTGCATATCCTGTAGTGTCCCGCAGCAGACACAATTTTGTACAACCACTGGTGGGAGCCTCCTGTTAATGATGACGTGACGGCTCCATCCACCGCGCTGGTGGGTGGGGCTCTTCCTATAAGTCCTGCTCAGGACATGTAGGGCAGCTAGTGTAACCCTCAGTTGGGTTTTCTGGTCTCCTACCTGCTATTCATCTTTATATGTTTGGTATTCTTAAATACCGTAATTCCTACTCTGAAAAGTTTATGTACTATACAGAATTCAATTATACTAGATTGGAGCTAATTACCAAAAAAAAAAAAAAAAAAAAAAAAAAAAAAAGTGCTTCTTAAGAAGCTCAGAAGCTCCTGTGATTTCAATTAGATTTAGACCAGGAAGGATGGGTTTTGTACTCCTTCCCCAGAACAAATTTAGAGAAAAAGAAAAGAGGTATTAAGTAGGTATTAACTCCCTCTAGGAATTTGTAATACTTTTATTGAAAAAGAAAAGTGTAAAATGTGAAATGTATTATAATAGCTTCATCATTTGACTCTAAGTATCCTTCTGCATTTGGAATGCATTTTATCAGTAATTACAGGCTCATGGTCCTTTATCTAAACCCCAGACAGATCTGAAAAACAAACATTTTCATAAGGTGATTCCAAAACTCTTTTGGAGGCAAAAATCTGATTCAAATTATATGAGGTTCCTTATCTACTTTATGGAATACACATACATTTTATTTCAGAAGGATATATAAGTGTGATTTTCTGATGTTACCCCAGCCAACGAACATGACATATGGCACGTGAATTCTTTACATGCTAAAAATTCTGAAGTATGATAGTACATCTAGCCCAAAGTTTTCATATAAAAGGTCATGGACTGGTAACTATATAGCTGAATGCTAGTTCTAACTTAGGAGCTCTGCCTAATGTGTATGTGTGTATGTGTGTCTGTGTATGTGCGTTCACGAACACATCCAATAGAAATAAAAAGGCAAGAATCAGAAGAAAAATTAAGAATATGTTAAACTTTAAGCCATACTGTATTGTGTCAAAGAAAAATGAAAGCTTAATAAAGAAACAAAAAAAGGCTTTTAGCTAAATATATTCAGGCACATCTGGATAAGGAATCCAGGTAGCCATAAAAATGAATGTATTGTAGAGTATTTGGTGACGTGGAAAATGTTCGCAGTACATTATTAATGGCAAAGCAGGTCACAAACCGTTTGAATAAAATGCAACTTTTATGATACACATACATGTACAGAAATTAATGTGAGCAAATACATAATAACAGACTAATGTTATTTCTGGATGACAGGCTTTTCAAAGGTTTTCATTTCCTACCCTTTGGTTTTTCCTTAGTTTCTTTTTTTGCCATAAAATTTTATTGCTCTTATATTTTCTTAAGCTTTGTTTTGTTTCTTAAGACTAAGAGAAGATAAAAGAAAAAAATCTGGACGAGTAGTTGAACAAAAAAGACATGATAACTGAGCCTCACATGCTGAATAATTGCTTGCCCTTCCCTGGCTGTGTGTACGAAGAGCTGGTGCAGTGTTTGTTTCCTCTGGTGGGCTAGATTTCATTTCACGAAAAGAGAATTACACAGAAAGACACAAAGAAACTTCAGCACTTATGGGCTATGCTTTGTATACAAAGATGATGTTATTGACTCCCTGACATTAGGAAACTTCAGTATCTCTTCTCAGCTGCAATTACCCAATTTGGGAAATGAAGCAGACACCAGAGCTTCATCTAGATGATGGTTGTAGACATAAAGCGCTGTGGCTGCCATTTTTCCCCCAGCTTCTATTGCAGGCGGCAAAGCAATTAATATACGGTCTTAAATTCCCATTCTCTTCAAATTGGATACGTTCTTTAAATAAACTGTTTTTTAAATTAGGATTGTAAATATTACTCTCCCCCAACCCACTGTATGTGGCATCATCTTTGTGTTAAAAGCAAATATTTTAATAAGCTTATACAATACTCTTTGATTGAAGTGCTACAAAACAGGAAACATTTTCACAGTGATAACAAGCCATTGATGTAGACTTTTTTGTGTGAATTTATATCCTTGAACTCTGAAGGCTAATCTAAATATTGATCTAAACTGCCCATACCCATCTGTAGGTCTCCAGGCCACATAAACCACATGCAGAATAATTCCTTCTGCACTGGGGTCAAGGTTATAACATATTTTGTTAGTGTATCAGCAAATACCTATCAAATCTCTTTAATATACATAATCTTTCCCTCCTTTCCCTTTTTTTAAGTCCAAAGCCCAGGTCTCACCCTGTCCTTGGAGAGCTTATACACTACTTTGGAATAACAAATATTCATATATGGGAAGTTAAGTCATAATACAAAAATTCAAAATAATGTAAGTCAAGAGAGTTCACAAGGATGTACATGATTGAATGCCAGATATCTGCGAGTACTTTTAAATCAGAATATTGTTGATTCCTGGGGTTTGGATATGCATTATGCAAGAGCATGAAGGAGGCAAGGCCAAGAAGGAGGTAGGGCTTCAAATGTGCCTTGAAGAAGCTGCAAGATTGAGCAGAGGGGAAGATGCACATTCCAAATGGGGAGAATAGTAAGCGTCGAGATTCAGAGGAGTTAAATAGAAGGCTAATCTAAATGCTATGAGTCCCTTGGAGTTTATGCTGTGCCTGGCACTGTTAGCACATGACATCTTCACAAAAACTCTACGAGATCAGATGGGCCCATTCATGACTCCCCTACCTAAAGTGGCCTTCCACCCCTACCATCCTCTCTCTCTCTTTCTCTCACTAGTCTGATTCGTTTTCTTCATGATGTTTTCATCATCAAAAGATATATCTTTTTTTTTTTTTTTTTTTTTTTTTTGCTTATTTACTTTTTTAATGCAAGATCCAGGAAGGCTAGGACTTGTTCAACCACAATATCCCCAGTGCCTGAAATGGTTCCCGGTCCAGAGTCACACACAGTATGTACTTAAGAATAGCATCCTCTCCTTTCACAAATGAGGACCCTAATGCAGTGAGAGGTTAAAAAGCAGCCCAGTGCCACACAGTCAGAATTTGAACTCAGGTCTCTCTTTACCCCAGAACCACATGCTACATAGTCCCCTAGTGCATCATTAGAAAACCACAAGTAGGTCCCTTTTGGAGAACATATAAATTTTCTTGGATTTCTTCTTTCATTTATTTGTAGGTCATTGCATCCTAATAGTAGGAAATAGAATTACAACGGAAGTTTGGTGTCAGACTACAAAGGCATTGATTTTCAGGTTAAGATTTCTGAATTTTATTATGAGAAGATGTTAGACAATGTAAACAGGTGTGGTACATCTGTCATGTTGTATAGTTGGAATGAGGAAGACTGAGCCTAAAATCAGAACTTTAAGCAATTGCTGAGGCCTGTCATGAGCATATTAAAGTCTAGACGAGGTTTTAGTCGTGTACAGGGAGGAGAGAAAATATACGAGAGAAATTACAGATAAAATTTAATTTTTGTGACGTAAATTGCTCTGCCAGCAAAGTCTTCCATCCATTTCTCTTCTATGGGAATCTTAGCCTTTAAGACTTGTATAAATGTAGATTCTTCCGGGATTCCTTCTTATGGAATTCTTCCAGCAAGTCTAGGCCCAAGGCCTTTGAAGTACTTCGCACAGGCTCACACAGTGCCACACTAGAGCGTAATACAGTTAACACCATAGGGAAGAAAATCATCGTGTAGGTCTTCTGAGAGTTCCTTGAGAGCAGGGAGGTTTTCATCTGTTTATCTCTAGCACCTACCATAGAATTGGGTACTTATGACACTAATATTCATTGCAGGGGCGAAGCAGAAACCCTGAGTTTCATAGGCCTGGGTGTGGGAGAGAGCTGGCCATTCTGACAAAAACAGGCGCGCCAGGACCGGGCTGGAATGATAGCTTGGGAGTTTTTAACAAATAGAGATGCCTAGAAAAGGAGCCAGGAAATATGTACATGCAATTTTAGACACTAAACAAGCTGAAGTGATAGCCAGGAGTCAAACTGAAATGTTCCACTAGATGCATGAGGTAGGAGACTGAGGTTCTGCCGGCCAAGATTGAAGATGCAGGCTGTAAGTATCATTCATATAAAGATGAACGTTAAAATGAGAGTAGATGTAACCCCTGAATTCACGACAGCTGTAACAACAAGAGACCAAAGAGCTAAGAGCTAAATTGTGGAATAAACCCACACAGAGGAAGCAGAGGGAGACGGGGCTACCCTGTGGAGAACCACAGAAACAATCATACAACATAACCTCCTCATCTAATTTTACACAAATTTATTTCCTCTTTGCAAGTAATACTGTGTATACTTCTTTTACATTCAAAATTCAGCTTCTCTGAAAGCTGATCAAATTTCTCTTGCCCTTTCTGTCATGTAATTATCAAATTGTGAGTATTTTGACATGTAAGTGTGTGCTGGCAACTATTAGGATAGAAAACTTTCCATCTGATCAGATATTACTTATTCACCAAAACTTGCACAGAATGCACTGATTAAAAGGAAATTGTGCAAGTTTCAGTAATTTCTCTTGATTACCATTAACCACACATATTGCATTTTAAAATTATTCTAGCAGATATTCAGTATCAACAGATTGTAATTCATTAGCAAGGTATAAAATAGACATTGAAACTATTTCTAAACTATCACATCGGATGATGTATGAAGCATGTCACATAATAGCAGACTAAGTATCATAAAATATTAGTCAAGTACTAATATAGTCATTGATACTCCTCTTTAACAAAAGGTAATTTCACAGCCCCATTTACCAACTGGACTATCCCAAGTCTACTTCATAATTATGCTTTTTATTCATCCCTGTAAATTCTGTTTAGTGCTTTTTGGCAATTTCTTAACACAAATGCCCTGGATGTTGTTAAACTGGATTAATAGCTTTATAAGTAATATATAATATGTAATAATATAATAATAATATATTTAACTGTAGGTGATTTAACTTGCATTGTAGTAATCACTTTTTTAATATCTTATTATAAGTTTAGAATGTATTTTATTGGAACTAATTTTTAACCTCAATATTTTGCAACATCCCTTTATGATGTTAGTTTTATAAACAGAAGGGTATGGAGAACTGGGGGCTGTGGTCAGCCCTAGCTCTCCTCACACTGTTTTAGCCCGAGGCATGCCTGAGGATGAAATCATTTCAGGTGGATTGGAACCCAGATAAATAATCATAAAAGTCTTGCAACAATATCTCCTCTTTAAAAATATATATTTCCAACTCTTTTCAATGTGAATGGAGTATCAGAGTAAACAACTTCATTAGGCATGTGAAAGCACATTTTAGGGAAACTACATTTGTCTGAAAATTATAAGCATCTTTCTGCATCAGCCTTTTTTGAATTTAAGGACACTCTTTCAATTAACTGGGCCTGCTGCTACATCCTAAAAGTAGTTTGAGTCAACAGCAGTTTGATTGGACATTCAGAATTACAGCTCCTGGAAGTTCTTAAAAGGTCACCTACTCCTTCTCCCTGCACTTAAGCAATTAAAATTGCACTTAAATATGGAGCAAAATGACAGAAAGGGAAAAGTAGATTTATTGAAGACAAACAATAAGTCAAGCACTGTTGGTACCAAGATGAATAAGCCAAGGCCCTCATCTCAGTGAGTTCACAGACTAACCTGGTTTATGGGTATATAAACAAATAACTGAAATAATGCATGTATAGTTTTTGCAAAGGGCCTGGCAGATAAGTGCTCAGTAAATAGTGGTCCTTGTTTTAGCTTTTAATAAAGTGCTCACCAAATGGAAGTCATCAAGCTAATGCACAACAGTACAAGGAAAACATGCTCATATTTTAGTGTGCAGGATCTCAAATCAAATCGATTTCATTCATTCATTCACACATTCATTCACTTATTCATTCACTCCTTCATTCCAGAAAAGCATTAATTACAGCATTGTGATTTAGGGTGTGGACCCTAGCAGCTAGTTGGCTTCCAGTCTAAGTTCCACTACATAACTAGCTATTCCCTTACTAGTAAAACCCAGACGTAACTAGTTTTACAAGGGTTGATAAATTCACATGAATGGATACATGTAAAGTGCCTGACACAGAAAACATGCTTTCAAAGTTCAGAGATTATTATTTTCATCACATACATAGCAAACATTTACAGGGCAAAGTACTAGGTGTTCTTGGGGACCAAAAAGAGTACACCCTTCATCCCAGCCAGACCCTCTCTGCTCTCCCCCAACTCTCACGCAAGTCACTCAGCCTTCTGTGGCCTCCCTGATGTTGTCACAGTTGGCTCCTTCAGCTCATGACCTTCCCTCATACTATTGTTCTTTTTGCCCACAAAACTTTCCTATCTTTTCCAATTCTATTGTATCCAGGTTAATTATCCCTTTCCCTGGAATGCTTTTCCTGATTGTTTAGTTTAAACCTTGTTTTTTTGCTATCTTCCATCATAAAACTGAGTTGCTTCACTGCACTGATGTCAATTTGCAATTGCTCTATGGTACTTCGGTCAACTTCGATCTTCCCTACTGGAGGATAAGCTTGATAGGGGCAGGCATCTTCTCCGTTCTTCTCACAATTGTATCCCAGCTCCTCATGCTGTGCACAGTGAAGTGCACAGTGAAGTGTACAGTAATCCTTCAATAAATATTAACTAAAAGAATGAATGAATGCACTCACTGTATCCCAATTTTAACCATATAGAATCTCCTACTTTAAATCTCACATAATAAAGACCCAAGTCAAGTCAATGAGGCTAAGAAAGCAGCTCCATGGGTCCACTGTCTCATTTGGATTTTACTAATGAAAAATTAAACCTAAGCATATTTAGGTAGCATAAGAATTCTAGTGAGAAGAGACTGAAGTTGAAATGCAAATGGGACTTACTCCATTCTTTCCTGCTTATAACACTTTTCCAAAAAGGCTTGACAAAAGAGAGACACGGCCTCATTTGATAACGCAAGTGGGGGCTGAAGATAAAACTCCAGAAATTAATAATAAGTAAGATCCACTGACTATAGTATTTCATCTTCCCTCCCCATTTCTAAGCAGCAACAGGTTCAATATTGGGCACCATTAGCCTCACACATTCTCAAAGTAGGTGATTTCATAGCTGCATTTACAACAGCCTGGGAAATGGCATGCTTGCTTTATACAGTGTGTTTTGGTTGGTGTTGACCCCGCCTCTCATTCTCTAGCCTCAGGCCATAAACACAATGTCTCATTCAGGCCTTTGACTGTGTCCTCAGCCAACGCCTTATGGATTCCATATTATAGCAAATCATAACCTAAAGGTCTCCAAGGAGAAGGTTCTAAACTTCTAGTGATTTTTTCCATTGGCTGTTACACTTGTCAGAGGTAAATCCTCAGCCCTTAAAACATGATTTCTTAATTTATAAAATTGTTTTAAATTATAAACCGTACATATATTGGTGAAACAAACATTCAGAGTAGTATAGAAGAGTATAAAATAAAGTTAAATGTTCCATTCCCAAACCATGTCCTATTCCATTACTAGAGGCAATTTATTTTAATGATTTCTATTTTTCCCTCCTTTTAATGGTGATTAGTACCATACTTTAAATATTTATAACTCCATGTCAGATAGTAGCTACTAACTTCCCACTATGAAAAACAAAGAATCCAAACGAATTATACTACCTCTCATCTCCTCCTCCTCCCACTTCTTGCTTTTGTTGGTCATATTATATAATTTAAATTTTTCTAGAAGCTATAATTTATCATGAGATATTAACCTCAATCCCCTACTTACTCCTTGTCCCCCATCTTCAGATACTACCTACTATGCACTGTACAAGGTGAGGAGACGAGTGCATCTACCTCTCTGCCACCTATTTTCTACCAACTTCTGTTGGTTAAACATTTATTCATATTGTTGAGGTCTATAATATTTACCTTCTATTCTATATTTATTTTTGCTTTCCACATTTTGTCTACATTATTTCTACGTTATTACTAACTAGATTCTTTTGCTGTGAAATTAATAAAGTAATTAGAGGGATTCCAGATTTCTGTAAAATAATGGCTACTACCTAACTGTGAATCACCAGCATCCTCCCAAAACCATTTGGGATGAAAAGAGAGCACACAGTAACATCTATAACCCCTGCCAACAGCAGAACTCAGAGACAGAAAAGACTAAAACCCCAATTTACATGTAAGTAGGAAAACTTGACACTAGCAGAGGCTGCCTCTGCACATCCTCCAAGGTAGAGAGTCAGTGATGGGAGACGATTCTCCATGAAGTCTCAGGATTCTGCATATTTTGTGAGCAAGTCACCGATTGCACTTTGTTTCAGATTATCTTTTCAAGGTTGTTTTTATAGCAAAGAGTTATAGAAGATAGAGATAATGTTTCTTTCTAGAAAAAAAAAGAAAAAGCAGGCTTGTCCAGGAAGATAAATATAGTATCAACGTCTGGAACATAGTGTAGCATGCTTACTGCCCAGTATAAGAATTTGGGTTTGCAAAGGTTAGGGTTCCCCTCCTATAACAAAACCAACTTTATGTACAGATATCTAATGGCCCTCTTTGCATTGCTCCATGGAAACTGAGGTTTAGGGAACCAGCAAACATAAATTACAGAATTTCTAAAATAATGTTAATATAAACTACATAAATAACCAATCTGTGAGGTACAACTAAAGAAATGCTCAGAGGAAAATTCATTGCTTTCAATATTTATATTAATAAAAGTGAAATAATATAAATAAAATAAACTCACTCAAAGATAGAAAAAGAAAAATTAACTGAATGAAACAATAAAAGCAAATTAACTGAATGAAATGAAAGAAGAAAATAAGTAAAAATTCATGAGTTAGAATTAGAAAAGACAAATAATAAATAAAATTGGTTATTTGAAAATTTTAATGAAATATATCAACCAGTAGCTAATCTAAACCAGAAAAAAAAAAAAATGAGAAAGTACATAAATAAGAAATGACAAGGAGAAAATAACCATTTAAACAGGGGAAATTTTCTAAATCATAGGAGACCGTTTTGCAAAACTTCATGCAAGTAAATTTTAAAACAAAGAAAACTAATGTTAAAAGAGAAAGAGAGAGGCCAATTTGAAGGAAGAAATAAAGGTATTAAGAAGGTATTCTACAAAAACACACCAGCCCCAGACGGCTGCTCAGGGGAAATCTATGACTTCAAAGATCAGATCATCCTGATCCCACGAGCACGGAGACAGGGAAGACATGTAAGTTCGCTTGTTTGTTTTAATGAAATGAGTATAATATTTATAACTAATCTGATAGAAACTACACAAGAAAAAACGAAAATCAAACTTCACATACAAACATTGTATTAGTTTGCTAGGGCTGCCACAACGAAATACCACAGATCGGATGGTTTAAACAACAAACATGTGTTTTCTTACAGCCCTTGGGGCTCGAAGTCCAAGATCAACGTGTGGACAGGTTTTGCTTGCAGAGGGCCCCCTTCCCCCTCTGTCCGCACACGGTCTTTTCTCGGTGTACACTAAAACACATCCTCTTCTTGTTAGGACAGGAGTCAGACTGGATTAGGGCCCCACCCTTCAGACCTCACTTAATCTTAATTAGCTCTTATTTAGCTTAATTAAATCCCTATCTCCAAATACAGTCACATTGAGAGGGCTTCAATCATGAATTTGGGGGGAACACAGTTCAGCCTTTAACAAACATTTCTTGATAGTCCTAAATAAAATGATAGCCAAAAATTTAATAACAGAGAAATATAATTATACATCATTCATTGCTAGATAGTCTATCACAGGAAGGCAAGAATAAAATTACCAGCCAAAAATGACAGAGGCATTTTCCTTTGGACTTAGGCAGTCTCACCTCCAGGAATCTACACTGAAGATATTTCCCTACATATGTAAAACCACATCTGTGCACCATTATTGATTATTGTAGTATTTTGTAATAACCTCAGACAGCAAACGACCCAAATGTTCATTAACACAAGTCTGTTTGTATAAACTAAGGTACATCCACAAAATGTAGGCATAAAAAGGTGAGAAAGATCTCTGTATATGTTATTGCATGATCTTCAGGATATATTATTTTATGAAAAAATAAGACGCAACAAGGCACATACAGTATACTATCTTTTGTATACAAAGAAAAATATATACACACACATACAAATGTCTATAAGAAAAAAGTATATATATATACACTTATAATTATTTTTTGAAAAAAAGAAACATCTATGGATTGAAGGGGGTAAAAGTGGAGGGAATAGAGATTTAAGTGAGACTTCTCTGAGTATGCCTTTAAATATAATTTTGACTTTAAAATCAGGTAAATATTTTACTGATTGAAAAAAATAATAATTTGAAGAGGAAAAAAAATCTTTAAAGCTGAAAATAACGAAACAAGTGAACCTAACTGTGTAGTAAATTGGTAATACAATCATCTAGAGGAAAGACTCATCTTAATTATATTTTGAATAAAGTACTTTGTACATCCTTCATGGGATGTATTCTAAGGACAAAGGAACAACAACAAAATCTTAAACCTCGCTCACTAGTTTTATTTTTAATAGTAATTATAATTGTTATCTTGAGAGTTACCAGAACTAAATTCTTCATTGCTAAATAAGGTGTTCTCAATGGATGTCACATTTAAAATGTGGCATTTTCTCATAAGTGGCAAATTCAAAAGGTGCATAATAAAAGGGGGGAGAAGGGCACAGGAGTACTGATGGGAGTAGTCAAATCTGTACTGTAAGTAGAACGGGAAAAAAATCCAGTACCCTTTCATTTTAAACTTGAGTCAACAAGGTAACAACCGTATGCAATTTAAAATTTTTAAGTCAACAAATACTCAAGTTTTGAGAAGGTTTGAGGAGCTTAAAACCGTAGCTCAGACCATAAATATGTTCATGCTAAATACTAATGAAATTTGGGACGTTTAACAAATGTGCTGCAAAATCTGTTCTGAAGGACAATCCATGATGCCATTTCCTGGCTACATGAAATTAGTCTGACCCAGAATCACTACTCTTTTTTTCCTAAATAAAATGAATGGTAAGAAATTAAGCAAGTTATCTACTGACATTTGGATATGACATCCAGAAACACAATCTAAACCTTTGGGTTTCTCAAGAGTCATCTTCCTATTTTGGAGACCATACATATTACACGAGACAGGGAGAGGAAATGAGGATTTTGAATGATAGAGCTTGGATGACAGAATAAGAATGATAAGATTCTACAAAAACAAATAAGATTGTGCATCATTTTAGAAATTTAATTCTACAAATTTAGATAAGAGGAACCAAGCTTAACTGCTGTTAATAAAACTGTGGGTAATCATCAGTTAAATTCATTACACTTGTAATCTGCTTTCACTAATCAAGATCTAGTTTTAATTGTTGCCATAGAAAAACTTGCAAGTTCTCCAAGTGGCACGTAGCCTGAACAAGATGCTGTGTCTAGTTCCAGCTCGCTCAATCCAGTTAAGATAGGATGGGACCACCCACCCTCCAATTGGGCATGCGTGAATGTCAGCTCGGTGACCTGATGTCAGAAGGTGACCTCAACCCTCAGATCATGCCAACACAACCATCTTCTGAACAAAGTCCTGTGAAGACGTAGTTTAGCTGCGCCCGCGCAGAACTAAAGTTACCGCACCTTTTTCTTGTTTCTAATCACCTTTCCCCACACTCCCCATGCCCCAGACCGCCCTGCTGCCTTATTCTTCATGCTGCAAATACTGCAGCTTTTTGCCTTCAGGGAGGTGGATTTGAAATTAGTTCTCCTGTCTCCTTGCTTTGCTGCTTTATGAATAAACCCTGTCTGCGAGCCTGGGCATCTCAGTATTTGGATTGCTGAGTGTCGGGCAAACGAACCTGGTTAGGCAACATTCATTTTATTTGGTTTTATTTTATTTTACTAATTTTTGGAGAGTTGCCCACAGTTGTGAATGCATCAACACATTATGATATAGGTATGCAAAGATGAATACAGTCATAGACTTCAAGAAGAGAAATACTAACCAGAAAAAGAGAGGTATTAACTCCCTTGCTCTGTACACTGAAGACCAAGTCTAGGTACTACCTAATTCTAGGCATCCTGGTTTTTAAAGAGATATTGATAAAGTAGAACAGACTTCTTAGTTTCTTAATTTTTTTTTATCTTCAATGACCTGTCCTCCAACTTACCTTACCGTCCAACTCACATGGATGGTGATCTGCAGAGCAGGGTAGCTTCTGTAAGAGTTTATGTTGATTCTCCCGTCCTAAACTATCAGCTCTCCACCCTGGCTGCACGTATTTCCTGGGACTGCATTACAATACAGTCACTTTTGCAACCCACTCTAGAAGCATTAAAACAATGGGGGTGAGGGGTGGGAAGAGATCTGGTCAGTTTTTAAAAGTCCCACAGATGTTTCCAAAGTGCAATCAGGGTTGAGGGTCACTGTTGTAAGCAGATCCAGTGGGCTTCGTGGGCAGGGGTTGGTATCTCCCCAACAGTGCAGGTGAGATCTGAAAAGTCTGCTTTCTGAGTTCATACATTTTCAAATTCTGATTTTTTAAAGTAGGAAATTTTCCTAAGCTATTTAGGTATTATATTCTAGGTACCTTCCCAAAACATTAACTTATGCCCCAAGAATTTATAAACATCATTTACCAGAGAAAGGGAAAGAATACTTGGGTAATATTTTGATAGAAGCTTTCAAATCCAGCATTGTAAATAAAATCAATGAGACATTTTTTTTTCCAGGTCAGATACTAAAAGTGTTTGCTGATTTACATATAAACATTTCACAAGAGGAACATGACCTAGTAATGACCTCACTTTTTTTTTTAAGAGCTGTTTTAGCATGATAGTTTTGAATTATAACATTTACTATAGGGTTGAATGTCTTAGAGGAATAAGAGAGGAGTTAGTCTCACATGCGTAGACTGATAGAAGAGGGCAGAAAGGATGTAATTAAATGTAAAATAAATATACACTTTGTTTTCTTAAGAATGAAGCAACTGGTAAAAACCATGGTAGATCTTTTAATCTGTTGCTATGCCAACAGAAAAATTTTAAATGGATCCAAGAAATGGGACAATTTTCAGGAATACAAGCACAACCTATTTGAAATAAGTCAAATTGTGTTCATGTTTCCCCCCCAAGGGGATAGAGTCTTGAGGGAATTAGTGCAGAATTAATTGATCAGATTTTTTTCCTGTAACCACAGCAGGCATGAAACACAGAATCCCACGCTTTATTTTTCTGAGATCTAGATCTGGATTTAGGTTAAATTTTTTGAGGATTGTGAGCAGTACTGTTCCCCAGTGTGTACGTAGCAGGACAGCTTGTTTCTACATTTTAAAACTGATTAATACACATATCAAGAGACTGAAGTCAATAAATCTTGACCTGCACTTACTTCTCAACATAATGCCAAGATGATACAGTTTTCAAATATAAAAATATCTTAATAAAATACATCTCATATGCAAATTGCCAGCATCCTTTCTGAGTCAAAGACAGGCAATATTTTTCCTAAGAAGAAGCAAAGATTAAGATGAAAGATGACCTGAAATCTATAAATTATAGAAAATTAAAATTATAAATTCACTCAAATTCTATTGATATGAGATAGGATTTTAACAACTGTATATTCAGTGTAATGATCAACTTCTTCACAGCTTTCTCCCAAGTAAATACACTCATTTGTTTTTTGAGAGAATGTTGTTTTGTTTATATTGTAAAAATACATTCAGGAAAACATTTAGTACATCCAGAGGGTCTTTCCTGAACTGCAGAGCAAGTCAGGAATAGATTGCCTCAGCAAAATAAGATGAAAATTTAGTTCAACTGCCATTCCTGAAGGTATTTCTGTAAAGAAAGAAAGAGATAATTCACAGTAATTAAAAGTATTTTCAATTAAATGCTTGTCTGTATGGGTGAGTCTGCCTTATTGCCTATGAGACAAAAACCCCGACTTCAGCTTTTTTTCAAATGTTTATTTTTAAATGACTTAATTAGCAAATGGAGCAACTGTGAACTATGATTCCTTATCATAGTATGATGATTTTCTTATTCTGAAGCTGAGAAAACATTTGAAAATGGGTAGCACGAGGGAGAAACGGCATTCCTTTTTTTCCCAGTAGGTTTCTATAATTTGTCCTTGGGTTTTGATTTATTTTTTAAACGTGGAGCTGAACAGATCCACAAATACACTGTGTGAGCTCATCTTTAAATCTTGAGCATATTCACATAGAAAGAAAGATTGCCCGTTGGTTATTGGCTATCACCCAGTTTTACTTTATCTTTGTTTTCTGAGTAGTAAGCCACTACTATTACTTACATTAATATTACATGATAAATGACAGCTTTATCGTTACAGTAGCGCCCTTTAGCAGTCAGCTAACGTGACTATGCATTTATCTAAGAAACAGAAACTCCACTAACACCTAGTCCTATATTTGGTGTTAGTGTACATTATTTCTTGGATTATCTGGAATATCTAGACATTATGGAGTATTATATATTTAAATCTGTAAACATTTGGAAACTCCACCACCTCAGTTACATTAATCATGATTTTTTTGGCTCTTCCATCTCATGTTTTATTCAGCCTCTCCATGCCTCTGTTTCCTCATCTATAAAATGGGGATTATAGCAGTACTTAACTTTTCTAAGTATTACTGTATTTATACATTAAGTATAATATAGAGTTAATATTATTTAATAGTACATAAGCCTACTTACATGTTATGTAGTTGTATAATATAACACAATAAAATATATTTCTATTTAAATATAGAAAGTATTTAGGACAATAAGCAGTAAATACAAATACAAAAATAAATGCTTATTTAATTAGCATTTGATGCAATTTTATCAACATAGAAGCACCATGTTTTTATAAAAGAACAAAATGTTATTTTCTATTCTGTTTCTAATTTTAATTTTTAGGCTAGTCCATATTTTGCTGATTCCCAGGGCTGAGTTACACCAGTGGTGGGTTGAAGTGTTCAGGAAATGATCCATCACAGAGATTTCATTTCCCACTAATGGACGTTTCCCAGAGTCCAGAGGCTCAGCTACACATAGGAAGATATTTGTGGCTCTTTTTCCCCTCACTCTTGCCCCCTGCCAATCTCATCTGCCACGTGTCAGGCACACCACGATAGAGCTTGCTCTCATCAGTTTGGTCTGTCAGAACTCTGAGAAGCTAAATACCATCTCTAACCCTACTGATTTCAATGTTTACTCTGTTTTCAGAACATTAATAACTCGTTAAATATGGCAGCAGCCTTGGGCCTTCAGAGAGATCTCTGTTTTTACTTCTCTCTCCTACATTTTGTTTACTTTACTACCTTTAATGAGGATGCGATCCTGATTGGCTTAACTCTTAGGATGATTCCAAGGATCTTTTTCTTGGGAATGAGCAGAAAGTAAGAAAATAATTTGCGTCAAAATTTTCTTAGCGCCTCAGGTACCTAGCGAGAGAAACATGAAAGCAAAAAAAAAAAAAAAAATAAGTAAAAGATACAAGGCCAGATCAAGGGCAAGTGCCTGGCTGCCAGAGATGTCAGACTGTCTATTCTAACTGCATTTTTGTCCTAATTGTATTGTTCTGTTATCAGCTATACTAGGGGTTCCTAGTATCCTTGAGACAAAAGCAGTTTAGACCACAAAACTGAGATCTTGAGGCATTCATAAATGAAACCAAAATTCTATGTAAGAGCACACGGTGAACTGTCAAAATCTGGGGAGTGCTCACACCAAAATGATATTCCTGAAAATGTTATCAGATCCATCTAGTATCCTGGATATTTCAAATAGAACCCTGCCTACTTTCTCTATTCGCTCGGTGAGGGTGAAAATAAAAACACTAAACTGACTTTTCAAAGCAATAAATTTTTCTACTTTATAAAAAATTATGTTTTAGCACATTAAACACTTTAAAAAAAAAAAAAAGGCTTTGCTCTAGAGGAGATATCCATGATTGAATTGTTAAACTTGGAATTGATAGAAAACGTTTCTAAAACTGGGTAGGTTAAATTGTACTTAAGGGGAAATTTAAGTAAGTCCTACAGACGTTTACTCTTCATACTATATTCTATCTGAAGTCACTGTGTGGAAATACTAAAATTAATGCACAACTTAATTTTGATTCAACAAATGCTTATTAAGCACCAATGATGTGAAAGTCACTGTGCTAGATGCTGCACTAGACTTTTGGGAGGTGCAACAATGTACAGATCATTCTTGATATCATTCTCTTAAGGAATACACAATCTAGTGAAGAAAATATTACAAGCCCACAAATAACTATTACAATAATAATATCTAATGCTTACTAAGGACTATGCAAAATGTGCTTTACCTATATTAATGCATTTACTCCTCACCGCCACCTTAAAACTTACAAATGAGGTACAAATTGGTTAAAATGACTTGTCCCCAAACCACAGAACTATTAATGATAGAGCCAAAACTGAACTCAAGCAGTCTGGTCCCCAAGTCCACACTCTGAACTACTGCTCCTCTCTATCCTGTCAAACAAAATTGTATGCTGTAAGGGACAAAAGTTAAAGAGTGTAATGAGAAGTAAGAAAATTAATAATTAAGAAAACTAATAGTCAATGGCCCATATAAACGTATATCATCTGGGTTGGTTAAGTTCCACCATAATAGGAATTTGCATGAGGCTTGCAAAAGTTTGCTTTTCCTTGTAGTTCTTTGTCAAGGTGCTATATTTTGATCATCTCAGTCACTGTAGTAATTACATCCTATGTGTCTTAGCCCATTTGGGCTGCTCTAACAAAATGCCATAGACTGAGAGGCTTACATACAACAGAAACGTCCTGGAGACTCACAGTCCTGGAGACTAGAAGCCCAAGATGAGGGTACCAGCACGGGGCAGGGTGAGGACCCTCTTGAATCACAGACTTCTCATTGTACCCTCACAAGCTAGCTCTCCGGGACCTCTCTTACAGTGGTACTAATCCCGCCCATGAAGGCTCTGACAAAGGCCCAACCTCCTAACACTATCACCCTGGGGATTAGGTTTTCAATGTGAGAATTGGGGTGGTGGGGGGAAACAAACAGACCATAACAATAGCACTATGTTTACATAATAGTTCATTTTCATTTACTAAGCACAGGAATTATTTCCATTTTCCAGGTGAAGAGACAAAGGCTCATACAGTTTAGGTGTTTTTCCAAAGTCCCACAATAACTAAGTTGCAAAGAAGAGTCTCAAAGGTGAATATTGAGTTGGACCCTAAAGAGTAGTAGTAGTTCCATAAGTAAAAATATGGTGGAATTTTAGGCAAAAGTTAAATAAAGCATGAAGATTCAAGAGCAGGTAAAAGCATTCAGAAGGAAGTCATGGGTAGTCCAGTATGGCTAAAAGACAGGATTCATCTAGGAAATGAGATGTCGGTTTTAGTTTCACAAACGATCATTGAGAGAAAAACCCAGCAAGCAACAGGTGCTATGAGCATGGGGCTCTAGAGAGTTGTTGCCGCGGACAGTAGACGACTGGAAGTCATCTTGTGGAAGTGATCACTGAGGCTGTGGGAATGAAGTCACTGAGAGGGAAAGTAAAGCTAGGGTTATACGGGGAGGCCAGGGGACACATCCACCTGCAGGATGGGGTAAGGAAGAGAAAAGCATGACAAAAATAGAGGAGAGACAGTCACGGGACCAGAAAACAGAATAAGGTAGCAGTGTCCAACAAGGCAAGAAAAGACTGCACGAAGAACTCGATGACCAAGATGTCAAATGCTCTATTTTTTAATATACAAAAAAAGAAGAAAAAATCTTGGGTTTTTAAACAAATACAAAAAAATGTAAATGTCTGTCTGCATTGATTCTTTAAATGTCATTTACTTATAGTCATACCACCTATCCTGGGAAACAACCCCACAAAACATCATCAAAAAGTATACATGGACTTAAAGTTCTTCCTTGTGGAGGAAAAAATTTAAAACATCCTTTTAGTCACCAAAAAATATTATGCAAATTTTATAGGAATATGAAGCATGATAATTCTTTGTTTTCTCTGATATATATCTTGTAATTTAAAGAGAACATTGATATTTTCTTTAAAAATACAATATAAATGTTTATAACAGTATGTCATGTGACCTGGCCTTCAGTCAGCTAAAATCTAGTCAAGGTACACATGCAGATGTAGGCATATATTCAAGTCTCATATTCAGATAATTTTTCTCCAGTGAATAGAAATCACCTTAAGGAAAAGACCTTCAGCCCAGGCCTCTCAAAGTATCTTTTCAACAAAATGAGAAATTTGGGGCAGAAAAAAAAAGAGCTGTAGGCTAATTGTCTTCGGTTTCTCACCAATTCACACATGCTCACACATCCTATTACCACAGTGACTTGTCGAATACTTAGCAATTTTAACGCACCTGCCATCTGTCTCAGGTATTAAAATTTTACCTACCAAGTTCAACAGAACGTGCTGAAGGCAGAACTGAAGTACTAGTTGTACATCAAGATCTTCCTCTGTCCTCTATGCAGACCCAGAATATTATTCTCAAAAAGAGACCTCCTTTCTCTTTTTCCTGCTTAACCATCCTCTTCCTCCTTCCTCCTGCCTCTGCTTCTCTGCTTTTGTTTTTCGGTGTAAAATTGAACATAAACATCGCATGGATATTTCTTCCTAATGATAGCAGTTTATTCCTGGAGGGTTTCTCAGCTAACCTGTTTCACCTGTGGCGCTCTTAGGTCCACCTCAGATTGGAATTTCTCTCCCAATCTAAACAGATCCTTCCTCAGCTTGCCCTGAGGCCTCTGAGGTACGGAATCTGTGGTGTGTTCCGATGCTACTCAGTGATAAGGCAGGAGCAGAGCAGAGATTAGTTGTGTTCTGAACTGTATTCATGCTCTTTCTCGTTGCCTAGGAGAAGGAAGAAACCTTTAGGAAATATTTTAGAAAATCTTTTCCGAATTGATATGGAGTGCATTTCTCCTCTTTTATACAAGGTGACAGTGTGTGCGAGATGTAAAGATGAGTTTGCTCAGGCAATTACCCCTTGTTGATAGCAGATTATTTCCTCTGGCAAACTCGAAAATAACTTGTTGGTGTGTAAGTTACTGCTATTCTGGGGATGTAGTAATTTACTCTCCTGCCTTTTTTATGAGCACATTTATTTTAATCAGTGGAGTTCAGAATAGCTCTTTTTCATCTAACTCCATCTCTTCTGGAGTTATGCACCTTCTAACACATAACGAAGGAAGGTCCTTTTGCACACACAGGAGGAAAGAGGCATGATATATTGCTGAAAAAAAAAATAGTCTTTGCACAGGAAATCATATCCCATGATCTTTTTTCCATGCTAAAAACACACTAGGTATTCTCTACGGCTCCGGCCCAAATTATTTTTCTGACAAAAACAACGTCTCACCTCACAGAGCAGCTCAGCGTTATCTTTCATTCTGGGGACTGAGAACGTAGAATAGTTACATATGGAGGATGAAGGAGAACAGGGAGGAATTCAGGTTGGCCAAACCGATACAACTTTTAAGAAATATTGCAGGTTATGGACCTTACACTGAATGCCTGTGGGTTAAAAGAAGCCGGAGAGTTTTACTCCCTCCACTGTTTTGAAGATGAAAAAGGAAAGAGTCAAGAAAAGTAAAAGAAGACTTTTCCATGGCATCTGGGAACTTTGATAGGGATCAAACATATATTTTAACTAAGATCCCTCACCTTTCCTATTGTACAGCGTCTCCTGAGTGCCAACCTCCGCCACCTTCTCACAGAGCCCTGGCTAATTCTAACAGAGGGACAGGGAAAGCAAGGCTCATTTTCTTTCCTTTTTTTTTTTTTTTTTTTTTTTGCCTATTTTTGAATTTTATATGAATGATTAAAGAATCATTTTCTAACATTAATCCTTGGCTGGCTAAGTCTAGAAGAATCCACATGCTTTATTTATGATGAAAGTTCAGTACATAATAAAAAGGTAAATCATGTATTTTTCTCTGGTTCATAATAAGAATGAGAATATCAGTGGCCCCACCACTCAGGTCTTACCTCGGGAAGCACACAGTTTGGCTGATGGAGCACAGACGCCGAAAGCTGAGAGCCACGCATCCTTGACAGTATCTGCTGCTGATCACTTTTGTCCTTGTTACTCTGTTCTCCTGGTCATAAAACACGAAGAAGTGACTTCCCTCTCATTTTGAGGACTATTAAGAGGACAAAGGAAACTTAAGGACGTAAAGCATCCTTAGTTTTCCTCTGGCTTTCTTGAAAATAAATGGAGTGTAATTTCGAATTATTACTTCCTTGTGCTTCTTCCACTGAAAGTTTTCACAAAGGTGAAAGCAGAACATCACTAATAATTTTCTTGTTGAAAAAGGGAATTGGGGAAGAGAGAAAAAGCAAATACTGCAAGATGATTTTACAAGTAGTTCTGTGACTCTTTTCACACAAAACATACCTGAGCGAGCCAGTAGTACCCCCTGAAATCACCATCCAAGTTTATAAAGCCAGTTCAACAAAGGTCCACATCAGTATTAACGTTTTCACCTACAAATCACATGAATCTATGTGTTAAATGTATTAATAACTAAACAGAACAGCAGCAAAGGTTTTTATAGGTTTTTGTTGTTATTGTTGAATAAGTAGAAATTCTCTTATCTGCCTAGCAGTAAATTCGCTTTCCAGACCTTAAGCGATTACAAGAAGACAGCTCTAATCTATGCTGAAGCAGGAATCCACGGCATGTTTGTTTTTTTTATATTTCCGAAGTAGTGAGTTTGCAAATCTATTTTCCTTAACAAACTGTTGTCAAATCTGGAAATGCATACTAAACAGATGCTCAGTTTTCTTTAATATAAACCCTGTACCAAGAGAAAGTAGAGAATGATAATTACATATATCAATATAGTATTTACATATATCAATATAGTATATCAATAACTATGCTTGTGATTAACTTGTTCAGTAAACTAATATTGAATATTAGACAATTTGAATCATGCAGACTTTTCTGTCTCATTTCTGAAGCGTATAAGCAATTTAAATTTTAATGTATTATGAATGTCATTCCTATTATTTAACTGATATTTAAAAGTAATGAAATTAGTGAGCACCATTTTATTTTAATGATCTAATTGTCAATAAGACATACCATAGAAGTCTCAAATAATTGAGTAGCTGAATCTTTTAAACGGAAATTATGGGAAATTAGAATTTCTCAGAGATTGTTATTATGATTCCCTGACCAAATGAAGGTGAGAAAAGAAAAAGGAACCAGAAAGGAAAAATAAAAGTTCCTCATAGAGATTCCAGAAAAAAATTAAATTAAAATAACATGAAAAGCCACAAAGATTGATGATTTTATCAGGGATAATATTATCCTATCTCACTTATTTAAAAAAACAATGTGAAGAACACTAAATCATCTCTACAAAACAGCTTCTTTTCTTCTGTTCTGGAATCTGTTCCCAGACCACTACTCTGAGCAGTTGTGCCCACAGGAGAGTTAGTTTCTCAAGTGTCTCAATGTAATCATTTTAATCCCAACCCAACTAGATAGAATATATCAACTGTCAATAAGGGTAAAATATTGGTCCTAATAAAACTTTAAATGATATAATTGACCAGACAACTTTCTTATATTTAAGCATAACAACTTACTTAAGGAAGATATTTTTCTGCGAGAATTAAAATTATATAATGAAAAGATGCCTCTACATCACCAGCACTAATTTGGAATGCTTAATACTGGCTTCATAAAAGCAACATTTAAATACTGTTAGTATTTAACAAATGATCATCTGTTGAAAAGGCAAGCGAGTTTCAGAGTTGGGGGTGGGGGGGTGGGAAGAATCAAATAATATATGACACAGCTTGCATCCAAAGATAACCTCTAGTAGCAGCTAGGGAAGTATGGACCAGGGGTCTTCTGAAAAAGGGAATGTGTGCAACAGAGCCACACCCAGGGGGCTGAGCGGTGAAGAGCTACTGCTGCTATTGGCGTTGACTCTTCCTTCCTGCTGTTTCTGACAAATGGTGCTGGAGAGGAACAGAACCAGCGACAGGAAAATCTCCATCTACTGGAGAAAAAGAAACTCCATCTCTTAGTGATGAAAAGAATAATCTCTGAAGCCAGGTGCCTTGGTTAGAATCCCTGGGCCACCCTTTACCAGCCTGGGACATTGAGCAGTTTGTGGAATATTTTAGCCTTAGTTTTCCTGTCTACCAAGAGAAAAAAAAAAAAAAAGGAGAAGGAAGAGGAAGAAGGAGGGGTTAGAGGAGGAGGAAAGTGATAGTGCCTCATCAAAAAAAAAAATACATAATAGCCTCATTTGAAGATTAAATGAATTATTATACATAGAGAACCCCAAGAATATGCCTGAAAGTAATTCCTCAAGAGATGTTAGCTGACATAGCAAAAGCAAAAATTAAAGCAGGAGACACAGCGGTCAGTGGTGGCGGCAGCTGCCACCATCTTCCGTTTGCTTAGAACATGATATGATTTAGTTGGAGGGAGGCTACCTTTGAAGAAAGCTGCGTAATATAGTGGAGAGTTACAAAAAAAGAGTTTTCATCTGTCCTTGTTCTGTCATTCCCTTGCTGTGTGGCCTTGGGTTAAGTCACTTAACATCTGTGCACCTCAGTGTTCTTATCTAAAAAAGGAAGGAATTTCAATTTGATGAGATCTAGGCTCTCTCCCAACGCTAAGCATCCACTTGTCTACGATACCTAGGGAAGAAGAATCTGGCTGTCACTGCATGGTCTATGCTCATAAGCACAGGTCTGTTTTGTGTGTTCATCTCTACCTCTCAAAGGATTCAGACAAGCAACCAGAAACATGTGGGGGGTGAAATACTGCAATGACACAGAATGAGGTCCTCAAAGGGAAGGTCATGTAAGTCCTCCATGCTCAGAACTGCACATGAGTGTTCTTGTGCGATCTGCACCAACAAATTATATGTGCTCAAGAGTGGTATACCTTACCTGGGTACTCTGATAGAATAAATTCCCACCACACAGTGAAGTTTTAAATTGAAATGTTTATTCCATTTCATTATAATGTGTAAAATTGTTCCTTGATACTCAAGTGCCCAGAGGTAAACGGAAGATGTGTATACAAAGTGGAACTATTCCTCTAATGAAACCACCGACATGTTAAGAGGTTTCTCATTTTAGTTATTTATGCTGTTTTCTTTCATTTTTAAAGATGACACTGTCCTTTATTACACATTCTGAATGTGTGTGTTATATTTGTACAACGTATTTTCTTTCCATGACCCATTAAAGTGGCATAATGCTTTCTATATTCATGCATCTCATAGCATACAACCTATAGTTTTAAATATTTTTGCATTCTTTCTCAGAGGGGAAAAAAAACGAGTTTTGTAGTAAAGAAAAAAAATGTGGCCAATTATGTCATTTTTATCTTGGTTTCAACTGAACATTATCTTAGGCTCAGTAGTAACAAACGATAAAATGACAAATAAATTCTGACATTCTCTGCATAATCTACATTCTTGGCCATCGAATCTTCATTTCAGCAGCCTCCTAAGCAGTGTTTTTTAGCAAAGAAAAAAGCAAACCTCCAACGTGACTGCCAGCCTAACCCGTTCCACCCCGTGTGTCATGCTGCCGAAGCGCACTTGGAATCCAGGAGCACCAAGTGCCACAGTTCGTCTCCCTGTGACTCATGGCACCAGATGACAAGCAAGCCTCTGTCCTCCGACAGCACCAGAAGCAGAGGAGGGTCCGGGTGGGTGTTCTCGGCACTGTGAATAGACTGAGTGGGGGGCAGGAGTCCCAGGCGCCAGCTTCCGGCACGGACCACCGTGCTGACAGATGGCATATTCTTGGCTAGCGTCCCAGGACCTTGGTCAGCTAGTGAACTTTCCCTGACTCTGTGCTATGTCGACATCCCAGACATCCGGGGACACAGGCCTCACTTATGAATCATTCTGCTAGAAGCTGCCTCTATGCATGTTTTCTGAATGAATGTTCACAAAGGTATTTTGTCCAAACCAAAGTAAGGCGGGTTAGCACTTTGTCACACAATTACTGTGGGTTGTATCAACACAGAAAATGTGCTTTATAATTTAGTCCTAATGAATTTTTTTGACTCATAAATCAATGAACCTGTTACAGATTGAATAATAATATTTGCTTCCTGAAAGCATGTATGATACCAACAAGGTCACAGTTTACTGTCATTTTTAATAGGGGGGAAAAAACGTACTCAGGGGGCATTTAACATATTTTGACAAGGTGACCCACAATTATCCATTAACATTGTATTTGTCTAAGCCCTACTGCATTGATATGCAAGGACCATGTAATAGTTCATTGATGTCCCACTTGGGGGTGAGGAATAAAGCAAGTGGGACCTTTCCAAGGTCTTTCACAGCCAGAATGCATCTTGCTATTGTTGTATTGATTAAACATTTGGATAGTTAATCAACACAGCTCAGCCCTTTTAACCTGCCATATGCAGTATACAAAAAAAAAAAAAAAAAGAGAGAGAGAAAAGATAGGAAGAAATGTCTAGGAGAATGAGGATATATTTTTTCTAATTTTCAAATTTTACACAGAAAACATATCTTTACAGACAACAGGACTGAAATAAAATATTATAGTGTTCCGTGTGGTCTGGAATTCAAAGATGTCTGGACTTTTCTGGACAGTTTTTGCTTGACTTCATTTCTCAATATTTTAGGTGAGTGAAACACTCACACTCTCTGCCAGCATTAAGTTGTGTCCTTTACAATCACCTATGCTCAGCCTGTCTTCTTCAGATAGAACGTTCCTGAGATTCCAAACAAGCCTAACCAAGTTTCCCCTTGGAGACTTGCTGGTTCATTTCTACCCATAGCTTGGCCCTTCCCGTCACATGGACCAATACTGTGATACCCTCTTTCCTTGAGGGAAGATTTCCCTTGAAATCTCATCATTTCCGTGCCTCATTCCCTCTGTTAAGCATAGAAAGGTATCTGTATCCATTTTCCCATGTATGAAACCCTCAGTTTTGCTTCTCTGTATCTCCTCTGCTAAATCTTTTGTCCTGAGCTTTTTTTTTTTTTTTTTTTTTTTTTTTTTCTTTAACAACGAAACAATTCTAACCCTCCTTTGGGAGATCACCAATTCCGGCCACTCTTCCCCTCGACTTCCTACCAACTAGTAAAGAACAAGGTTATACACCACTCACCTCACATTCTGCCATATAGACCTGTTTTAGATTTCAAATGATACCATCAATTCAACATCCTTAATAATTCATATGCAATCATGGTCAGTTATTCTTTAATTTATTGCACCCATTCACTTTGCAGAACAGTTTCTAACAGTTTCTTTGAACCAGTTCTTCCCAAAGCTCTTTGACCATAAGAATCACCAACTCTAATCATACCTACGTAATCCTAATATCCAAGAACAGGACGTAGGAATGTGTAGTTTAACAAGCACCTTGGGAGCTTCTCAAGATCAGAAAAGTTTGAGACCCACTGACTTAATCCATTCTTTATCCATTTGTTCTGTAAGACCACAGATACCCTCGCTGATCTTTTAAGAATTTAGCTTAAAAATGTGTCTGCAACAAGATTTTTATCTGATTAAGTACAGTTACAGAGCACTTTCTATGTATAGTAATTTACACAGATAGTTTTATTCACCATGCTGCTGAGTTCATTTGATCCGATTTCTGTTTTTTATGGTTAAGATGTACATGATCATGTGTATGTGATTACATTACGTGAATTATGTTTATTTTCAGAGAAGACTCCCTAACCTATAGACACTGGAGATAAAGAATGTGTTGTGTTCATTGCTAAGTTTGTAGGGATATTACTGCACAGCAATAGACAAGTAATATGGAGTATTTTTTTACTTGGCAGCCATTGTTATTTTGAGTCCCATGCCCTTTGAAATTTGGGAATTCTGACCTTTTAACATAACTATCAAGTGCTACCATTCCAATTTACCATCATCTGTGCATTCATATTACATTCCAATATGTACCATGTGAAGTAGGTATTTTTAAAATAAAAATTACATCCCTATGCATTTCTCACCTGAGCTTACTCCTAAAAGACATAACCTCATCTTTCATAAGCTGAAACAGCATAGATGAATTTGCTTTCAGAGGTTTGAGTGCAGTGAAATAAAGCAAACTCCCTGTTGATCATCAAGGAAAAGAGGCTATTTTTTTGCATACAAAAATTACATTGCAGATCTAGATAATTGGGCTATGTTGCTTTTAGGGTTCTTTATTCTTTCAAGTTCAACAGCAGCCTCTATGTGCATCCTGTGTGTGTCCATTATGACCAGTGGGTGTGTGCATTTGTGAAGCACTGCTTACAGAGGAAACTGCAGGTGGCAACCCAGGCATAAAGCAGAGCTATTGATACAACCAGGTAAAAAGTTGCCATCCTCTGTGGGACACCTTAATCAGCCGCACTGAAGAGGGCGGTGCAAGTAGTGGGGAGAGATAAAATGCATGCTTTGCAGCAAACTTATGATCGCAATGGACAGGTCCCTCCGTTTGCTAAAATTAGAGGTCCCAGTGTGTGGTAATTATCTCCCTAAAGGTTTAGAATAAGATGAGAATCTTTCTCAAAAATAGGTCACTATTAACTGGAAAATATGATTCTAGTCTTAAAAAAAAAAGACTAGAAAATTAGCAGTGGGCATTAATTTCTTGTTATTTATGAAAAGCACTTTGGGAACAGGGTCCGTTGAGCCTTATTTCCTTTTTATGGAAACAGACACCATTATTCAATTTTGTCCTATCTTTTTATTAATAGGTGTAAAACACCCCCAGGGAGTTCCAAAGCTGCAGCAGAAACCAGGAGCGATAAAATAATTCTACACCTACATGCTCTCGCTCAGCCTAAGAGTCCTCCAAACCACAAGGAACCCAAGCAAGACTTTGTTAGGCTGGTTTCACCTTCTGAAGGGACAAAGTGACAATATTACTTGAATAGTGGCCCCTGGGCACAGGAACTTATCCTAATATCTCACATTTTTTCTTTTAGAGTTTCCTCATTTTGTGTTAAGAATGCCTACTGTAGATACATCCTTTACAACGTAGGATGTAGGATTTCTATGGGATGATAATAATATTCTGAACTGACTTTCTTAACAGAAATAATTTTTTTAGATTCGTATCTCCCAGGTTGAAAGTGTGGGTCCACAGAGGACAGAGGCTTATTAGACAAAGAGAAGAAAAACTAAGCCATAAAAAGGGAAAAGGATAGCCACAGAAATTACGAGAGAAAAATCACAAAGGAAATTTGCCTGCCTTCACTCTGGACTAGGCAAAGAGATAACAAACGATGTTATTCATACTTAACCTGAAGGCTTTTTGCCAAGGTCAGTCCTTTAAAGAAACTGGATTCTTTTTTGCAGAGTTGGTCACAGATAACAACTCTAATGGTGATGTTCAAGTCTATTGCAGTCGTGATATATTCTAGTGAATAAATAAAACTTGTGAGTAAAAACGCATACAGCATGTAAAGATTAAAAGAGCATAATTCCTACTTAGCTATGTTACTAGTTGAGAAGGCTTGGATCCCAGATTTTGTACCAGATAAACTGGCTGACCTTATCTACTACGTAATGAATCCTCCCTGATGATGAATTGGGGCAAGATAAGCAGACAGCCAACAATCTAGAACACTGATCATAGAAGGAGATAAAGCAGATAATTTTACTGAACTAGCGCAGTTCACTCAAGAAGATAAGGAGCTGAACCTCTGTCTCCAGGGGTTACTATTTGAAATGTTAAGGATATGGGTCAACTTTCTCCCTTTGAAGCAGAAAGAGCGAAAACAAATAAGCAAATAGATGACAGTAGCATAGAAGGAGAAAAGGAGTAGAGACTGAAAAAGGATGAGAGCTTAGAATGGAGATAACTTAGGAGAAACTCAAATTTTAAGGTACTTTGAAATGCTAAGATTTTACTGGATAGTTGTTATATAGATTGCATTGAATGAAGCCTTATTGATGTTATCAAAGAAGTACTAGATAACTTGACATCTGAACCAAAGAAGCCACAGTCTTACTGGTGTGATAGGAGACTCTTACTAATTTTCCTGTTACAATACATTACCGAAAATGCAATTATGCCACGAGGTACAACCAGGAAGGGGCAAATCTTAATGAGGTGCCCTTTTGTAATGGCTGCTGCATCCTGGCCTGCAACTGCAGACTCCAGAATTGCAATCTAAATTATCATTTGAGTCCACCTGACAACAATAATACTATATTTTATTTTTAAATGATGTTTTAAATAGATGGGTTATGGATGACCAATAAAATACGATGGCCTAAACATTCTGAACTAAGCTAAAGGGTTTACCTAGGCATGGCTGCAAGTAAGAAAACCACAAATAATATAAGTTATTGTTTTGGTATTAATTAAGGAAGTAAAAACCTTAGTCACATATAACTAAGGGATGCATCTCCATGGCAGTTTTGTCGAAAGACTTTCCTCCTCTCATAATCCTATTTCGTCTTGCTCACTGACAGTTGTAAATATGCCCATATATATATGACGTGGGTGGTTCTACACCCCACATTGTCCACGCTGTCTTGTGCTGGAATATTGATACTGTTTGGTCTGACTGTGCAGGGACAAACCAAGCTAGGGTGTAAGTGAGGCACGCCAATGGCAGTGTTTAAGTGCTGAGTAAAAGGAGAGGGAACGCCTAAGGGGAAAAGCAGGAAAAGCAAAGCCAACTGTTATAGCTAGGTGACATATATAAACATGTAAACAAACCTAAGACTGTCAGCAGTCAAGAGGAAGAAAGCTAGAAGCGTACAGGGAGGACAGGCGCATTGTAAGAAGTACTGAAATTTTGCCACCAGTAATTTGCTGTCACTGGCCCCTGTCCACGTGCTGTGAGGCACAGGGGAGTTCAATGGTTTATAACTCTGGCTATGCCTTAGAATCAGCAGGAGAACTTTTAAAATCTCCATCCCCAGATACCACCTGAGACACCTTATGTCAGAATCTCTGGGGTCTGGGACACACACAGGCAATATTTTAAAAAATAGCTGACGCAATTCCAATGTGTAGCCACTTGTTGAGAACCAGTGGTATAGAGGCATATACAAAGAGGATTATTTTCCTTTATTGGGAATTAAAAAGCAATAAGGAAAATCTCAAGTCTTCCAGCGATTGTTTTAAGTTCACACTTTAAACAGGCTTCAACATCTGCGTTTTTATGACTCTTCTGCTACTGCTCTCAATCTGCTACTTGAAACTTGAAGATGTTTATTCCCCTCCAATGCACACTCTCCGGTGCACGCCTGTCGTCTGTCATCTAGGCACAGGGCCTTGCTCTTTTTTTCTTTACACGCTTTTCTGCAGCATCAGAAAGACTAATCTATGCAAGCCTGTGTCTGGATGAAAATAGAACATCTAAGTTGAATATCACTCCCCTAAAGGATCTCAGAATGAGCCTCAGTTATCTCCCCAGTGTTACTTTCTGCACTGACCAATCAAACATCCTCTCGGACGGCAGCCGACCAGTATCAGCTTGTTGAATCATTTGAACAACTATAGGTCATTCGATAACAAAATCACATGTAAACATGTGGACTATGAGCAGCATAAACTATATGTATGAGGTTTTTTAAAAAAATTTAATAACCTTCTTTGTCTATATAGAATTCTAAGCTAAAAACTATTGCTTTGCTTAACACTCAATCATATGAGCAGACAGACTGGCAAGCCCACTTTACAGGCAAGAGTGGAAACAGTCCCATATTTAGGATAAGACAGATCTGGGATATAAACCCCGGGCTTCCACACTCACAACTGCTCTTTTCCCATGACCTTCTGATACATCATTTTAAAGTAATCTGATTTCACAATGCTTTACAGTGTAAGAGTAACATCTGTAACATCTAATCCTAGCAGGTTAATTCTTCCAAAAAAATTTTTTTTATTGAAGTATAGTTGATTTACATTGTTGTGCTAGTTTCAGGTATACAACAAAGTGATTCAGTTTTATACATATATATATTTTTTTTCTTTTTCAGACTCTTTCCCATGTAGGTTATTATAAGATATTGAATCTAGTTCCCTGTGCTATACAGTAGGCCCTGGTTGTTTATTTTACATATAGTAGTTTGTATATGTTAATCCCAAACTCTTAATTTAACCTTCTCCCCTTTCCCCTGTGGTAACCATAAGTTTATTTTCTGTGCCTGTGAGTCTATTTCTGTTTTGCAAATAAGTTCATTTGTATCATTTTTAAGGTTTCACATATAAGCAATATCGTATGATATTTGTCTTTCTCTGTATGACTTACTTCATGTAGTGTGATAATCTCTAGGTCCATCCATGTTGCTGTGAATGGCATTATTTCATTCCCTTTCATGGCTGAGTAATATTCCACTGTGTGTGTGTGTGTGTGTGTGTGTGTGTGTGTATAAATATATATATGTATATATATACACCACTTCTTTATCCAGTCATCTGTTGATGGACATTTAGGTTGCTTCGCTTGTTGCTATAAATATTGGAGTGCATGCACCTTTTCGAATTAGTTTTCTCCATATATATGCCCAGGAGTGGGCTAATCACTCTTGAGCCAACCAATCTAATTAATTACCTCATAATCTGACACATTTTAAGTCATTGTTAATGCCTCCAACTCAGTCTCACAGCTATATTGGAGCGCCCCATGAGCCAAAACTGCAGCAGAGCTGACCTTAAGGGACCAGGGCATGCATGTTTTCAGCTCTTAAGCTGGGCCTGGCACACCCTCACCTTCACCTGCTTAGATGGCAAGTTGAAGCAACTTGTGAGCGACAGGAACAGAGGGAAGGCCCATTTAGAGGTGGACACTGATGACAAACACAAGCAGGATCAGACTCCTCTTTTTAGATCTAAACTCTCCAAGAGCCCCAGTATGGGTTTACATCATTACCTGCAGGGTAGAGGGCAATATTTCTGGAGTCTAGAATATATAAGGAAAGCTTAATATATATATTAAGCTACTTGCCTAGGTCCTAAAAGGCCAAATAGTGCTAATTTCATGCATGCCAAATCAAGAAAATGATTCACTCTTTCCTGATTTGGGTTTTTAAAAAAGGACTGATCATCAGGGAAACCAGAAAATTCCATCTTCAAGCCCAGCAGAAATAAATAGTGGGCATTTCCCTGAATCGCAGATGGCACAGGGGCTCAGCAAGCTACCACGGTGTTCTTAATAGGGAACACCCATTTGGCTTGAAGGGGAAAAGTCTCATTGGTTAGCTCTGGTCTTCTGTGGGACACAGAACCAGGGGAGACCAGCAAGGTCAGAGCCTGGGTGACCAATCCTGACAGCGAGAACTTCTTCATATAAGGTGCCTGGGTCCCTAAGAAGGGTCTACAAACATCCTAAGCTTCTAAGAAAAGACTGGAGTATATGCATGTTTTCCTGGGGAAGGGGTCCTTCCCTTCTCATAGATCCAAGAATAGGTTAAAATCATGACCTAGAGAAAACCACTAAGCCAATTGCAGGCAAGGATAAGGAAGCCACGAGATATGCCTAGAGCCAGCAACATCTGGGAGCTCATCAAGTTGTTGCTGAAGTTAGAACACAGACTCACAGAAGAATAAAATGAAACTGGAAGGATGATCAGAAGGAAAGCAATTAGGAAGGGAGAATCAAGAACGATACCTTAAGTAAACAATAAGTCTGGGTCATTTTGACAAGGAGGAGTTATAAACTCTTGGCAATGAACTATAAACAGGCCACCCTTTTGTTTCAATTCCCAGTGCTCAGACACCATAAGGCATTTACTTTTCCTCTTACAGCTCTTCAGTTTTTGCCTTTATTGGACAGTCTCCAGTTTGTTTATATTGTCCTTAAATTAAATCAGAGAGCCTCAAACTACTTCATAATCCTATGTATGATGTGATTTACATATGCTAGCATCGTATGTGATTCTTTTGAGCAGAACTTTTATTTACCAGGCTATATTTAGTGCATTTCATATTTGTCTTCCCCTGCCCTTTTTTCTCTCATTTTGCCCATTGTTCAAACCTCATTTATTATGCTACCTAATCCACGTAACCTGATCATTAATGGCTCCTCTCCTGACTTTTCAAGGTCATCTTGAATTATAAGTAGATCTTCCAAGGTACTTGTTACCTCTCCCAACTTAGAGTCTTCCATGAAACTTTATGATCATGTTCCATATTTTATCATCCAAGTCACTGATAAAATGTTAAATATTACCACCCTAGACAGACCCTGCAGAACATCATTTGATGTGTCCTTTTAGGTTGCCTCTGAAACATTAATAACTTCTCATTGAATATGATCCTTGAACCAGTCAGTACCCAACTAAGAGCCAAAGCTGTATTTCCCTAGATTGATAGCGCTATTTTAAATCTATATGCTACAACCCTGAGGAAGGAATTCTTGTAATCTTCTCTTCTCTCTCCTAGGGATAAAAAAGATTTTTTAATTTTAGCAGCTTAAAACTGACTGGTCAACATGTGCCAAACAATAACCCAGGATAATTTAGGACAGTTCATAAATGTGATATTTTCAAAAAGCCATAAAAAGAACTCCCCATTAATAACTCTGACTATAAAGGTTCATCATGGGCTATACTTCTCACCTCTTTGAACTGAATGACAACTCAAGTCAATGCCTTCCTTTTTTCCCTTGTCGCAGCTGCTACTGGGGTGGAAAAGACTGTCGCTGGAAAGGACTGTTGTCCAGGCTCCAAGAAGTCCAGACAAGGTCTCCAGAGACTCTCTATTTTTCCTCCAGATCCTTTTACTGACATTAATGATGAAGCAGCTTTGTCTGTGTCTCTGCCTTGGTTAGCTGTGCCTTAGTGACAGGGCAGCTCCAGATGCATGAGATCAGCAGCTGATGCCATCATGCGAATGTCTAACACTTACTTTAGGTAGGTGACACTTCTTAATATTCAATTCTGTCTTCACAATGTCGACTTGTTCCACCGTACACGGGCGCTTTTTTATCATCATTATTGGGATTGTTGATATTTTGGCCTGTGATTTCACTAAAGGGCATATTTAAAAAAAAAACATTATTATTTATAACCTTTAATGCCAGAAGGGCAGTATAGTATGCCTGGAAGAATATGCATCACAGAGTTATTGTTTAGAAATGGTAATTAATTTTACAGTCAACAGTAGTGTGACACACTGTCTCTGACTAGACGTCCACCGTGGCTTCCTGCCAGTCCTTTGTAAGAATATTAATTGACGTCCAGCTCTAAGCAGCTCCTTTGCTGTGTTTTTGCATGAAACAACATGCCTCAAATTAAATAAATACATTCTAAGCTCGCATATTGAATATCAGATTCTGTATCTTGATGTTGCCAAAATACAATTTACTTGTATCTTTATTTTTCCCTTTTTTCCCCTGTTTAATTGAGGTATGATTGACTATATATATATATATATACACACACAATGTGTGTGTGTGTATAACTGTGGTCTTTTGTTATTAAAGGTGTACAGTGTGGTCTTTTGTTATTTTTCCTCCGTTTCTGTTTCCTTTTTGTTCCCTCTCTCACATGTCTGCCTCTTAAAGAGCCTTTATTATTTGCCTTCCCTTAATGTTACCTCACTGCTTTTCTTCTTACTTGGTATTTGCTGTGGGGAAACTTCTGCAACAAACGCTGTGTTGTCAACAGTCTGAATCAATTTACTCCTGGGTTACAGCTCTTTCTCTTTCCAAGGTTTCCCATCCGACAATACTCAACAGTTTTTGTAATATCATGATGTGTTCATTAACATGCCCAAAATGGCAGATTAGGTGGAATGGCCAGCATTTAAAAAAAAAAAAAAGGTTAAAATTCAAAATGACCTCGACAAGTTAGAGGCTTTGGCACATAAACAGGATTTAGTCTCATAGAAGAAAATGCATATTCCTTCACACCACGGGGAGAACACTGCCCAGTAGAGTAACGGTCAGCTTACTGGGGTGTGGAGTGGCGGGGACGGGCCCCACTTCTACGCAGCCAGTTGCCAGGATGCTAGATTAGTTACGAAGAACCCAAGACACCAGCACTTAGAAACTGGAATGTTATATCTCTGTTAGGATTTTTTTTTTTTTGATATATAATACTTAGAAATCCACAGCTTATATGATAAGATCGCTAGGGGGAAATCAGGAAGAATAGCATTTAAAAAGAAGTTTCAGAAGTACAGGTGTGTACACTCTCCATGTTTACACAAAAATCAGATGATGGCGTCCTTAACATATTCATTTCCTGCTTTAAAGCAAGCACAGCAGTTCTCTGTAATCTACATCATTTCTTTTGGAGAGAATTTTTATGAATTAAATTATTATCAAACCACCTGAACACATTATTCACCTAATAAATACAATTTTAGATCTGGCTGTGAGTACCTTTTCCTTCTTCTTCTGGAAGACTTTGTTCATCTAAAATCTTACAGGAACTCTCTGTATTCAAAAGGAGGAAAACTGGCAGGGGTTCTGGAGCACAGCCAGCACGGTCCTCCTGCCCCCATGAGGGAAAAACCGATCCAAACCAAGGTGGGAAAAAAAGCCAGGCTTCCTGAGGGTCAGAACTACTTAGCACCGCTGACACTATTCAAACCCGAGTCTCCGGTCCTCTGGTTCAGGCTCTTTGCACTGAATACACTGCTTCCTGAAAAACACGTCCTATTTTGAGGTATTCTTGATTATCACAGATTTGTTTTATCCTTTTTTTTTAAACACTTTTAAATTTCTGTTCTCGTGTTCTCTCACTTATCTCCCAGAAGCCATTTGTTATGTAACAGATGCACATGTGTTCCTGCTTATAAATATTATACAGTAAGTGAAGGAAATATGGGAAGGTGACGGGGGGGAAGGTGACTGTGACTCTCAGACCTGCAAACTGGAAATGCTGGGAGTGTGCTCTGTGTCTCAGGGGCAAAGTTCACAAGAGGAAGATCCAACTGGGATGCAGAATCTGGTCTTGTGTCATTGGAATGTTTGGTGTCATGGAGGACCACCTGGGGGAAGTCAGTAGGGCACCAAGTATAACTCTGTGATGATATTATCGTAAGCAAGAAGCTTAAAATCAAATTCATTACCGGGGAATTGAATCCAGGGAACACGACTTCATTAAAAAGTATGACTTTATAAATAACTACACATAAACAGACCGCTTTGCCTTAGAGAGTAATATATTTCAAAATTATTATCTACTTAAAATATTTTACCTAAAAGAATTCACAATTAGCTCTCAATATTTAAACAGTACATTAGAAATGGAATGTTTATAAATATCAGAAATAAAAGCCACTCCATTACAGTATGAACGTATGCTAACACACCACATACTGGCTTTTGAATTTAATACTGATAAGGTTTACCATATCTGTTTCTTTTTTTCTTAACTGAGATAAAGGCTTACATAATATCGAATATAAATTTGTGAAATATCAAATTTAGCAGATAGTGTTTAAACATTTGTCTTTTGGAGAGTATTGTTAAACTTAACTTTTATTCACTCGGGGAATCAAAGAAAAATGTGGTGATGCTAGTGAACCTTTGCAAATCTTTTATTTGACCACTTTTAATGCATGTTTAATATTTAACATTCATCTTATTACAGATAGGAATTGTGAAATGCTTGTGCTTTCTCTAAACAGTTTTAAAGTTCAATGCACAGTCACAATTCAGAGGGGAGATTTCACACATTTATGGAAAATAAGCCATTTTTGCAGTAAAGTTGCAAAGTGTGAAAGAATTCTTGTTTTATCTGCCTTACTTATCATGTTTATGAGTTATTTTGCCTGGAAGTAAATTGACAAGTTGTCAATGAACAATAGACAGTGCCCCAGCTAGGCTTTTCACAGGTTCAGATGCCTTTGGGCAAAAGGGCTAAATCTGTAGTTGTGATCTAGCATATGGAGCGCTGAAAAAAGTGGCAACAGGGTGAGAGACATTCCCTGCAAAATGCACGCGGTTGTTGCTCTCTGACCAATCTGCTCAGACCACCGTACATTATGAATTCATGCTCCATCTCTCGGCTGGCTGTCCAGGAACAGGACTGCTCGCCTCCACGTAACAACTCGTTTCTGTTCAATCCCCAGTGCATTTTTGTCCGTTTTGTCACTTTAAACCATTTTGTCCTGCCCAACAATAATGATTAAATATTCATCTTTAATAATAAAAAGCTACTTCCTCATCTTAGGTGGCTCTTGGTGGGAAACGACCCACACAATCTTATCAGAAGGAAAACAGTCTCAGTCCCTTCTCTCTGTGGCTCAGGCTGGACCCTGCCTTCCACCTCTGGCCACCACGTATTAGAACTACCTTGTTGTAACATTTCAAGTCTTTTTCTCCCATCTCAATTTTCCAGAATGCTCTTGTGAGCCTGTTTCATGATAACTCGTTCTGCTGAATAAATTACTAGAGAGCTAAGTGGTCTTTCAATAGATGGCACTCTTTGTTCTGAATCAGCCCAAATACTGTTCGGCCACTTCACTCAAAGGCCAGTTGTTCTGAAGCTCTTATCCTCCAAGTATACCATTCTCTAGGGCATAGTGAGGGGTGTGCTTTGGGGTAAAAGCTAGGGCTGGGATTTCTACCTGCAAGAAATGAGGAGGACCACAAAAGATACAGCCTCACTGGCACAAGTCTGTTAGAAAAAAAAAAGGCTGCGCTTTGAATACGAGGAAGGCCGAGTCCCCTAGGCCAGTGGTGGCAGATGGGGGCTAGAGTCACAGAGCCAAGAGTTTGAATATAGAGAAAAGATCAGAGAATTTATTTAATTTATTATAAAACCCGAAGGTGATGACCACTCATCTTCCTGGGCAGCCAGCTCATGACCAGGCTGGAGGCCAGAGACAAAGTAGGGATACATATCTGCTCTCCAGGGGCCTCCAGGTTACCACCCGCCCCTTCTGCCCCATCTTCACTTTTATTGACCATGGTGGAACCTGACTTGCCATCTTTCCCTCATCTCCAGCCATCACCTTGTGTCACTTCCACACCAAGCAGATGACCCCTTCAGAGTCTGGAATCCTTCTCCCGTGACGTCTCCTCCAGGATCCACCTCCATTCCACTTCAACAGCCCCATGTCTTGGCCACACTCTGGACCTTGTCCCCATTTGTGAAATAATCCACCCAGAGAATGGGATCTCCCGCTCATGCCACAATATTGTAATTTACTTCTCCCGCTATTATATTAAGACCCACTCTCCAAACTCAGTTAAGTTCTCCAATACTTCAACCCCTGCCTATTTCAGTTCCCAACTCCACTCACCTTCCTTACTGTTAATAATTTTAATAACAATATTACCAAAACCCCCAATTCACTCTCTCTCTTCATATAAAATGTAATGGCCAATAACATCTTCCCAGATTCAGAGACATGGGCTCAAGTTCTGACTTTTGCCACTTGGGAAAACCTGCTGTGTTCACCTATAAATTGGACTCAACATTTAACAAATACTCTTTTTTGAGAAACTGCTGTCTCAATGTACTGCTGATGTTAATGAGATAACACAGAGATTTCCTTCAGATCAGCCCCTTCCTCCCTGTATCCTCTTACTCTTCTGCTATGACCATCCTGCAAATCCCTGAGAAAGGAATAATGCCCCTCTCCGTTTTTATCTGCTCCTCCTCACAGGCTGCAGAAGGCATCTGGAAAAACCTCATGACTGTAAACTTAGCAACTCCTAGTAATTCCTCCACACCACCCATGGTGGTTCTATCTCTACTTGACTCCCTTTCCCAGTCCTCACACCAGCTGATCCAACTCTTTCCCATTCTCTTTAAGCCTTCCCTCACTCAACTCTAAGATGATGGTTGTGCATGCCTCTTCCTTTTCAGAGAAAATGCAATTCAGTGAACATAAAGTACCTCAGTGTCTGACCTCTTCCCCTCTCAACTCACAGTCGACTCTGGTATCCACAGGAGGTTGGTTCCAGGACCCACCCTGATACCAAAATCTGCTGATGTTCAAGTCCCATAGTCCATATATTTATGGAAAAAAATCCACATATAAGTGGACCCATGAAGCTCAAACATGTGTTGTGTATCTGTCATTATCCACCTTTACAGTTACCACTTTTTTAAGTGGTGCCCTACTCCTGTCCAAGACTAATTCCTTCACCTGTGTTCTTTATACCTCTCTCTCGATGCAGAGTTGCTATATAGCACTCATAAATGTTTTAAGATGCCCTCATTGCTATGTGGGACCAATTTTAATGCACAAACTAGGAGAAGTCTTATCTTTTCTCCTTTGTAACTTAAACTTTACTCAGCTTTTGCTTTCTATGTCTATGTTTGCCAGTTTTTCCAACAGCTTATAGCAATGGAATGATTTATATTTCCTTCCTTTCCCTTATCTTCCCTCTGGAGGTTGGTGTTAATAAATGGGGAAATAGCCAGAATGGAGGAAGATGCCAAGCAAAGGAGAGAGGTGTTTGTTGAGGAAAACCTATAAAATAATATATGTAAGCCAGATAAGCAAAAGTTCGATATTAATCTCTTTGAAAGAAGATATACTCTAGGATGATGTCAAAATCCATTAAGACACAGACAACAACTAGGATGATCAAAATATGCTCCTCATTGTCTGAATCCTATTTCCACATTAAAGTAGCATTCTCCAAGGTAGAAAGAATACCAAGGTCCTACAAGGCTTATTTAATCTTTCTAAAATATAAAAATTAATCCCATAACTTTATCTAGGACCTAAAAAAGAAATTCCAAATACCATCTGAGACTCCAGAAACCCACACTTCTCCAGAAGTGTCGATGGAGAAAAGGCGATTGACCAGATGTCTGTTGTTCTATCTGCTTTATAGCACATGCTTATTATCTACTTTTAGGTTTGTCCTCTTTTTCTTTATTATTTTCCCTTTTCTCCCTTTGCCCAAATTTCCCATTCCTGTTTCATTTACCTTTGTTTTTCTTCTCCGTCTCCCTTTTCTTTCTTACTTCAACCCGACTATTTTGTTTGCCTCTATTGACTCTAAGAAGAGATTTAAGAGGGATCATGTGGTTGACTCTCTCATTTTACAAATGAAGAAATTGAGACCCCAAAGCCTAAGTGACTTGCCCAACACCTCATAGTAGTTGAAAGCAGAACCCCAGGGCTAAGGTGCAACACTCCTGAAACTCACCCTGGATTCTTTCCATTATACCCCCCCATCTCTTTCATCTCTGACCTTCGCGGTGCAGACTGGCCTTCAGATATTTCCGGCACAGTGAGAATAAAAGCAGTGAGGGGCTACCATAGTGGCAGGAATACGTGTCCCACATGTTTGGTGAGTGTAGTGAGCTCCTGATGTGCCCGCTCTTCCCAGTCGTGGAAGAATGCCATAAACCAAACCAAGCACCTTTGCTGTGCTCCTGCTATGGAACTGCCTCTTAATTAGCACCCTACCTGCCTCCTCTCACTGCTGTACACATGCACAGACATACCTTTCTCAGGACCCCACTGAATACCACAATTTGCCCTGCCCCCTCCACTCCCTATTTCCCTTTCCTCACTCTACAGCATTTATCACCTTGCAATATACCATATAAATTGTGTATTTGTTATGTGCATTGTTCATTATCTGTCTCTCCTTGCAAGGATACAAGCTCCATGAGGGCAGAGTTCTTATTCTCTTTTGTTTGTCGGTATAGTCCAACCACTTAGAATAGTTCCTTCTGTTTTGCAGGTGCTCAATATTTGTTAAATGAATGAACTGAATTAATGAACCAGAGGGACTGGCACACATAGTGCTTCTCTCTCAGGATTCCTGGAGACCCAAGGATGTGATCATAACCAAAACGAATTTAATATGCAAAATAATTAAGTTGTCCAACTCATCTGCTCTGTTTCTATGGTGTATGGGGGGCATAAAGGGAAAGAGAGAGAGAGAGAAGAGAAGAGAGGTATTATATTATAATGAAAATGGGATAATTTATAAGTGATGCATTTTTAAATTTTAAATAATGAAAGATGAGTTTTCAGGTGCAATAATTTTTAGTCCTCTCTTGTTGGGATTTCTGGTACCAATTAATCCGACATCTCTTTTCAGAAACGATTTGAGATTTTACAGGTAGGAATAAAAAAGATCACATTTGTTTTATGTCTTGCTGACAAACAATATGACTGAAAACACAGACAGGAACTAAGTGTAAATGGGCTTCCTACTTGTAAGCCTATGTCAAAACTTTCCATGTAGTCATAGGAAGAGCAGCAGGACAACTGCCAACCTCCTTCTGTGGTTGGGTTCGCTCTGCGGCTTCTGAAGCAGGAAAGCAGCAGCTGTGCCTCTGGTAGGAAGGGGATCGAAGAGGAAACCAAGAGCTGGAGGTGCACATGCTCAGTGATCTTTTCCTCCAGCTCTGTGGGAGAGGGTAACTGGAAGCTTTCCGCAACATACTTCCAAGAGGGCAAAAGTTCCTATTTAATGGACCATAAATTCCTTAGGTTCCCTATGACATTTCACCGGGTCACAACTTTTTAAAAAACAGATTCTACAGTCATAAGGTGCCAAGATCATTTCCACAGTTGACCCCAGGCCATGTCTATGCCGACCTCTTGAACCCCTCTCTTCAAAGGAGGAAACTGGAGCTAGAAAGCATCTCTTTACAGACATCGAAGCAACCCACTCAGGCGCACTCAATGGCCATCCAGTCAACCGTGCATCTGGAGAAAGCATGGATAACACTCCCTTCCATAAATTACAGAAAACAAATAGAGGTAAAATGCAGTCATGACATCACGTCTAAGAGAAAAACAAACATCACAAGTAACAGGTGCAGAGTTGTAAACGTTAAAGCAAAGCTGAGAGGTGAAACGAGAAGTTACTTTAAGAAGTAGTTGGCAATCATCAAGATTCTCTTTTTTTGGTCCAGAATAACTCTTTTAAAATCAGTAAAATCCTGACCACTGCATCTTGGTTACTTTTATGAGAAAGCATGCAGTTTGCCTAAGTCCAAGAATTCTGACATCTGCAATGCTCCTTGAAGTCTTTTGAATATCAGGCTCATTTCAGGATCCAGAGCTGCTATGTTAATTCACTCATGATTCCAACTTGTGGATAGCATTACTCCTTAGTAGAGAGCCACAGAAAGTCAGTATCTCCTGGAATTCTGGGACTCAAGACCATCTAGCATCACGAGGTGAAGTGTCTATGGTTTAAACAAAAATGGTGACTTAAAGCTATTTCAAAAAAGTCAATTACTATTTAATGCCCTAAAAATATTTATACAGATATAGTAGGCTGAATAATGCCTACATTCTAATCTGTGGAACCTGTAAACATGTCACCTTACAAAGTAAAAGGAACTTTTCAAATATGATTATGCTAAGTATCTTAAGATGGGGAGATTATCCTGAATTACTCAGATGAGCTCAGTATAATCACAAGGGTTCATGGAAGAGGAAGGTATGGAGGTCAGAGAGAGAAGAAAGTGACATAACTACAGAATCAGAGATTGGAATGATGCTGCCATGAGCCAAGGAGTGTCAGCAGCCTCTAGAAGCTGGAAGAGGCAAAGAATGGATTCTCCCTGGAGCCACCAGAAGGAAACAGTCCTGCCAACACCTTGATTTAGACTTTTGACCTCCAGCTATAAGATAGATCTGTGTTGTTTTAAGCCACTACATTTGCTGTACCTTGTTATAGCAGCAATAGGAAACTAATAACACAGGAAAATAAAATTCAGTTGAAAGAGTTCTCCAGGAAGAAATGGATTATCTAGGCAAAGGATCTCTATGGGCAAGGAGAAAGCTGTTGCCAATTCAGCAGTTACAAGAAAACCTGAAATTCTTGATTTATGTTTTGTGTAAGAGCATGAATTGTTGAAAAAAGGAAAACACGAAGATACATCTGGGATTTCCTAGCTTTGATTCACATTAGAACACGTACATACCTGAGTATATTTCAGTCCATTCCTAGCCATCTATCTTTGGAGAAAAGACCACTTAAAAGCCTGCTCATTGATAAGGTCTTTATTTAGAAACTCCTATCTGATCCTAATTTAAAGATAACTTGTTTGATTAGATCTCAGGCTCATATTTCTTTTTTTCCTGAGAGAAAGGATTATAGGCATAACCTTCAAGAACATTAATGATTATACATTGTTTTTTCCTGTCATTCAGTTGAATTACTCTAACCATATGAATACTCTATACTACCTGTGTGACCAGATTCTCTGCACATAAGGAAAGGAATTTACCCTGTGATGAAGCAATGCTGAGCATTTACAGTGTGCTTCACAGGCCCAGCTAACTTAAAGACTGAAGACAACAGCTACTGCAAGTCTCCTTTTGAGAAAATAATGTGTACATATTCAACCTTTATGATTTAATTGCAGTTGAAATTTTTTATGCATAAATATTTATTGCAGAGTTATAGCAATGAGAAAAACAGAAGCAATCAAAATAGGCAATAATAAGAGAATTACGAGACAAGTGATACATCCATGAGCAAATATTACATTGCAATTGAAATTGATTGCAGTTCTGCACACATGAACAAGTGTTGCTGAAATTACAGAGTCCTGGACCTCCAGGTTGGGTGTGATGATCACATTACTAATTAAGAACGTCTCCTACCACAGTGACTCCACTTCTTTTTATGGTGGTCTTTTCTAAGATGAATTTGTAAATGTGCTTGAGTGGACAGAGATATCACGGTTGCCCTCTCTTCCAGACTAAACAGGGATTTGATAGCTTTATTTGATAGCTTTCTGTAATAGGCATTCCCTGTGCTTTGCTCACCTTTTTTTTTTTTTTTTTTTCTGTGTCCATATTAGGAGTAATTCCTCTAATCTTACTACCTCTGGCTTTTGATGGGGCTACTCTAAATTTCTAACTGGTTTCAAGTTAAAAGGTACTATTGGGGAACTTCACCATGAGTTCCAGATGAGAGACCATTCAGCGAAGGTAAGAAGTCCCCAGGCTGGCGGGCATCAGGGGCATCAGGGGCATCAGGCGGCTCTGCATCTGGAGCAGCCATGCCCACATCTGGCACACATACATCTCTAAACAGTGAATATAACTAGGTAGTATTTTCATCCTTTTTTTTTAAGCCCAAATTAAGGCATAGTGAGAACCACTAGCAGGGTTTATGTTTGAAGTCTATAGGCTGTCAGAAACTCAGTGGGGTTTTTAAGAGATTGCAGTGAATAATCTTTAGTTGTATACATGTCAGAAAACATGTGGATTGCTATCAATCTCCTCGGTCAGGTATCCATTCAGTGAATTTACCAATAATGCATGTTTTATCCTGGTTTTAAATGGGATCTCATTTTTCATCATCAGCAGATATGGGTAAGAGCAAAACAATGCAAAAAACGAACATGAAGTCAACTGTTATTTACTATATAAAATTAATTATGGGCTTAGAAGGGCCTTAGAATAGTGGAATTTAAGATGTTCTGTAGGATCAAATAGATCTTGGTTTTAATTACTGCTTCCAGGTTCGAGGACTAATTGTATTCTAGTACTTCAGTAACTTTAGAAAAGTTACTAAAACTCTCTGAAACATATTTTTCTCCTCTTTAAAATGGAGATAAAGTGTATAATTTATGGACTATAAGGGTTATATAGGATTCTAAGGGTTAAATTAAACAATACACGGAAAAAGCTTAGCATTGTACCTTCCATATAGAGAACACTCAAAAAATCATAACTATTATAATTTGCAATATTATTAAACAACATTTAAAAATATTGTTAAGTTCCATTCTGGGTTGGCATCTAACCAAATTAGAAATGTTATTTTTGTCATTTAATGAGAAGTCCAGGGATACGGACACCAGGGCCAACATCTCAGCTGCCAGGTCCTCAGTGTCCCGGGTTCCCGTCTTTCTCCCCAAGCACTCCTAGGACATGACTCCTGTCCTCGTTATTATAAGAGGGCACCTGCTCCCCAGCCACCGCCTCCTCCGGTATCACACCAACATTTCAGGCAATCACAAACCAAAATGCCCAGGACAGTTAAACCTACCTCCCTCTTAAAGTCTGCCAGGGAGCTCCACCTGATGACTTCCACTTACATGTCTTTGGCCAGAACTATGTCACAAGACCAGCTTTAGCTTCTAAGAAGCCTGGGAAATACTACTTCAGAGGAAACTAGGGAAAGTTTAAGGAAGAACTTTTTAACTAAGCACACTGCCACGACCGACAAAATCGGGATTCTATGAGTAGAAAATGAGAGGCAAATGAATATTGGCTAGGCAATCAACAGTCCCTGCTACATCATTTTGATGACTTTGGTCATACAACCAGAGGAATCCCGATGTAACAGACCTGACAGAAAACTAAAGGCTTCCCACGTAGTTAACATGCTTTTCCTTGGCTTTTCTTGAATCACAGATAAACCACTTTCCTTATTTTTGTGGTTTCCTTGCTATTGTTCCACCTCCTTTAAGGGACCCTTCCAATATAGTGACCCCTTAACATTGAACTAGTTTTTGTCCTGGCTTTCTTTGGATTCCTCTGAAAATTTTTAGTTATCCAGCATCTCATCATGTGTGATTCTGGATTTATATTTGTCACTCTTTGAAAAAAAAATTCCCACTTGATTTCCTTAATTAAATGTGTCTAAGATCATTTTTATGATTCTCTCTCTACCAGACTATCATTACCAACTCCCTCCTTAAAACAAATAACATGGCCTTTTATTTCTTCAATCTTGTAGTTTAACTCTTCTTTTTTTCTAATCCTTTACATTTAGCCTCTCACAAAGTCCATTACCACAGCCTCGTTCTAGACTCCTTTTCCCTCTTCTCTTCCTCAACATCAAATCAGGTGCCGAGATCAGCCATTTTTTTTCCCTAAATAGCTTTTATAACTATGACTTCCCCCACAGCCACCAGCCTACACCAGGCCACCATTACACCTAGTCAAGGATACCACACTCCCGCCCATTTGGCTTCCTTCTCTCATTCTTGCTCACCTCAATCTATTCTCCACACTCAGAAGAGCCACCCTCTTCAACGCAAACCTGGTCCTAATGGTGCCTCCTTGCTTAAATCTCTCCAAAGCTGTCATAGGATAAAGTTTTCAAGCTCCTTTACGTGACATAAAAAGCCTTCATGGCCTCCTTTCTCCTCACTCACAACCTCATCCTCTAAGTCCCAGTCAGATGAGCTTTATTTAAACTTCTTCCAAAGTCCCATGTCCTTTCACTTTACAGGCTTTTCATATTTCACTCCTTCTATCTGAATTATGTCTCCCTTGCCTAACTCACGTGCATCCTTTGAGACCTAGCTTATAATGTCACTTCCTCCAGGAAGCTAATAGCTATGTCTGTGACCCGGACCCTAACCTCACTGGACCTGAATGGTTATTATTTCCTCCTAGCCTGATAATTCCTAAGTTCAGCTTTCCTTCATAAGAAAAAAAAAATCTCTCCTCGGTATTATGTTGATGACAACATATTAGTAAACTCTAGTGATTTCTAACTTCTATCCCAAAAGTAGGAGCAAATTTTTTTTCACAGAGGTCCAAATTATCATTTTCAATTAAGAAATGTCCCTATATAACATTTTCAAATGTCTGACCCAAGCAGAAAAAAAAACAGAATTATTTCTTGCATAACTCAAATCCTCTCATTCCTGGATCTACAAGCAGATCATGTGCACATCTCAGAATGTCTTCTCCCACAGGTCCATCCTCAAGTACCCTCTTGTTCTCATACTTCATAAGACTTGCTTCTCCACAAAACTGTTTTATGCAAACTCCTAGATTAAGCCATGCCAATCATTTTGGCACTGACAGTGATGTAAAATGTAGTTGGTTACATTTACTACATTTACTTCCTTTTTTCCCCTCTGTAATTTGTGTCCATCACTGACATTCCTTAAAAGAAGGGATCTTGCCTTTGACATACTTTATAATATAAAATATATACTCCTGAGGAGAACAGCAATAGTAATAAGGTTTAAAATAATATTCTACCTCACTCATTTTGTTGAAATCCTGTTTAAATAATAATACAACATATTATTAACATATACGTACATACTAACACATACATACATATTAACATTAACGTATATGTATGGCTGATAATACTGTCATTTTCATGCAGTTTGGGGTTTCTCAGCTATTGGAAGTGCCAGACTTGTTTGGTAAGAAATATTTATGCAACCATGAAGTAGAGAGCATGATGGTAATCAATTAACATAAGAACGGATAACAAGGAATACTAAGACTTACGATACATGATGTATGAAATAGCACTAAACTAGACTTGTTGTCAGACATAATTAGAAGATTGTGATGTTTCGTGATGTCAATAGCTTATATCTGACAAGGGTAAGACACCTATATTAGTTGATATTATCTTAGCCAAAAAGAATTTAGTTAAGCAAGAGGAATTTTGTAATGTTCTCAATAGATTTAAGGAAAATAATGAACACATTATATTTTAATGTCTTATAAACTGCCAAATTATTAATGATCTGGAGAGACTATTTGCACTTTCTCATTTAGAAGTTGTTCCGACTTTAATTAAATATCTTCATGCAACGGTGAAGCACTCTTTCCAGTTCTCTGCTTTGCACACGTGGATTAATGGGAGGAAGAGCCCGAGAGTTCTGATGTGCCCTTTTACTGAAGGGGCTAAAATGGCTCCAAAGTGAAACAAGTATGGTGATGGGGTCAGACCTTGGGAGGTGGGGTTAATGGTGGGGAATGTGGAGACAAGAAAAGAGGACACGGTATTGACTCCTTCCCTAGCAAGTTATTATCTGAAGCTGCTCACAAAAAGTACTTCGAAATATAAGCCCGCAAAGTTCAAGACATCTAGTTTTCTTCCAATCACTGTTGACCACGTTTCAATACCTAGCATTGTTACAATTATGGAACTAGAGATTTTTAATCACGTGTATTATTTTCAAAAAATGCGTATCAGCCATTTCAGAAAATGTTAAAACTCAGACTGTTGGCAGATTTCTAGACAATATTTGAAAGTATATTTCCTTTCTGATATTTCCAGAACTGAAGTTCTCTTGGATATCACTTTGTGCCTCCTATTCACTGAAGTATTAAATATTAAAACTGGCTTCTCGCGAGTAAATTATAGATATTTTAAAGGAAGACACTTAGCAAGTTGATTAAGCTACCTTGCTAAAATTAATTTGAAGCTAGCAAAAATTATGAAACATTTTTCCTATAGCAATTATGACGACTTGTACATATCCCTTGACGAGATTTCAAAACTGAACAGAAATATCTGCCTTGTTAGAGATTTTTTAAATGTCTGGCTAAGTTTTCCTTAATTATTTCTCCCCTTCTGTCAGCTGTGTTATTGCCCTACTGGTTTAAAGGTTAAACAAAGTACTAGATCTGTCAAAGTGAGTGAAACCAACTGGTGAGGAGCTATCAAAAGGTAATCAAGGCTAATAGGTACATAATGGCTATCGGGGTCCTGTTTGCACTCAGATACATCACCACAGACAGGACGCAGCTTTCTCTGATGTCCTTGTTAAAGAAAACACGGAGCAATCCAGACATTCTGTGGTTAACACCAAGTGAGCAGACAGATCTCACTCCCTCACCCCCACCTCCAGGATAAAAAGCTGATAAAACTCCACCTCTGAAAGTAGTAGATTGAAATTTGCTCTTGTGTGGTGTAACTATTATTTCAGAGCAGAAATTGCAGATTGTGCCCTTACCCTGTGTTCATTTTAAAATGAATACAATTCCCACAAGAGACACAGCCTTCTTTCAAAGATACCTGATAATCTGGCGTCTCTCACAGGCCTTTTTAAAGCACTATTTACACCAATATCTGATTTAAGCAAAACAAATCAGATACAGGGAGAAAATGGGAAAGCACAGATAAGGAAAGTCTGTAGGGTACCTGGAGCCTAAAATTCTTCCTGCATTTTTTTTCTTTCTGGTGCTTATGATACGTTTTCATGAATGACTGCTTTTCCGTGCCAGCTGACACAGTGTAAGTTCTAAGTCTTATTAACTGTTCCTTAGAACAACACCTACACTGTAACCGCTGGCTGTGTGTGATTTTAGTGCTTCATCATTTTGACAATTATCTGTTGTGGCTTAAGTGCTTGAAAAGCTTAGTGTAAACAATAATGCAGGGCATTAAAGCATTTATTTACTGTGCGGTGAAATTAATTCTTCTTAGCAGTTCTTGTGATGGCTGACAGGAAGTGAAATCTAAGATACACGCAGGAAACAATGGGCCACTTACAATAACAGTTTAAACTTTGGGAGGCCAGTGAAAGTTGATTTTTCACCTATATATATATATATCCAGGCCTCTTGGAGGTCAACACATCTTCATGAATAACACCACCACCACATGCATGATCATGTGAATTAAAGTTTGTACAGACTGCTTCAGAATTGAGTTCAGAGTCTGCAGAACCAGGGAAAGCAGCACAGTGTTTCTCAGCATAGAAAGCCTTTCGAGAGACAATCTCTTGAGTTCTCCCATTGGGTTGCTAATGCCAGGAAACTTTGTTCAAATAAAATGATCTAAACAAATCAGAAGCCAAAACAAGTAGTAAGAGGAGAAATATCTAACATCAACCCTCTCCCATCCCACTCCACCACGTTTTAGGGATTTCAGAAAAACAAATGTGAACTAAAGCTGCGGTAACTTTAATTTGTCAGCCCACGTCCTTAGCCTCAGATCACTCTCCAAGTCATTAGATTTCCAAGAGGCATATTTTCATAGACATTACTACCCATTGTTGTGTTTTATTTTATAATGGAATCAAAACCCTAACGTTCCCTATTACCAGTTAAGCAGAACCTTTTTCTAATGCATTTTGTTCTGTTGTGTTTCCAAGAATCCTCTTTGTTTGAAACCTGATTTAAATTAGCCCTTCCAAACATTCTCACAGGAAGGTCAAGACTTTATCTCAAAAAGTTTGGGGATTTTTCTTGTAAAGTCACTGACAATTTTCCAACAAATCAAAACCTCAAGTGACAGGTTCATTCTTCAGTTCTATACTTAACTTACACAATATAAATTTCTTAGCTCTGTCTAGAATTCACCATAAAAAAAAAAAAATTATGGGTCAGCATTACAGGCAAGTTTAAAAAAAAATTTCCTTGCAAAAAAGAAATTCTACTTCATATCTTTCTTAAAATATAGAGAAATCTAGATTAAAACAGCACTGCTTATCATGGCCATCCTATTAATTATTATTGACCAAATACACACAGGTATTTTTTTTCTTCCATCTGCATGAGCATGTGTGGGTGTCCAATACCTATGAAGGACAGTCCTAATATTCAGGAAGAATAAAACTTAATCTACACAATGGGATAGAAAAGGGACCAAGCAGCTATCTACTACACCAAGATATCTCAGGCAAGAGGCTATTCTGGTGCATGAAATCCCCACTCACTTTATAGGGTTATAGCTGTGCTCTTTTGAGAGCTAATGATGATACTCAAATACATGTTCCCTGCGGAATCCATCACTCATTTTCACTTTGGCATGATCTAGTTTATTAGTCGCATGGTTCTGGGAAAATGGAACCAAGACAAATATGCTAGTGAAAGGTCCAGCGAAAGACATGTCCCCAAGAACCGTGGGCTTGGGTACACCGCCTTGCTGGAAGGAGGGTGCAGGAGCTCAGCACAGGGGTACAAATTGACTCTAGATTGGAGAAAGGAGTCTTACAGTAAAATAAGGCAATGATTCACTAAAAACAAATTCCTCCACCTCATATTTTGCCCTATCATTGTGTATAGGTTTTCTTCTCTCTTTCTCTCTGCATATGTATCAATCTAGATAGATACACATATTATTCAGGACAACAAACCCAGGCATATTTGTACTTTCACAATATTTTTATTTTCATGATTACTATTTGCAAATATCTTTCTTGATTATACCTGTGAAGTAATTTATATGCAAATAGCAGTCACATTAGATAGGCCAACATGCCTATTTCTTTCCTAAAATAATATGCAAGTTTATTCCTAGCTCTCTTTTCTTTTGAAAAGACGTCAGTTCAGATGTTCATGCCAGTCCTTACTGACATGAACACAAGTTTTATAAAAGATGGTTAGACAAGGAATATACCCTGATTTAATACAATTAAATACAATACAATTACTGATACTCAGTACTTGAAGGGTGATTTTTTTCTTAAATCATATCTCAAGTATTTACTTACAAATATTAAATTCTCTATTAGGAAAACCACCTACTGGACCACTTCATGGGTTTATTCTATTAATGTGCTATTACTAATATTAATGAGCTATTAATGGCAGCCTGCTTTCAATAACAATTTTTTAATTTTGAAAGTTTGAAATCACTTTGATGCTTTGCTCTTCTCAACAATTCTTTTTTATTTTTTAAGTTTTTTAAATTTCTACTTTTTTTGAGGGGGGAAGTAATTACATTTATTTATATAATGGGGGTACTGGGGATTGAACCCAGGACCTCATGCCTGCTAAGCATGTGATCTACCACTGAGCTATAGCCTCCTCTGCTCCTTCTCAACAACTTTTTACTATTTTCCCTAAAGGATTTCAACATGTCAAAAAATATGACTTCTGCAACTCAGGGGTGTGGAGATGATGATCTCATATTAAACATTAAGTGGTTTTCCCAAATGACAATTGCAATGAAAGCATATGAATCACAATTTGATATTTTCACTGAATCCCACCCACTTCCACCACCGTACAGTGTTCCAAAAACCGGGAACACACTGACAGTATAATTTCATTACCCACTCAGGGGCCATGTTGTATGTCGTGAAACTCATTGAGAATAACTCGTATTCAGTCTTCTCTTTTTGCTGGGCCTAAGTTCTGGGGAAGAGGTAGAAGCAAAGCGGCTGTGTTGAGTGTAACAGCAGCCCAATATGCTTCACAGGTAAGCCTCTCCAGAACAGTGATCAGTTTATAACTGCTAAACAACATCAAAGGATCTGAGGCTTAAGTCCGGAGAGCCTAAAGCAAAAGAACTCAAGTTATAAATGGAATCGCTTCTATATAACAAACATTAAAAAGGGAGGGGAGCTTTTATAGAACAAAGAAAAGTGAAAAGGGTTTTATTTACTTATTTTGAAACGGCCATTTCCCTGTCCTTTTTCTATAAAAAGAAAGTTCTCGTTGGCATTACCCCTGGATGGGCTTGGGAAACTCTGTTGTCACTGGGGGAAAGAAATTTGCCACCTGTAAGCCATTAGGTCTGGGACAAAAATCAAGCCTGGAAACTGCCAATGGTTCTCTGTTTAATTTTAAATGAGAGGGGAACAAGTCAGAGGCAGAGAGTGACTCAATGTGTTCAGGATCCAAAAGAGAGCATTTGGGACTCCGTGCATATAGTCAGTACCACCGTGTTGCCTGAGCTGACACCTGCAGGGTGTGTAGCTTTGTCATATGTTCTCTTGGAGAATAGATGGAACTCCTGGAAATGAAGCTACAGGGATTCGAACTATAAATCCACAGTAATATTAATATTTAATCAGCAAAATATAATCCTGTCATCTCTTCACAAGATGAGAAATATTACTGTATTTAGGGGGGAAAATGCCAATTTGCCATCTCCAGTCATTCGAGTTAAAAGTCAGAATCAAAAGTTTCCACAATCTGTTTCAGCACAGTGGAATGGTAGGGGGAGGTAGGTCTAATGGTGGGATTTTGAGAGCTTCTGGAATGCTGACTTTCTATGTGTGATAACTGCCCTGTCATCAAATATAATTGCTCATGACTTGAAAAACAGTAAAAAGACTATTGTATAAAACATTCATATAGAAATTAAAACAAGCTAGAGCAAAGAGCAATTTTATAGCTTCTCTCATGTCAGGCACTTCAAAAATTGCATTTGCACTTAAATTCTACCTCAGTTGCACTTAGAAATTATGAAATCAGCTTCCAGCCATCCTTATTATCTAGCACAGGGTCTCAGAGGTGTCCCAACAAAATGGATTTTAAAGTCTGCTAAGTGCATTGCAGGGAATTGATCCAAATTAAATGCCTCTATTAAGCAATGACCAACGTGTAACTCTCTTAAATTTGTTAATGAAGATTTTAGAAATACTTATAAATATTCAGGTATTTTTTGGCCTCATTTATAGACAGATCCTTCCAAATGTGTTCCATTTGGTAATGGAACTTTGGTAATACAAAGTACATTTAGAAAAACTCATGTCCTCATTTAAAGTAAAGGATCTGACATTCGGTAAAATGTCACCATTCAATAAAATATCCAACATTCAGCAGCGTCTTAAGTAGAGCTGATAGCTACAAATGGTACATTTCTTCGTCTTATTTCTCAAATTCCCTTTCCAAGCAAGTCTTTATCTCTTCACTCTCTCCAGAACTTTTCTCCATCAATTACCCACTTATTTGTCAGTACCTTCTTCCCCTCCCCTGGCTCTTGCCCCATCAATTATAAATAAAAACCAGTTTTTCTTTAAAAGAAACTAATTGAATATGGATATTCAAACAATTATTTGTACACAAAAGCAGCACTACTCACAATAGCCAAAGGTAGAAACAACCCACATGTCCATCAATTGATGGATGGATAAACGAAAAGCAGTATATCCATATGATGGAGTACTATTCAGCCCTAAAAAGTAACAAAGTGCTGATAAATGCTACATATCATAAACTTCAAAAGCATTATGCTAAGTGTAAGAAATTGAACACATATAGTACAATTCCATGTATGAGTATTATCCAAAATATGTCAAGCCCATAAAAACAGAAAGAAAGTAGCATCAGGGTGTAGGGAATTGAGGAACAGGAGAAATGGGAGTAGCCACTGATGTCAGTTATCAAGTCTATCCTCTATCAAATCACTAAGAACATGTATTATATCTTTCGCACACTAGATCCTAAGTCCCTTCAAAATGGGGACTATGTCTGTCTTGTTCATCCATTTATGACCCAATATCTAGCATACTTTCTAGAAAACAGGTACTTAATATTTGAACTAAAGTTTAATAGAAATGTCTTTTCTTGCTTTCTTACAGCCTTTGACATTGAGCATTCTCTCCCCTCTTGTCTTCTACATTATCACCCATCTGGATTCTACCTCACCCAATACTGTTTACTTTTCCCTTTCCCTGCACCTCAAACCTTGATGTCCCAGGATTCTGTCCTCCCTATGTGTTTGTCTTTTTTCACTCCATATACTCAGCCAAACCACTTCCACCTTCCCACTTTTACCTACCATTGACAATCTCAATTTTTTCCACTTACCACCCAAATAAACGTTATTCGTCTTTCAGGTCTCAGGTCAGTTGTAGCTTCCTCAGGAGCACCAACTCTGAGGCCCCTCCCATCAGCCTCAAAAGAAAAGATGAGATATCCTTTTTTGTTTCGTTTTTTCTTGATGTCACTGTATATGCACCCCTTTGTGGACTTACCACATTGAACGGCATTCTATTCCTTACTGTCTTTCTCTCCATTGAAGCTTCATAAATGAGAATGAGGATATTTTGCCTGTTCTATACCTCCAGTGCCTAACACATAATGAAAAAGTGCTTAAAAGATGAATTTATCTGTAGCTCCAAGCTCTCTTTCAAGAACTTACATAATACTTAGAATTGCTTAGCGGATCTCCTCCGGATGATCTGCAGACACTCCAAACTTGGAAATGAACTTACTATCCCTACTCACACCCTTGTCAAACTCTCTAAATTCCTATCACGGTAACACCACCATCCACCATGTTAATGAACCGAGATAATGAGGTTACCTTGGGAGCTGCTTCTCCTTCAGTCCCCACACTCAGACTCTAGAGCCTGCTGTTCTGACTCTTTTTATTATCCATTCCCTATTCCCAATCGCTCTGCCACTACAGCAGTTCCGGTTCTCAGCCACTCTGTCTCCCCTGGATTATGACAAAAGCCCTTGAAATTTGTCCTCCTTCACCCAGTTTTTACTCCTCCACCCTTGCCTCATCATTGCCATCAGTGTTATCTTTCTGAACAGATCACATCATGTCACAGCTTAAAAACCTACGGTTCCTTCTCATCACCCACGGGATGAAAAACAAACACCTTCACGTAACATAGAACAGGACCTGGTTCCTATTTATACTTCCAGCTCTACCTGCCATCCCTTCCAATCAACAAACCTTACGCTCCAGCCCAGAACTAACTAGTCTTTGTATACAAAATCTACAAAGTTCTTTCATGCCTCAACATCGGCACATATTCCTGAGAAAATTTTACTCCTTTTTCAAGACCCAACACAAAGACCCCAATTGCTTTATTCAGGCATTCCCAGCCTTTCCAGAAAGAGTTCCCCCTGCTTTGTTCACTCACGGAGTGCCATCACAGCGTATTCTAATTATCACTTTGCCCTGATCACATTACAATTATTTCTTTCTAAGCCTTTCTCCCCACCCTCTAAAAGCCAGCTCATTTTGTACAAGTCTTCTTGGCTTCTCCTGCAGTGCTGGATATGGACTAGATGCTCAATGAATGTTTGATGAATGAATGAGTGCATGTGTGTATACATACATGTATTTATTTACATATATACATATATATAATACTTTGAATACGAAAGTAAATTTGATTATATTTCATTTAAAGTATATTTGTAATTTAATACATCTGTGAATTTCCAAGTAAATGTTACACATTCTGAAATAGTTATTAAAGAATTCACACTATGGACAGATGGTAAAGAATAACTGAGAATCCTGAAGGATACATATGCGCTCACACATTCTCCTTCATTCTCTCTGCCTCGCTGATGCCTTCCTGGCCCCACCAAGCCTGTCACTTTTCATCTTCCCACCCTGCCAATTCCCATGATCAGAGAAGGCAAACTGAAAAGGGTGCCATTGGAGAGGGTAATGGGTACAGAAGGGCCATGTAGTCTCGGAGGCTTGGAAAGTATACTGTTCTATATAATAAAGAGCACATGCTATAAAAAGCACCCCTATAACCAATCCTGACAGCTAATGAGTTTCCCAATGTTCATCTAGCAGGTCAGACCATAGATTGAGATGTGCAGCAAATTTCACAAGGGGGAAAAAAAAGCCCTCCCTCTTTCCCATCTTATCTGTGTCTGCTGTGACTTAGAATGTGTGTTTGTCCTTCCACACAGCACCTTTACAAAGAGTGGAAGCTTTTCTTTGTTTTTTGTTTGTTTGTTTTTCTACCTGTGACACTTCATTACTCACGAAATAGTTGTTAATGATCAAAATGTAAATAAAGCCATATGTCTTGATGATGTTTCAGAATCACTCCAAATAATCTGAATTTAAAGAAAGCTCTCTTTTTTCCCCAAATAACGAATATTATGACAGTTATTATGGATGATAAAAACATCCAAGGAAGAATGCTAATGTTATGAGGGAATAGGGTTTGGAACTACATAAAACACACTAGAAGAAAAAACCCCACTAGTTAGAGGATCTTAATCAATGGTTTTAAATCTGTAATTGAGATACCAAAAAATCTAAAATATATCTGGATTTGAAAACCCAAAGGTTATTTTGAGAGACGAAAACCAGGTTAAAATAATCACATTATTGGCTGTTTATGAAAACACCAATTCAACTCATTTGCCATTAATGCACTATATCCATAGTGGAAAAGCCCATTTATTTAATAATTTTGATCAGAAAGAAAGACTAAGACTTAGAATAAAAGCCTACTATCCAAATTAACATCTCGGGGAGCAATTTACAAAAGTAAGGCACAGTTACTTTTACTAGGTTTATTAGGTTTTCAACTCATTCTTAATTACTGTCATCAAAAACAAAAGAAAATCTTCTTGGGTTTTTTTTTCATGTTTAAATAACAACAGTACCAATAACAACAACAACAAACGCAAATTATCATGGCACCCTGGTCTCCCAAATCTGATGTTGCCCTGGAGTGGTCAACTCATACCTGTGGATAGGACCATAGATCAAGGTGGCACAAAGACTAAATAAGTCCCACAAATGAAGCTATTGAAACAAATAATAAAAGCAATAAAATCAGATTTATTTCTGAGCAGTGAGAATTGAAAGAGAGAATGAAAAGCAGAAAGGAGATGTTGTGAAACTGAATTTCAGATCAACCTATTATGGATGAGAGGGACTTGTTGCTGTATAATCTTTCCTCATACCCTTTGTCCTGAACTTCTATTACTGTGAACACTCCAGTCCTTTAAAATACAGTCGCACCTTTTTTTTTTTTTTTCTCTCAAGATTAATATATAGAGATCGCTCCTGGGCTAGGACCCTGCAAGCTAAGTTTCAGCCTGAAGCACAATTTTATAGCTGAGTTATAAACCTTTGAAAATAGGTGTTTAGAATGGAAATGTTAAGAGACCCCTAACTGTAGTGGCACAAATAGTCCTGGCATCATTCATCTAGAAAAGGTATATAGGCAGCTATAGTATTAAAGTTGACACTTCAGATAAAGGGGCCTGAACGTGGTCAGGTTGTATTCTACCAAGAATTTAATCACCCTCTAGAAAAAAAGTTATGGTGCTGGGTGGCAGGGGGTGAAGGTGGGTCAGAGAAAAGAGGGAAAGAAAGGTTGACATGTCATTTGGATGTTATTCTTTTCTTGACATGTCATGGAAATGTCTTATGACAAACTGAGCTAACTAAAACTGCCAGCAACAAATAATGACTGAATTATTACATGGTAATGAATTTTTATTGCTCTTACATCATTCAATGCTATTTAATATATTGGTTAAATAAAGTTATGTTGCCCTTATAAAAAAAGCCATTTCTGATCTGGAACACATTGTCTTTTTACCCATAGAAGAAAACAAATTTCATATGCACAGTAGTTGAAATAAAATAATGGAGCATTTAAAATCTTCTAGATTATCTATCTTTCTCTATTTCCTGTTTGGAAATGAATTTTTCTGTTTTTAAAAGAAACAGTTCCATGATAAGTTTTGTCTAGTTTATATCATGTCTTTTAATATCTGGGATATATTTTGCAATATACTCTTTTGATTCCAAATATGTCTTTTTTCTGATATAATTTATCTCCTCCCTGAAGTTTCCATGGATTCTCAGAAGGCATAATTCTTCTTTGACATAATTTTTTTTCTGCGTAGATAATGTAATAATGTGGTTCACAACAAGATAAATCTATGCACAATATCTGAGAAAGCGATTACTCGGTAAACCTAAGTGTAAAAGTAGTGTATGTTAGTGTAGCCAAAATCAGCAATTAGGATTGAAATATTCAAATGATTAAATCATTTGCTTCTATAGCCATTACTTGCCCAGAGGAAGAAGCAAAGAGAAGAAGGACCACTCATCTGTCTTGAATGACAGACTATTGCAAATAAATTAAATAGATGCAGAAGGCTCTCAAGTTACCACTCAAGGAGATGGAGACCCGAACCCAAAGAGAAGGCTCTTAACTTGTAGTTGTTACTGACACAATAGCAAGTTAGTAGAACCAGTGAGTTTACTGAATACATCTTGGTACATTAATACTCTGATTCAATTCAGAAAATTTAAGGTTTTAAATTCCTGTTTTTTTAAAAAAAATGTGTAAATTTCAAATTATGCGATTCCTGGTAACTATTCAGACTGAGGTTTTACAGTATGTACGGTATGCTCTCCAATTACAGGACAAAAATATTGATCATGTTATTCAGATATTGGATAATAAACTTTCAACCGCAAATTCAAAGCTGATTGACAAACTCCACAAAACTTCTTGTTTGGTAATATAGTAAATCTTTCTTACGTAAATACAACATATACATACAATACATCAATGTTGGCCAAACTAACTTTTCAAACTATCTGAAAAATAAATTTTCAAAGCCCATTGTCAGACAGTATATAAGTGAAACATTTGGATGGTTTTTTTCCCCAAACTTTTCTATCCTCTGCTGTTATATTACAGAGCTATGAAAATTCAAAGTAATTAAATTAATGTGTTTTAAATTATTATGCATTTAAAATAAAGACCTAACTATGATTGACATCTAAACTTCCTGAAGAGAAAATACAGCATTTGTGTCCACTGTTCTTTTCCCAGTCTTACTGTATGATTCAATACTGTCTTCATTAACAGATATAGACACTGAACTGTGACTTGGAAGGTTAAAAACAAAATCTCCCAGCTGTTCACCTCTAAAATATACTCACTTGTCATTTTTAGGATTCCATATTTATCCATTCCAGGTGTCTCAAATAGTTAAAAACAAGCAAAATAAACATTTGTTAAAGAAATAGCTCAATGCCTCTGTAATTTAAAGTTCTGTGAATTTAAAGAATGCAAAAGTACTGCTGAAAGATTCTTTCTGGGTCACATAACCATTCTATGGACCTATTTGTGGCTCTTAATATTTAATAATGTTGCTGCAGGAATTCATTCCTAATCAGGAAATGTGTCATTTGCCCTTGAGCATGGTCTATGGAGTCTGCGAATAGTGCCAGGCTCATGCCATAGGTCATGTACGACGGCCACCTCGTGACTCGCTGTTATAAATAAGGGCTCTGGGGTCAAACCTGTCTGTTCTTTGAAGAGATTGGGAGGTTTCACCCTGAAAGCAACACCAGTCTTCAGTCTGGAAACCAGGTCCCTAAGGAGACCCTGGGCAAGCACTTTCAAACAGCTCAGAGTGAGAGAAGAGGCACAGCAAATGTCAACTTACATAAACCCGTAAGAGGAGAAATGAGAAAATAGTGTCCTTTTTGCAAGGGCAGAAGTCTAACTTTCTTAGGAAAAAAATGTGCAAAAATCAGGACACCCTCAATAATGTTAAGTGGGCAAGTCTAGTAATAAATCCAGTTGTTGGTCTGCATTGTAGGTGGACAAAGAGTTTGGATTATATAAGTTGCTAACAGAAGGAACATAAGTTTGCCTTATCACGGACAGGGCTTGTTTGGAGAGGCCATGAACTCTTTATACAAAGAGGTCAGTAGGAATATTCAGTCCTATTAAAGAAGGTGCAATGAATAAATAGAGTCATTAGAAAGAATTACTACAATGTCATTGATATTTATAGAAAAATACACACCAAGGAAAATGCATAATTCTATAGCCCAAAGGATTATGAAATGTAAATTGCCCCCAAAGGTTAATCTTTTGCCGTCTGCCCCTGACCAATTCTCTCCTGAATTCCTAAGACCCAGGACATTATCTCCAGGGTCCTCCTCCTGAACCAGTCCATCATTTCCATTTCATTGAGCTAATAAAATCATTGTCTCCATTACTTCTTCCATTATGTGTCATTCTCATGTCTTATTCATGTTTTACACTTAAGCCTTTATATCCCTTTCCCCAGAATCCTAAAACCAAGTTTGCTAGACCAATTGTATGGACAGAGGCTGGACAAGATCATTTAGGTCGTCCCGTATTTTTTAGTGCTGTGGCCCTCACTATCTTGCATAGAAGATGTATTTTAGCCAACAAAAGCTTTGGCTATCCTTGAATAGCTGATTTCACATTACTGTGCTGAGAAAGGTATAAAGTGCTACACATATATTACTTTATATATAAAATATGTGTGCTTATGTGTGGGCTTGTGTGTGTGTGTGTATATACACACACACACACACATACACGTGTATATGAATTCAGTAAACCTTTTGTTTTCTATTTTAATCAGTACTGTATTAATCATAATGGCCTCTACATATAGCTTAAAGACAGTGTATGATTTATTATTTTTATATATAAACAAGACTTTGGTATATTTGTATTTGAGCCACTTGCAATAACTCTATCTCCAACATCACTACTTAAGAACACACAGCCTACAGTAGTGGGGAACTACTGCACTAGCCCCTGGGGACCTGCCTGCGTGTGGTGAGCCCAGTCCAAAAAAAATATATGATCTAAATCAGCATCTCCATCCAATCCAGGTGCTTGCCCGCTGCTTTTACAAAACTGGGAATGGGCGCTAGCTGACTCTGCATTTCCCTCTCCCCACGGGTAATGTTCTCATTGTCATCTCAACCATTCACACCACCTCTCAACTGCAGTGCCCACTCCCCTGTGCACCATCACACTGACCTTTCTTGGCAGACACTAAAATTTACTTGATAATAGGTCCTTATTCCTCCTGGTTCTCTTATGGGAGAAAATTAAAAGATCATCATCGGGTAATCTTATAGGATGAATGCTATTGATGAGAAGATCAGGCATCATACCAGGTGGGGCAAAAAAAACAGTCCTCTCAGTAGCTCCCAGATTGTTCTTGGTGAGTTCTCCATACAAGTGAGTTTGACCCAAAAACTCTTTAGGAGGAGCTACTGCTCAAAATTAGGCAGAGTTGAATACCAAGAGAGGTATAAATAGATCTTAATTCTTGTCCGAGGGTCCACTAATTTGAATGTGTACCTATCAAAGGAAAGACTCCCTTCCACACAATGGGGCAAGTGCTAAAAAAGAGTTCTCACACCCCGGGAAGCCAGCGATCCTCATCACACCATGTTTGAGGCGAGAACCACAAATCTCTGTTTGTTTTAGAGTGCTCAAAATAAGATACCATGTATCTGTGTACTCAGTCATCCTATGGTTTTAGAGCCAGTGTTCCAAGACAACTGCAAAGACTTCTCCTGGGAGGGCTTTTGAATAGGGTCAATTTTACCTAGTTTTCCCAGGGTGGTTCTGGATACCTATTAGCTTGAAGTAATAATTAATATCCCCTCTCATATTCAAAAGTATCCTGGTTTTGGAAGATAAATTACATATCCACTCTAATTATAAGTTATCATCAAGTGTTGAGTACTCCAAAACATCATATAGAATCACCATGTGTGCATTCTAATTCATATTTCCTTATCTGATGATAGCAGTCCCCTGAGAGTCTAAAATACAGATTCTTGGGCCCCAATCCACATCTCCTAGGGAGAGTCTTGGGAATGCCTGTGCTTAATAAGTGCTGAAATTGATCCCTCTGAAGGGGAAAGTTCAATCATGGCCAATCTCAAAAGTTCTAGTCTTAGCTCTTGCACTGTGTTTAACTACATCGCCATTCTGTATACTTCCTCTTTCTCCTTTGACTTAGGAAGATTTCCACTTTCTAAACTTTCCAAGCTTAATACTTAATCTAAAGTGCTTCTACACCTAGTTTGTACTATTCCATCCTCACAAAGACACCCCCCACCCCCCCCACCCCCGCCCAGAGACCTGGCTTCCTGGTGGTATGCTGGAGCTGGCTGGTACCAGAGCTTGAGACCCAGGTGTGTACATCTCTTCCCAACTCAGTGATGTCATGTAGAGTGTTTGAAGTCAGCCACTGTGAGAGTATTTACACCATTCATCAAATGCTACAAATAAAGCCTTCTCTCACCCCACCCCCACAACACCAGAGCAGCTTGGTAAACGTTAACCAGCACACCACTAGCTAAACATTTACACCTAATTATTCTACTGCCCCTTTAGATAAACAGAACATCAACTGTTCCCTATACAGAGCCAGCCTTAGGTACATAAGACGAAGCCAGAGAAAAGATTCCACATCAGAAGAATACTGCAATTGTGCTTTGTCTCCTAGGATATTTTATTAGGAAATTTTTCATTTTCTAAACATCAAAAAAAAAATTTAAACTGTAGAAATTTGATTGTAAGTTCAAACTCATGAAATTCAGGCTTTGGTTCAAACTGAGAAACTAAAAGGTCATTTTTATTACAAATTGGTTTATTTATATCAATATAAAATTAATGTATGCTCATTATAGAAACATTACATTGGAGAATTTTTTTCCTAGCTCCATGTGCTCGGAGATAGTTATCATTAACCCTTTGTTTTGTTAGCTACATTTTTCACTGAACATTTTATCATAAACATCTTTCCACATAAGTAAGTATATTTTCACACAAAAAAATATATCTAATATTCTATTATGTGGATATAATTTGATTTACATGATAGTCTGATTTTTATCCCTTTTTGTTTAAAATGTGGGTAGCATATAAATTTGTGTTATTGAAAAGGCAGTAATATGAGCACTATTGAAGATATTTTTATCTTTAATTACATTTAGAATAAATTTATTAAAGGAGAATTGCTCTTTTAAGTGTAGTTATTTCAACACTTTTGGTAGATACCATTAAATTACCCTTCCAGGAAAGTAGTGATGTAGGTCCCCAGTAATATACCAGAGTCCTCATCTTCTAGCACCATTAAGACTATATTTATTTAAAAAGATATTTATATATATTAATACTATATATTACATAATTGTCTTTACAACCTCCTGCTTCTGGGGTCTTTTCTGTAATTCTGCAGTTTGGATTCCTTCAATGAAATGACTGAGTCACTAAGAAAATAAAGATGCTGCACTTTCATGAGAGATTCATTAAAGTGTCTTTGGATTAAATCTGACCTCTTAATTCTAAACTTGAACCTCAAACCAAAGCAAATACCAACCTTTCTCACTTATGGTCAAAAGTCTCACAGTCCTTTTTTTAAGAACACATTCATCCAAAGGCTTCAGCAATAGAGTCATTTGCCATTGTTAATATATGGAAAGAGAGAGAGAGAGAAATTCTTTTTATTTTCTAAGATTAAAAATAGTTCAGCCAATAATCACTGTCTAGTAAAAGGGCCAGGGTGTTTTTTCCAACCACACAAAACAACAGCAACCCATAAATTCTATAAAGACAGTTTAATAGGCACTTAAGCATAGTTAAGTTAATATAAATATTTTAATCTTTTATACGCATACTTGAGGTTCCCTTGGATTTCAACCCACTTCATTTCTTAAATAGCACATCATTATTTTGCCTAGTTGAAGAATTGTCATGTAAATATTGGTATTGTACTTCAAAGGAGAAAAAGGCTGTTGATTTTCAAATGAATATTCAAAGATTTCTGGTATCTTTGATAGTTGTTCAAGTAGGTAAGCTCTGTGCTTAAGAACAATTTACTGGAATATGTTGGTGATTAAAAAGCTCTCATATACTCTTATTGGATGTTGGTCATTTAGACACAGAAGAATTAATATGCTTCTCATGTCCAATAATTCCTAAGATACAAGAGAGAGAATAATCCTGCCTCTAAGGGAACATACATACTGTGGAGAAAAAAATATATCCAAAAATTTAAAAAGCATGATTCAAAACTATACCCAGCTTTGATATGCGTGTGTCAAATGTTTTTTCTTCTTGTCCGACCACGATACTACTGGACCTCTTAGGATGTTACAATTCTTAAAATAAAAGTGTGTTCTGATCATTGAATTTGAGAGTATTAAAAAGTACACTCCTTCAGTTTATGGAATTATTCATGCCGGAGGCAAACCCCTTTGTATTTCATGTCAGAGACCTGGTGGGAATCTTCAAATAGAAATAGTAACAAGAAATGTCTCCTGATTATAACACAGTTTCTTTTGAATGAAAAGCCAATGTTTTGTTTACAAAAAGGAACGTCTAGCATATCAAGAAGAAAGTCTGATCTTAAACAGAACCCAGTAATAGTTGTAGCAGACCCAATTAGCAAACCTCGGACAAGGGCCAGAAGAGAACAGAAGATATCTTCCCTCTCTCTGTTTATGTCACTTTCCTGACTATATCTAAATCCAAACAGACATATTTTTCCATCAGTGTTAGTCTATGGAGAATTTAGTGGATAAAAGAAAAGCTACAACCTCGAAGACAATGAATTTTGACCTCACTAAACATCCGTTAAATAGAAAACTGTAACAAATACTGAATTGAATAAGCTGTCTTGGGCTTTAAGATCCGGTTCCTTTTAGGTTTATTTAAAACAAATTGCTTCTTCCTTTTTTTCCTTTTCATGGGAAATTTTTTAATCACTAGATTTTTGTTTATGATTATATGAGAAAGAAGTTAGCTAGAGGTGAATAGATAAATACACACATAAATAAAACTGAAATAGTGTATTAGGTAAAACCTAAAACCCAGAATGAAACTGTTTATCATGGATGACTAAATTTATGAAATGGTTACGCAAAATATCTCTGAATGCACCAAATTCCTAAACATATGTCATTAATCATAGACACAAATTAAATTTAAATTTCCATTTATCCAGTTTCTCAAAAACTGGTGGTAACATTTAAAAAATCAAAAACAAAAAACCAAGTTTGAGCCTGTAGAAGAACAATTAAACTGGCAGAGCAGTTCCTGTGCTAGAGGAAACTTACTAAAAATCTTTCATTCTAATTCTTTATAGAACATGGAGCCGTGTGTTATATCTTTCCATCCTTTGTTTTTGTCTGTATAATCTGATTAAATGATCTAACCAATCAGAAGAGATGGCTGATAACCTCACAGCCTCAAGAGGGGTTTTTTCTTGAGTAACAGAGGAAAGTCAGGGTCCAGCCAAGGTCCCAGCTAATAAGAAAACCTGTCCCAGTCACTGAACAAGGGTGGTGAAGCCAGTACAGAACCCAAAGGTGACCAGAGATGAAGAGAGCGCGTCTGTGTCTGGTGAGAAGGGCTTAGACGCCAGCACTGAAGACGTGCAGGTGCAGAGCCTGGTTCCACTTTAATTACTGTGCAACTGTTGAGCAATTTATCTAACATTGCTGAGCCTCCATTTCCCACCTGTAAATGTAAATAATACTACTACTAATTCTATAAGCTATTTTAAGAATTAAGAGATGACATTTTAATGATACAAGCACTTATTATCATTAAACCCCTAGCCCATCATAGTACACATATTCAGAAAATTATTCCAACTCATATGACTTCTTGAACAGAAAATGTTAGAAACGGCTTTTGTATTCTCGGGATTATTTGAGACTTATTTCTATACTTTGGCTCCAGCAGGTCTGGAGATTGCTGAGGGGTTGGGGTTTTTTTGTTTTTGTTTTTGTTTTGTTTTGGTTTGGTTTTGGTTTTTTGCTATGGCAAACAAAGGGGGACCAACCAGTTATCAGTCCCTTACTCCCCCACCCAACCTGGAGAGAGCTGATTCTACAGACCTAAGATATCCACAGAGTCCTAAAGACTGAGAGTCTATACAGGGGTTGCCGTGAAATGTGTGTCAAGGAGCCTCTGGAGAGGCCATGGCGGGCAGTGTAATGCGACAGGCCTCAAAAGGCTCACTGGCCCAAGCATGCACCCCCTACCACAGTCCTAGGGCATCACCAACGGATTACGCAATGGCCAGTGGTTGGGATGCTACAACAGGTAACAATTCGGTTACTTAAAATGCCTGTGACTATGTTACCTGGAAGGGGCCCCCAAGAGCAGATTAGTATAGATTAATTTGTCAGATTAACGCCCTGTCATTTGGAGCCTGAGGGGAAGAGCAGGAAACCTGTAGAAGAAGCAGAACTGAGGGGAGAGGATTGGGTGAGGTATCAAAAGAGGAGTGGGTGGGAAAGCCAAGCCCCGGAAAAGAGGAGATCGACAGCAATATGGAACTTGACTGGACCACGTTGTCATCTTGACCCTGGAAGGAAACGACCGCTCTGTGGAGGTGCCGGAGAATTAAACTAGGTCGTTGGCCAAGTCCCAACAACTCAGTGAGAAAAAATACATCACATGATGGCAAAGAGCACCTCCTTCGTAGGAACCAGCCTGAAAACACTCAAGAGAAGGTATTTTGCCTACATGATGACCGCTACTTTTTAGTCATTATGAATAGCACAGAGCAAAATGAGATTTGTAAGTAAAGGATAATTTTGTTCTGGAAAAACAAGAGAAAACTCTACACAGAAAAATGCCTCAGATGCACTCTTACGGAAGCAGATACTGCCGTCTCCCCTTTGGCCTCTCTGGCAGAGTTTTGGCCACTAACCATCAGCAAAATACTAGGTAGGAAGCAGGATGGTATGTGTGCTGTAACATTTCCCACAGAGCTAATAAAGTCTTCACTAATATTAAAAGAGCCACTCTAAAGCGTCTGTGTCACCCAACTGAAATTTTACTCATTCATCAAAACGCAAAGTTAACTTTTTGTCTCTATTTTGAATCATCTAATTTACATCCTCTAATGGGAAACTTGAAAAGTTATCACAGGCCGTCTTGCTATGATGTAAGTGTAAGAACAGGAAAAAATGCCCTCCTTGCTCTTAGTGAGTTTGCCGCATGTATCGAAAGCAAACAGAAAATTCCTGTTTTGAAGCCCAATAACTGAAATCTGGGAAAGGGAATCTGTTCCATCAGATAAAATAGGTTTGTTCTTTTTTACTCAAATACTTTTCTTTTTTAATTTTGTAAAATAATCTTGGAGATGCAGAGCCATTTTCTCAGCAGGACGAAACATTTGATATTCAGATCTGAACCAGTGGACTAGTTATGAGGTGAGTCAAAAATAATATTTGCATCTCCCTAAATACTTGTGTATATATTTGTCATCACTAAGTAAGGCTTTGTCCGTTTATCCAAAGCAAACTTCAGCAGAATTTGAGAAGTGAGTCAGAACGTCCCTAGGAGCCAAAAAGGCCATTTGCACTCTCAATCTTTTACACAGTGAATCCAAGTATCATCAAAGGACAGCAGTATCCTTCACTAGTTCAATAAATAAACAGGAGTGAAGGGAAAACACATGCAAAAGGATCTAATCACTAAAAATCCTTTGCTACATTACATATTCAGCTTTGAAGACTCGTTTTAAAAATACAGTTCAGACTTGGGAGACATTCATTTTCAGGCCATCTAGTCAATTTCCTACAAATGTTGAATGGCTGATCATTAGAATAATTTTATGGGGCTTTTTGTTGAGTTGTTGTTTTCAGTCTTCAGCTAAATGATTCACCAATGGAGTCGGCAGTGAACATTGTCATCACTGGTATAAAATCTTTCTGTTTTTCAGTGGGAGCGTAATTTTGTTATTCTTATTCTCTCAGTTGTGTTGCTAATGAGTACTAAAAATAACTGTTGTATAACCACTGTTATTCATCACTAAACTCAGAATTTAGAAACTTAAAAAAAAAACATTGACTAGAGAGTCAAGACATGAGAAACACACTGAGATGACCTGGTTTTGTGGGTGAGCTGCCCTGTTGTGAGACATTCAACTTCTATCATTAGGGCTTTAAGTTCATGCCCAGCGTCTATGGGTGGCATAGAGGAGTTAATGAACTTCTGCCAAAGTGAGTAATGTGGTCCTTTCTCACTGAAAAGATCAAGACCAGTACCTTTCCCAAGTAGTGTTGAGGAGCAATGAACTTCATCATCCTTGTGAACAGAGCTTGACAGACATTGTCAGATTCTCACTCCTGAGGTATCATTGTCATTCACTCTGCATTAACCCCGCCAGGAGCTACTGCTGGATTTAGCCTTCAAAGTCTCCTCATTATTTGACAAGTTAGAAGAGGTAGTGGAACTACTAGTAATTGGGGAGCTACAACTCCATCCCGGCAAGTGACCTTGTCCCCAGACTAAGCTCTGGCTGGCCCCAGGTAGAACACCTTAATTGGCAGATAGTTATTATTGCGCTCTTCAACAGGAGGATTCCAGGAAAGGAATGGGCGAGAAGAATTTCAGCACAATGCAGTGCGGATGAAATGCTGATAACTCCATCTGAAGCTGGCATATTGTGTGCAAGTGTCACTAGCTTTGGATTTCTCTCTGTCACTTATTTTCCATCTCAAAGAAGAATGTGATTTAGAGCTTCAAAAAATCAAATCCAAATGAATGAAAATTCAGAAAAATTTTCAGTAGGAGGTCAGGTTTTCTTCTGCCCTCCTGTTTTAAAAATCTGATCCCTCAGCATACAGTCAGATTGATGGTTGATATTCAAACAACTTTGGTAAAAAAAAATCAGTTTTTAAACTTTCCAGACCTCTATGCTCTTAAGTAACCATCTAAAGCTGGAAACTACAAATAATACCGAGGCCATTTCTTGATTCCTAATAGTTTGTTTCATGATCAAGTGGATTAAATATTTCAGATCTCACTAGAAAGCTCTGAGACCTAAAAAGTTTTAATATTAATGAGGAGATTTTTATGAATACCTTAACCCTGAGATGCCTTGCCACAATGAAAAATAAATAAACATGCAGAAGTTTAACCAGTACTTTCTTTAGTTACTCATGTAAGAAATATTCAACTCCTATGGACTATTTTGAGCTACTCCAAGGCTCTTTAGGTTTCTAAAAGTCAAAGCATAGTTATATTGGTCCTTTGACATACAGGTAAATGCATATCTTAAACTCATTCCTAGGGTTAGAAACATTCCTTTGTAACTTAGTCACCTATGGCAAATGACACAACACTCCTCTCCCTGCTATTAAAGAAGGGAGGTCCAGTCTTGTTTATGTACCTCATCCCCACACACAACTTCCAAAGTGTGGAGTCACAACATCAACAAACTGTACGTGCTTACTGCCATTCTCCAGAAGAACTCAAAACAAGGCAAAAGGTGCCACCCCTCTGAAATGTTTCCACATACTTCCTAAGGAAAATATAATTTATATTAGCCTTTGTTATATTTAACTCACTGATCTAAATAGTTTTAAATACGTAGTAAATCTTAGTAAAACGTTATGCTGTTTTCAAATTTTATTTGCATTCTATATGCAAGACGGGAAAGAAAAAACAGAAATGGAGCCATCATTATTACCCTCTAAAAATTTGTGTGTGTGTGTATGTCTAAGCAGCCAATCAAAATAATTGAGACAAAGAATAAAAGATGACAAATAAACTTATCCTCAAATCCAAGTATAAGATCATTCAGATGAAGGTAGATATATAAATCTGTTATCGAAATTGGCTAGATCATTTTGTAATCTTGGTTTTACCACTGTCAAATTAATATCACCTACTTCATCTGAGTATAACAAACGAACATGAAAAGCAAAAGTTTTCTGGCCTTGCTTTAAAGCTACAAATGTTATATATTTGAGATCTAATTCCAAATTTAATAGGATATATTCTTTAGTATCTGACAGCTTATATGATTGGCTCTTATGAGTGAAAATTGTCACTGAATTCATGTCTCTTATCTCTTTTACATAAATAGTGTATATCCTGGGCTTTTCTGGATACAGAGGGGAAAAAAGCAGTCTTTGACATACTCTAGAAACCTTCAACTTTGGGATAGTGGCTGCAATATTACCAGACCTTAGGAACCCTAGGTAGTCAAAGAGACAGAGTGACTGACAGCCCCAATCTGGCCCAGACTAAGACAGTTTCCTGGGATGTAGGATTTTGAGTGCTTAGTGATAAAACCAGCAATATTCTCAGCAAGCTAAGAACAGCTGGTCACCCAAGGAAAGAACACCTGCGCTAAACTCAGACAGGTGTATTTATCAAACTTTCCCCCACAAACTTGTAGACGAGGTAACACAGTTTCTCTTCAGTTTAGGGAATTAAAGGGTGCGATGGGGAACTCTTTATAGTATTGGTCTTAAGAATGTGGAGAATAAGGGAATAGGAAGAGTTTTTCTGTTCTCTTCAGTGGCCTTTTATAAGCATTTGTAATGCATCTTCTGGAACCCTGCTCTTAAACATTGCCAAGCTTTCATTCAAAGTACAAGCAATGCTGCTGAGACAAGAGTTGTGCTCTATAGAGAGGAGGAGAAAGCTAAACAGAGCTGGATGCATTCCATGTTTTTCACCCCAGTAAAACACAATGGTTAGCTACATTGTTTGTTTTAGAAGTCTCTTAAGATTCCACTTCTTCCTCATGGTCATAAACTAGGGAATTGTCTGAAGGCCTCTCACACGAAGAAGTGGCCTGAACCCACAAAAAAGAACGTAACAGGTACAAGATAATGGTTGAAAGATTAATACGTAGTAAGGGTTTGGGCTGGACATCCAATAATTCCTTCCCAGTAGTCTTTCTAAAGCAGCTCAGATACACAGCTACAGCCCTGCTAAATTGAACATTTCAGCCCAGCTTACTAGCACCACAATACACAGGTAGAAGTAATAAGTAATAATGAGTTTTGGGCCATTGAACACTGTGAATTTTCCCAGTGTACTGCAATTATAGAAACATCTGTGCTAAATAAGTTCCTACTGAAAGCCAGGAGTGTTTAATAATCCTCACAATTTCTCATTATCAACCCTAATAGAAGGGAGAGTAAACTCTGCAAAAGTTTACCATTTTCAAAGAAAATTGCCAGGAATGGGATCGTTTCTGGTACCACATTTCCCTGGATGATAAAAACACCAGAGACAATCTCCTTGGAAAAGAACATTAAACAGAAGCTTTAATAACGTGTACCAAAGCACAAGGCAAATAATGCCACTTGCAACAGCCAGGCAGTTCTGGCTGGAGTATCCCCTGTGCTACCACCTGACAACTAGGAGACAGGTGATGCACCTCGGCTTTCTCCACTGCCGCTGCCAGGAGAGCGGTCATCTAAAAATACACACTTTCCTCAGACCTGTCCTCACCGCCAAAGCCCCCAGTGAAATAGCTCCACACCCGCCAAGGGCCTCCCACAGGGCCCGTTCCCAAACAAGTGTAGGTGTCTGGACCAGGATCTGAATAACATTAACAACCACTAACGGCCAGCTCTGGCTATTGAGAGAGATGTCACTCCTCTGGAGAAATATGAGTAACTTGGACCTGAGGATCAAGGGTTGAATAGGTGCCTCTCTAATTAGTTTGGGAACTATATAACGGATATTACTTTGGAAGAAGTTAGCATGTGAGAGCCGGCGAATGTTAATCACAAGTTTGAGATGAAAAACTGATCACCAGAGCCCACCATGGAATATGACAGCTTCATTATTATCAAGGAGAAAAAGTGGTTTGCATCCAAACCTGTCAAAATAATAGCTGGCTTGAGCTCTCTGACTGAGTGATAGTTTCACTAATGCTAGACCAGACATGGAAACCATCTTTAAAACATGTTTAAGGTGCTTTGAAACTGTGATAGTTAATTTTCCTGTCATCTTGGCTGGGCCACGGTGCCCAGAGATGCAATCAACATTAATGTTCTGGACGTTTCTCAGAGGATTGTTTGGATGAGATTAACATTGAAATTGGTGGACTTTGAGTCAAGCAGAAACCCTTGGTAACATGGATGGGCTTCATCCCATCAACTGAAGGCCTTAACAGAACAACTGGCCTTTCCTGAGCAAAGTGGGATTCTGCCAGCACAAGGCCCTTTGACTTGACCAGCAGCATCGGCTCTTCCCTGGGTCTCTTCCCTGGGTCTGCTAGACCATCCTGCAGATTTTGGACTTGCTAGCCTCCACAATTGTGTGAACGAATTCTTTAAAAATCAATCAATTCTATTGGTTTCATTTCTCTGAGGAACCCTAATAATGGAACAAAATCTATATTCTGCTTCTATCCAGTCCTACTTTTTCTGCTATTATTATTAGCAACATCTAATACAGATTATGTGGCAGGAACTATGTTAAGTGTACTACATGTACAAACATGATACAATTACTTTCTTCATTTGACAGAGACCAGGGCTTACAGAGGTTGGGGAAATTGTCTAAGAACATGTAACAAGTGAGTGATAAAAGCAAAATGCAGGTGCAGGTCTGGCTCTTTCAGAGCCTGAGCTTTCCACAACTATAACGGACTGCTCCTCCAATATAGTAATAGCAAAAAAAAAAAAAAAAAGATAGCAATTCAAAATGCACACATTTGGTTGGGAGAGGAAGTTTTATCTTTAACCACTTTTGTTTTGCAAGAAAGGGGCCTAAGCCTGGGCTTCAGCCGTCCTGAGTGCTCAACAACTGAATACGTCACCTGACCAACTATTCATGCACTTGGGCCACTGTCTTATTCATGTGTCAGATGTATGTGACCCTGGACAAGTCCCTTCACCTCTCTGGGCCTCAAATTTTTTTTTAATCTATTAAAAAATGAAGGAAATTCAGACACAATGATCAGTAGGCTTCCTTGTAGTCTAGATGGGGAGGGAGCCTCAGTTTGAATAGAAAAATATCACTTGTTTTAAAAATTCTCTTGAGAACTAAGAATAAATTCGAAAGTGCAGGAAAAAGTGAAAAGGCATTAGGCATGCATTTGATCTTATAAAAATTGGTTTAAATACTGCCTTGCTCAATGTGGGAACACAAGTAATAATTTGAATAAAGTTTTGATCCCTGTGATTGTGATTCATGAAGCATCAATCACGAAGGATTGATAAGCTTGGTTCAAAAGTTTTGCACTGCTTTATGGAGGTGCTGCATTCGTGAACTGTCGTTACTATGATACACTTCCATGAAGTCCAAGTCTTAGAATCAACCCTGAATACCTTGCCCCTCCACCACTCGATCCTCTTCTCCCTCTTGGGCTCCGCCACTCTGAGAGTATCTCTAACACCACGTTTAGCTATGTCATCATTTACATGCTTGCCCCCACCCCAGATTCCATTCCCATTTGATGGTAAGTGACACGAAGACTGAATCGACATCCTTAGTTCTTCAATATCTACTGCCTAGTGTTATATGGCAGAGTGCTCATATTTGTGAAATGAGTAAATAAATTGTCAAGAGGCTTGGCTCCAGGTACTACTCAAAATGACTCAAGTGGTATTTAAAAATTATGATGATAACTTCATGATAACTAACATTCACTGAGCATTTATTTGTACTGGCATGGTCCTAATGATTATGATGCCTCATTTAATCCTCTTCTGTGAGGTAGGTGAAACTTGGATAGCATTCCAATCACAAAGCCATTTTCTTTGGTTTTTAATTTGAAGACAATGCAAATTTTTAAAAACTTAATGTTACTGTGGTAAAAACACTTAACATGAGACCTACCGTCTTAACAAATATTTAAGTATACAGTATAGTACTGTTGACTCTAGGTTCAAAGCTGTACAGAAGAGCTCTGGGACTTATTCATCATGTTTAACTGAGATGTTATGCCTGTTGAATACTAGCCCCTCCTTCCCTTTTTTCCACAGGGCAACTACCACTCGACTTTGATTCTATGAGTTTGACTATTTGAGATATCTCAGACAAGCAGAATCATGCAGTACTTGTCTTTCTACGATCAGCTTATTTTACTTAACATTATGTCCCCCAGGTTCACCCATATTATGGCATTTTGCAGAATTTCCTTCTTTTTTAAAGTTGACTAATATTTCATTGCATGTGTATACCACATTTTCTTTATCCAGTCATTTGTCATTGGACATTTAGGCTGCTTCCCTATCTCAGCTATTATAAATAGTGCTGCCATGAATATGGGAGTTCAATATCCCTTGGAGATCCTAACTTCAGTTTAGGGGGATAATCTCGTAAGTGGGATTAGTGGATCACATGGTAGTCCAAAAATGTTTAATTTTTTGAGGAAGCTCCATACAGTTTTCCATAGTGGCTGCATTCCCACCAAGAGTGCACGAGGGTCCCAATGGCTCCACATCCTCACCAGCTGTTCCCAGTCCTTCTTAAATCTGGTTCTTCGAATTTCTTTTCCACCCTAGAAGCTACCCCAATATTTTCCCCATAAATTTTCCTTTTTGTTTTAGTTGGAAAAAGCCAGCTCTCTTTGTTCTAATTAACACACAACATCTGCCCCTGGAGAACAGAGTCCTCTCTTCCCATCCCAAGCACCAGCTATTATTTTGGTGGCCCACAGGGCAGAAGCGTAACAGAAGTGCAATTCACATCCTGGGAAGTTTGATGCTCTCCTAAAGACTTGATTTCTATCACGGTCTGTGACTAGGATGAAGCAAGCAGGCATCTAGAGTGCAGAAGGCAAGGAGGCTGTGCAAGGGCTGGGTCAGATCCTCAGAGTGAGGATCTCCTGGGATTCTGTGTCATACATGTCTCCTTGCCTCAGCCTCGCCCAGCTGTTTGCAGACTATGTTTAGAGTTGAGGGTCTGTTTCTTCCATGAGGAAATGGTTCTGGCTGGAGGCCCAGAGGACTACATAGTGAACTAATTCTTTCCCACATATTACAGTTTCAAGGCTGTAGACAATTTTGGTCTGAGGACCTGGAAGCATCAGAGGCTTCAAAGGATACTTGAGGATTTGGAAGGATTGCCCAACTGATTCCTCAGGCATCATACATAGCAACTTCCTACTAAGATTATGCAAGGCCTCATTCACACCCATTCCAGACTATCATCAGACTGGTGCTTCCTCCCGACAGTATTGAATAATGAGGAAGCAAATGTGCTTCCCAAGTCATTTCGCAACCACAGAACGTTTTAGGAAGACCGACAGCCCCTGAGGCCCCACCAAAATCAGGGAGGGAAATGTAGCTGCTCCTCAGAGAACTAGTGAGAAATGGAGCAGGGAATATTTCAACAGGACTTAAGGAAGAATTTCTTAATTCAGAGAGTGATAAAACACAGAGACCTTTAAGAGAGACTGTGAGCCCTTGAACTCCTGAGGGCTTTAGGGAAAGCATATAAAACCATCTCTCCTGTTAGATGCTCACTGGCCCTACTAGATGGTTTTAATTCCATAGCTTAAAATTCTTTTGCAGGGTTAACTACATGCCTGCTGAGAGTTTAGAAACATTATTAACTCTAGAAGAAATAACTCCATTTCAAATGTGTATATATATATATATATATATATATATATACACACACACACACAAATTTGTATTTATATATATATATATATATATACACACACATAAATTTGTATTTATATATATATATACACACACACAGTATTTCTGTAATGTTCAATATACCATTTGCCTCATATTTTTTAATATTATGTTGGTGATAATGTCTATTTCATACACTATTGGCTTTTATCTCTACTAAAAGTCCTACAGCCGAAATGTTCCATGGACCAACAGAGCACATATGGAAATGAAATATGTAGGTCTTGCATCTGCAATAAATAGCTTTTGAAAGAAAGAGGTCATTTCTTCACTTGGTGCAGGCAGCTGGCACACGCAGAGTGAAAAAATCAATTTATTTCAATTTAGACTTCACAAATATGATTGTGCCATCATTACAATCACGCTACAGTAGGGTGGTGCTAAGCACAACACTCCTCATAGGATATGTAAGGTTAAAAGTCAGTGTAGAAGCTTTATCCAGTGAAGAGCTGACCACCATCCTTAAGAGAATCACATTCTTTTGACCCCTTTCTGTTACTATATCTGCTCCTCTTCTTGACTGTCCTTTTTTTTTTTTAAGTTTGTTTGTTTTTGTTTTTGTTTTTTAATGGAAATACTGTGGGTTGAACCCAGGACCACGTACATGTTAAGCACACACTCTACCACTTTTCTTTCTTTCTTGCCCTTGTCCCATATCCAATCAGTCACCAAGACCTTTCAGATGTTCCACCATCTCTTCCAACCATCCCTTCTTTTACTTCCCCTAAAATGGACTCTATTGCCTCTCACTCGGACTATTGCAGTAGCCTCCCACTCCCCAACCATGTTAGTCTTCCTTAAACCTTCTTTCAATCTTTCCTTCATGCTCCAAAGGTGTCTCTGGCTTCCCGTTACCTCAAAGATAAACTACAAAATCCTCTAAAGAGCTTTCAAGTACCTTCATAATCTGGCCTTCACTGAACTCATTTTTCCAAGCTTATCTTCATCTCTTTCTGTTATGAATGGACTCACTACTCACTACTTTGAACTCTTAGTTTTCCTCCTGCATAACTTTATTCATCCTATTTCCTTCCACTGGAATCCTGCACAATTCTCAAGTCGTAGCTAAAATATCACTTATTCCACATAGCTTTCCTCAATCATACTAGACAGAAGTCCTCCCAATATAAAACTACTTACTTCTGTACATTTTTATGAAATAGATATTGTACTTATTTATTCTCATAACTCCTATGCCTGTTAGCGTACATGTACATTAATGGAAAAGCCCCTGATTAATTCATCTTCACTTTCTTACCTGGTAAACTAGCAAAATGCCTTGCATATATTAGATAATCAGTGAATGTTAATGGTTATGAATGAATCTATGTATAGCTGGTCCTTAGACTTTTTTATAATTTTGTTTTCTCCTTGGTTTTACTAGGTATTGGCATAACTACTACATCATTTATTCAACTGTGTACCTACTCAAGGACAGCACATTTCCTTCGGTCCTACCCATGTTAATTATTCTATCCTTATAAGATCATACAAAGAAGGGATATCTGCCACCTCATTCTCAACTTCCTCTACCAGCCCCGGAAGCTCAACTTTTCTAGCCCAACATCAAGATTACTAGTCGAAGTGTAGTGTTCCAGACCTGTGGGGTTGTCTGTTACTCAGAGGACCTCCTCAGGGTTGAGGGCCCACCAGGACCTGCTTGGATGAGTGCTGCTGTGTTGGCCCCACCCTGGTTACCTGCTCAGTTCTGTGAGTGATCAAACATAGGCATTTCACCCATAGGTGCCACAGGACTCGGATTTTCGGCAGAAAAAAAAAAAGTAGTAAGCGTCAATATTTGTTAGGCTAAACCTGATCCTCAACATTCCAACTTGATAAAAACATTTGCTCTCCTCACTTGTGGAACTCTGGTGAGTCAGGACTGAAAGAGGAGCTGTGACTACTCCCTCCCATCCTTCTGCTCTGGTATAAAGTAAATCAAATTTCTTGAAACCCATCTAATTCAAAAGTTTATGAATGGATGCTTTGTTCTGGATGGAATTATATGATTTAGAAGATGATGCAGAATTTTATACAATTTTTTTCAAAAGCACATAATTGAAGCGTCTTCCACAGTTCCAAAATTCCCCCACAGAGCCTTATCTTACACTTTAAACTAAATTTTATAATATTATTTTTAGACAAATATTTTAATTTGTAAAATTTTAAGCTATTTGTTTATTGATACGAAGAATATAAAAATCTTTCAATGCTCCCCCCAAACTGAAAGAAACTGTATTATTTACCTGGATTAACTAAGATAAGTGAGAGGACAAAAGCAGAGACTATTCTTGGATCACATATGTAGAAACAACCACCAAAAAACTGGCAAAATGTTGTACTAGAGATATTATGATTTATTAATGAGTGTGAAAGCAGAGGTGTTCTTATAAAGGCAGTTAAGGTTGAAATTACTTGCATATCATATGTTTCCATATTATTTGAGGAATATTTGTCAATTGGCTGTTTTCCCTTAATGACATTTGATATAATAAATACCATTTATCTAGATATTACTTATAATAAAAACATTTCTCATATATAATTATTTCATGGAAAAACACTTCTATTTAGAATATAATATCATGTGAAAATTCTACCATCTTCAGCTTCAAAGTGATTTAATACTAAGGTTCTTAATGTTAGACCCAAATGAATCCAAAGTAGCTGACTTTATAATGAAACTATTCTTCTGTAAAGCTTGTATTGAAAATCATAGCTTTCCTCTTTTTTAGTTGGTATCCTACAAGTAAGTTAACAAAGGAGCAAGAAATTTAATACTTGATTAATTAGGACTCTTGGTTGCCCATGGTAGATAAACCAGTGAAAACCAGCTCTAACAAAGTAAGATTTCACTGACTCCCATAACTAAAAAATTCAAGGCATGGCTGACTTTTACCATGTTGCCTCAGGGCTTAAACAATGTCATCTGTGCATTTTCTCTCCATCTCTTACATCCTGCTTCAGTTTCTTCTCCCTCTATTGTTTAAATAACTCCAGCCAGGCCTCACTTCACTACTTTTCTCTGTCTTAGAAGTCGTCATCACAGTCTTGTGGCATCTCATCTGCTTGGATGGGATCGCATGCCCAATCCTAAACCAACTGCTATGGTTCCAAGAGAATCTGAAAGTCTCATTGGTCAGGTCCGAATCACATGCTGTCCTTGGAGCTGAGGCTCCAGTCAGCGCCACCAGAATCACAGGAACTTAATGTAAAGAGATACATCTCCCACTAAAATGGAAGTAGGACAAATGGATGATGGGAAGCTCAAAAAGCAGCACCACCTTGTTAATCAGGGAACCTAGAAGCAATGCTAATTCTACTAAAGCTCTATACCCTTAGGCAAGTCACCACCAGTTCTCTTCTGGATCGCTACTTTAACCTCCTGACCCACGTGTATCCAGCTCAGTCCCTTCTACACACTGCTCCTCGGATGAGGTCCAAGCAAAGCCCTACATGATTAGCCTCTGCTTGCTTCTCTAGCCTTTTCTCAAAACTCTCTCCCTGGCACCCTCTGAGCTCCACACACCCAGGCCTCTTGTTAATTCCAAAAACATGCCACGGCCTTCTGTGCCAGGTCCTTTTCAAATTCTTTATCTTTCTCCTTTACTTCTGCTCTAAGAACCGCTACTAACCTTCAGATATTTATTCAAACATTTTATCTGCAAGGACATTTTACTAACACCATCCCCACCAGTTTCTAGTTCCCCTATAATGTACTCTCATGAAATATATTACTCAGTAATTCTTATCACAGCTTTTACATGTATGTCAATTAACTAATATTTTCTCTACCACTAAAGTATAAGCTCCATGAGGAAAATATTATATCTTTATTTTTTGATCACTGTATCCCTGTGCCTAGCACACAGTCGATACTCAATAATAAAGGAGGAAATACATAAAGACACTTTAGAAAATGCATCTCAGTTTCTCATCTCTAAAGGAATGGGGTTCAACTAAGAGATCTCAAGTCATCAATTCCAGCTCTTAAAATTCTTTGATTCTAACTAAACAGTATAAAGGCTTGATATTGTGGGTAAGTAAATGTCTTTAAGTAATACTTCTGAAGAAACCACTGAAGAAAAATGTTTATTTAGCCAACGGATGTTATAGCTAAAAGGTCACTAAAAATCCTTTAAATTCTTAAAATATGGCCATTCAAATTATGACCACCAATTCTCTATTTCCACTGACTTGGGATTAAAGATTCATCCTCCACCCTCAAATAAGAGTGTTTAGGACAGTTTGAAAATCACTCTACAAATGATTATTGGACCACTGAACTTCTTTGGGAGTGGTAGGGCCAACATTACCAATATTGCAAGGCAAGTGAAGTTCCTTTTCCATTTCTCACATTTTGGGGCCATGCACACCCCGCTATCTGCAACAAAATACCTAGTGCCTTCTTTTTCTCCATATTAGAGACCCTACTGCAACTGGACCTGAGTGATACCCCCTACATGGACACTATAAATCATCATCTTCCACTTCTCCATTACAGCTTTCCTCCCCTTTCTTCTATTTCTTCACAGTCCTGATCTTTACTAGGTGTCAATGGTCGTAATGGGTTATTAACAAGAAAACTCATCCATTCTAATATGTTATATAGTTAATTAATGTTACCTCCCTCAAGATAATAGGGCATATGTCCTCTTAAAGGCTTTTAAGAAATGACAGTAATGGTGGAAATTTCAGGCACCACTGCAGACTGATGAGGGAGATGGATTTTTAAAGCATGGGGGCCTCTCGTTGATCCTCAAATTATTCCACGTCGGCAGCTGCCAACTCTGCCCATGAGTAAGCCAGTCTCTCTCTGGAGAACTTTATAAACAGCATGACTTCCACTGTTTGACATGGTTGAAGCATAGTTCTCTCTGAAAATAACCTCTTTGAAGGTATCATTGGTTTATGAAGCTGTGGTTTAGATGTTCTCAAGACTAGGACAGCAACCACTGGCTCTGAGATCGAACAGGTCAACCTGCCCTAAGAGACAGATGAAGTTGGAGGTGTCTTTGAGTAGCCAGCGGATTTACTTGCCGTTTTCATTTTGGATTCCAATTCAAGCACACACATTGCTAGACATGAAAGAGAAGGCTGAGATCCTGTGGTGTGCCCTGCTCTCCCCGGCATAATTTCTCCCCCATCTGTGAATCTCCTGTTGATATCAGGGGGAGTCACCATGTGCAGAGAGGGGAGACACAGGCCAGGAGAGGGAAGCCCATTATGTAGTTGAGAACTAATTTTGCTTAATCTTCTTGATCTCCATAAAGAGAATTCTGGGACCCCACAGGATTTAAACAAAAAAGATAAAGATGAAGAGGGACTGCTCAAGCAGAGCCAATGTAGTACTTATTTATTAATGTCGTCCATCACAGTGTGTTTACATGCCTCACCAAAATTTAAAACTGCCTGATTGAGAACAGAGGAGGAAAACCGATTGCTGTATCCAAGCAAAACAGGCTCACTCCATCTCTATGTACATGTGTTTAGAAAATGAACTGAAATAATATAAGCACCATATTCAACACTTACGCTTCCATTTAAATTTTTTTAAAAAGATAAGCAAAAACATAAATTTGTGACCTTGGGTTTATCCTCAAATAGAAATCTCATCTTAAGGGAGAGTCTCTCCATGCTTAAGAGCAGAATTAAGATAAAAGAAACCTTATTCTTCACTTTACTCAAACATCTTCTGGGGACAGGGGAGCTGGGAGAGGGGGTCCAAAAAGGGCAGTGGGGAGGGGACTCTTACAGCTAAACGGTTACCCACAACCCTAGGACCAACTTCTCACAGCTTAAGAGATCAACTTCGAGAGTAGAATCATCGCATCAGATCAGTGTTGGGCAATACCTTAAAAGCCTCCAGCTCAAGCAAGAGGTAATGTATTTTGTGCTTGAACTCTCCCTGTGACAGGAAACTCATCACCCCTGAGGCTTCCCCTTCTAGTTTTGGATAGCTGAGCACATTAGATATCTCTCCCTTGTAATATTCAGAAACCTTGTAATTTTCTCTTGTTGCTCCTACTTTGCCCCTTGGAGCCAACCACACAGAATGAATCTGATGTTTCTAACAAAGTATGGGCCTTCAAATATTGGAAGATAATTCCTTTGAATACCACCATTTTTTTCTTCCCTGTTGGCTTAGTCTGCAGCTTTATAACTATGATAGTATTGCTGAAAGTTTTCCCAGCTTCCTGAAGCCTTCCTCCTTCCAGAGATATATGTCATCAAGTCAGATTTATCTTTTCTCTGAATTTTTGAAATTTGCCCTCTTTTTTTGGGTGGTTGGTTAACCTGTAAGATTGTCTACTGAGGCCAACAATTTTGGATGTTGTGAAGTTAAAAGACATTTATTTGAAGAGGAGCGCAAATGCAGTTCTTACCTACATATCTTTGCCTCCTCTATAGCACAGCACTGTCCCTGGCATTCACATCCACAGGGGCTTGAAAATGCCTGGGATGAACAAACAAATCAATGAAAGGTCCTTGTATTCTAATACTTGTAGAGGGCTTGGTACCTTACAAAGGAATTAAATCCAGTTTTGAATGTCACAAAAAAACAAGAGGTCAGTGGAAGAGGTATCACTATCTCCATCTCATAAAAATGAGAAAATTGCAACTCAGAAAAGTGCATTTTGAAGAAAAGTCTTTTACTGAGACCAAAACAACTTTGAACTTACTAATTCCTATATTACTATAGCTTATGTTCACAGGATCTCAAAAGAGCTAGATTTCTATAAAATATCTTTGCATTATAGACAAGTCACTAATTTTTACAGTGTGTTTTTATTTTAATATAATACATTTCTTGGCCCCAAGGGAAACATTTTAAAATATTTTTCTTGATGTAATGAAAAAGTCACAATAACAAACTACACTTGAAAATAAGGCAACATTTTTTTTAAATCTAAGAAATTTACCAATTAACATTTATAATAAGAAAACCATTTTTAGATGAGATATGTTGAGTAAGAAAAATTCCATTTTATTAATCTATTGAATAAATCTTTATTGAGCTTCTACTATGTCCAGGGTAACTTAGAATAATAAAGAAGTTCCCAAAGAATAAAAGAGGGAGGCCCAACCTACTAGGGAAGGACGGCCCAGGGGGCATCAGTATGTTAAATTAGGAGAGGTAGGTATGCTAATGGGATAAAATTTTACAGTGGAGACTTCCTGGGGAAAATCTTAAAGGAATTGTAATGAGAGAGTGGAGACAAAGTACATTGCGGACTATCTACATGCATTGGTTGGCTTTAGATAAACTATGTAAGAGAATTCAGTGTGATTTGTGCTTTCTTCACTTTCCAGTTCACATCTATCTCAGGTGAGTAACCTTGATCATATCTAACTCTCTGCTGCCTGAGGTCCGTGGTGGAGGACAATGGAGGAAAGTACTCTTATTCCCCAGTGGCAGAGACTTCTTTTGTTACCACCCCTAGGAGATTTAGGAACTTGCTGATGTAGGCACCAAATTACTGTGGCATAAGTTTCCTGTCTCACCAGAGACCTGCAGAGCCACTGGGGGCATCTCTGGGGTGTCCAGGAGGAGTTCTCCCATCCCACTGCCCACACTCCCACCCCAGTACCAACCAGTCCTGGTGCACGGGCCACCCCATCTAGCTCTCTGCCCTGCTCTGCCACTGCTCTCCTGCCCCAAGCTGTGCACCTGACCAAAATACAGGGAAGTCCTTTTCCCAGCTATGCTCAGGCACAAAGGAACACATCCTGGGCCACCTATGTCCATCCCATCACTCCTGCAATTAAATAAACTTGCATTAAGGCTCGTCAGGTTCCCCACCACTCACTCATTCTTTCTCTTACTGAAAGTCTCTAAACTAGTAAACTATTTTTCAACTCTCAGTTCCTGCCGATGATCCCAAATCTTTAACTTCTAATCATGTTTATTCTGCAATTGTTAAATTCTAATCATGGTTTTCCCTCTATCTCTATGAAATTTCTCTGAAACTAACTTGAAATTTCAAGTGTGCCCCAATGTTCCCTTAAAATCCCTACATGAAAATTCATGATGAATTTTTTTTTTAATTCCTACAAATAAAAGGATTTTCCATAGCTTCCCCAACACTCCACAAATATTTCATGAGCAATGCATGCCAAAATGAGATTTTTACTCTGGTAAATAGTGCCTTTAAGTATGTGACATCAAAGCATTTGGAGACTGATAATATCTGTTAGACACCCAGGGCATGGTGGTCTGATTCCTGCAGATGTAGGCAGGCCGGGAGGAAATTTTAGGCTTGATCTCAGATCCCCTGAATATATTCTCTGTTGCTGGACAAGCTAGCAAACCTCATATAACAATTCAGTATAACAAAATTGTGATTTTAACACCACTCCTAAAACTACAGAGGACTGAACTAAAAAAGAAAAAGAAAAATGCAGCAAGTACCATCATCATGAATCTTACGTGAACTGCTATATAAAAGAATGAAAATATATTTAGATTAAATGAAAGTCACTTCAAATTTAGAAATTTCAAAAAAAAACTTTGAACATGTCTCACTTTTCATGTTCAAGCTCCAAATCATATAGTTCTAGGATGGACTATATGATATAAATGGTCTTCTCCAAGATGATTTAAAACTATGAGATCATGCTTTCTTCTATTTTGGCAGCTTGCTTCCTCATTCTCAAGTTGGTTCCACTTAAGTTCAAAAGGATGGACTGCCGACCCTGACGTAGTTCATGAAACTCCCAAGTGGATGAACCCCCTTCTGTTGAGGTCTTTGAGCAGCATGCCTCCCATGGATGTGATGTCTCCTTCGAGTGCACCCATTGTCAGCACTCTTCAGTGGCTCACATCTTGGTTCTAGGCTTTCATGTGTCAGCCCCTGACTACAGACCCTCTCATCTGTCCTACGATCCTTGGGGGACCTCATGGCTCTTTTGTCTATCTTGCCAGTGACTCTCTATACCTATACCCGACATCAAAAAGATCTTATTATTTCCAAAATACTCACTTGCCCTAAGGGAATATCTTTAAAGATCTTCTGAAGAATTGATGCCTGTCCCTACTCACCCTTATAGTAGCCTGCCAATTTATTAGGTCCTGGGTAAAGAACATTTAGAAACCAATGCACAACGCTAATAACTGTGAGATCACTTAATGTTTCACCAAAGTGTTGCACAAGAAGAGGCCTATTAAGTAGATGTGTGAATCTGGAGGAGGAGAAACAGCAATCCCGTTTAATAAGATGTTTCAGGCATTATCTTACTAATTTGCTGAGGAGCAGGTACAGGCTATACAGCACTTATAAAGTAATTAGAAGTCCTTGATAATTGTTTTTTTAATTAACAACAAAATCTGAAGGAAAAAAAAAAAAAACCCTGCTACCCATTCCCACTTCTCTTCTGGATTAATTGTGGTAGATTCAGAAAGGCAGTTTATGCACAAGAGATTTTTCCATTCCAAATTACAGGGTGAAGATGAGCTGACTGGCTACTCCTGTGTAATTTATAAAGGCAGGGAGAGCCCCTTTATTTCCATGCCTTTTAATGTTCCAAGAAAACCTGCTGATCATTTCTGACAAACTTTTGTTCCCTGATTAGGGGAGAGAGGATCTCACTACGGACACTTGCTTTACCCTCAGCACTGATGTCATGTTCCATCCTCAATTATTGAAGGTCACTGAGTCACATAAGGCCAACTAAGAGAATTCTGATCATCAGCAGTGATGACAAGGCTATCAGCACAGATATAATGAGACCTGCAAGGTCTACAGGAACAAACAAGAATATTACTGTGATAAATCCAGACACTTCATACTGCAAGCAAATGACTGATCACTTAGCCTGAACTGACCCCCTATGTGTTCAGGCTTCTGTTTTATTTCATATCAGCCATTCTACCTCCTCCCATGTTCCTCTAAGCCGAGATCAAATAACCCTGCCAATGAAGGAAAAAGTGTTGATGAATATTCCAAGGAAACTGATCCCCTCATCTCCAGAATCTTATCAAATTTTGAAACTTACAATTAAAAGTCATCTACTAGGAAGTAATTTTCTCCTCTGAGAATTTCCCCAGCTACTTGGCTTGACAGTACTTAACATAACCTTTTACCTTCTATATTCTAGGATGAAAAAGGGATGCCATTTTGCTTTCATTCTATTTTATGCCTAGGAATTGAGATTGTGCTTTGGGGTGGATGAAGAGTGTAAGAAAGATCCCAATCTACTGTGTACGCTCAAAAAAGGCAATTGGGGGAAATTTTAAATGCCCTACATGTGTCATTTCTTGCATCTTTCATGGCCATTGAAGGAGACAGAAGGCAGACTGTCACACTGGTAACCAATGATTCTTAAAATAAAATTATATTTATAACTAGCTGACCATACATCCCCATTGCCCAAGGACAGTGGGTTTTTTTTTATTGAAGTATAGTTGATTTACAATGTTGTATTAGTTTCAGGTATATAGAAAAGTGATTCAGTTTGTATATAAAATCTTTTTCAGATGCTTTTCCATTATAGGTTATTACAAGATATTAATTATAGTTCCCAGTGTTCTACAGTAGGTCCTTGTGGTTATCTACTTTATATATAGTAATGTGTATGTCAATCCCAACCTCCTAATTTATCCCTCTCACCCTCTTTCCCCTCTGGTAACCATAGTATGTTTTCTATAGTTGTTTTCATAGTATGTTTTCTAGTCTAATGCTGGTTTGTAAATAAGTTCATTTGCATCATTTTTTTTAAAGATTCCACATATAAGTAATAACATGATGTTTGTCTTTGCCTGGCTTACTTTACTTAGTATCACAATCTCTAGGTCCATCCATGTTGCTGTTGCTGCAAATGACATTATTTCATTCCTTTTTAATGTCTCCATTGAGTGTAGATAAATATATATATATATTTATCTTCTTTATCCACTCATCTGTCAGTGGACATTTAGGTTGCTTCCATGTAGTGGCTATTATAAATAGTGCTGCTATGAACACTGGGGTGCATGTATCTTTTCAAATCAGAGTTTTCACTGGATATATGCCCAGGAGTGGGATTGCTGGATCATATGGTAACTCTATTTTTAGTTTTTTAAGGAACCTCCATACTGTTCTCTATAGTGGCTGCACCAATTTACATTCCCACCAACAGTGTAGGAGGGTTCCTTTTTCTCCATATCCTCTCCTACATTTATTATGTGTAGGTTTTTTTTAATGATGGCCATTCTGACTCGTGTGAGGTCTAGTAGAGAGGATGAGAAATGTGTATGATAAATGTCCATGACAAAGGAAGCTATGCAACTCTAAGTGAGCTCAGTGGGAGGGAGATGACCCTCTCGGCAGGGGACATGAGATGTATACTGGTATAACCATCCTGGTTGTTAATATTTTGAAATTCTTCCAAATTCTCCACTTACTTACACCACAGATTACCCATGATGCCCAAACCTGAGCCCCAGCAGCAGGTACAAAAGTCTAGGAGCACTGCCGGAGAGGAGAAGGGGGCCCAGAGAGCTGCTGAATAGATGGAGGCAGCTGCCAAGGCAGTGGTGAGGGTGGCAGATGCGAAGGTGAAGGACCAGTCCACTGCTCAGGAACAGGCCGGTATTGGGGGCCTGCTGAGGGTGGCATTGCTTGCTGTCCACACTGGCACCTGGGGCTAGGCTGTCTCAATCAAGCCATCTGAGCAACACGGGTTTTCAGATGTGCACCCACCAGGAAGCATGGCAGCACAGCCAGCTGCCTTCAGCTGCAACAGAACACCAGGCTCCAGCCACCTGATGACTATGTCGCTTACACGCTGTAGAAACACATTCACATAATTGCAATATAGTATTATTCTCTTGATTTTTACCAAGGGTCCCTATAAGAAATGACCATATGAATACATTTTCTCCATCTTCTCTAAAGGCTGCTATTAAAGATATTTTCTTTTATTACAGCAATCCAGGATTGAATTCTTGTTAAAGAGTTTATTTCTGGGAACATTTTCTTCTTACCAACTGGTATATATCCTTTTATTAGAAAATGAATACTACATGATTCATGAAATTTCTTTATTGGCCTTTGTGACCTGCACAGGAACTAAATTTAATGTGTAATTGTAGAAACTATCCTTAGCTTAGACTTCAGATCCAGTAATCTCCTCCATTCCTTTATATGGCCCTTACTAGATTAGCTTTATTTTAATATTTTATTGCATATGTATAACCCATATCAAATCTAAAATAAGCAACCTATCAAGTATCAGATATCTGTGTATTATACATATTAAATCTTTTCAAGTCTTAGAATTTTCATGACAGTACTAAACAGATGAAGTATTCAACTTAATGCTAAGTCCCTTTGGATAGCTTCATACAATTCTGCCTTTTCTGGAGAACCTACCACAATTCTTGGCACATATTTGTTGAATAGTGGAATAAATGAGGACCACATCGAGAGAGTATTATTCTCCAAATTATAATGGGGATAAAACACCATCATAATGATGTCAAAATCTCTTCATTTTCTGAACTAAAAGTGTAACAAACATTGCTGAAAGTAAATTAACCATCATCTGTGACCAGGAAATGTTTTTTTTATTTTTTTGGACATTTCATGGCATTTGATATAGCAGAGATTTGAACTGGAATGCAACTTAGAGAAAAATCCTGTCTGCAACTATAAAGCAAAACTTTCCACTTAGCAGGAGAATGCCCAGTATATCTGACCCTCAAGATGCCCATTCATTTTCAGTTTCTGAGGTTGAGGTCCCCCTCTGGAACTACAGCAAATTAAGAGGTGTGTGATTCTTGGAGCGTTGTCTCGTACATTAATAAAGACTAATCATGTTTAAACATGTTAGCACAGCAAGCCCAGGGATGTAGGATAGGATGCCCACCTTAAAGTGGAATTAGTAGTGTGAAGGAAGCTATGTGAAAAATCGTGGGGAGAAACTGATTGAAAATGAAAATGAGGTGTCTTTCGAAGGAGATGGCCTAGAAGCCTGACAGTGTGAATTGACAAAGTAAGGTTAAAAATATAATCAGAAAAAGCCGGCCTCTATGAGATGCAAATAACTCTTTTACTGCTCTCCACAAAGCAACTGCATTAAAAGGAGGAAAAATCCTAACTACCATATACACGCTGCACAGAAGATAGCTTTCGGAAAGGAGTCCAGAGCAGGAAACCATCTGTGTCCATGAAAACAAATGAAAAAGAGAGAGAGAGAGAGAGAGACAGCCATCTCTCTCTTGTTTTAAAGAGAGTGAAAAACCAGTAAAATCCCCTTCTCTTTGAAACAAATACACACGCACACAGTTTCTCCCTTGCCCCCCTCCATCTTTGAAACACTTGGATTATGTGCATCTGAAGCTTCCTCCTCTCTCTGATGGGGCCCCTCCAACAACGGATCTCTGCCTGTCCTATCAGTTGTGAAGCTCAGCTCCCCCTCCTGTGACTGCTGGGTACAATGTTTGTGTTTATAATTCATTTTAACCTCTCACCATGATGACATTGCCTATATCCATCCCTCACGATTGCAATAGAGAATTAAGGCATCACCTTGAGGTCCCAGATACTCCAAGTTCACGGTGAGGACAGCCATGTGCCGTATGTTAAGATCCAGAGAGTGGAACCCACACTTTTTACCTGAAGCTCCTTTCTGAAAGGGACAGAGCACATACACAGGGTATACAGTCAATTAGGCAAAATGGGCCACAAACTGCTTGTTGAATGTTGTGAGTGGTTCCCAAGCCACACAGTGAGCATCACTGCCTCGGGGTAAGTCGTTCAAACAAATAAGGAGTCAGGACTTCTGAGGGCGGTATTCATTTTGCAGTAACTTCTTCGTGCTAAATAGAATTTCGTTATTTTTCTTCTCATGTTATATTCAACTGAATTAAACATTTGGGGTTAATCGCATTAATATAAATTTACATTATGATACATTTCACATAGTTGTTTAAAACAATAATAATAATGTGGAGGAGAAGGAGAAAGAGAAAGCATTACTTATTTTGTGCTTGCTATGTGCTAAGAGCTTTATATGCATTATCCCATTGGAGCCTCATGCCAGTAAAGCCAGGATATTTTTGTCCCCATTGTACAGATCTGAGAAAGACTGTGAGAAAGGGCTAAAACTCGTGCACTTGTGACTTTGTGTGGTCATGGAGACCTGAGGCTTAGTTTACCAAAAAGTGAGCATTTGTAGAACACCAATTTCTTCTCTGTAGCTCTCTTACCCCAAATGTGCAATACTGCCGGAGGGCTGTCCCGCACCCAGCTGACCCTAGCAACGCTGCCGCCTACCACCTTCCACTTAACTGATCGTGTTCATAGAAGGAAAAAGATGACTAAGTAATCAGGCAAGACATCCATTAGCACAGACACGCGAGTATTTAAGTATTTGAATTGTTTCAGGCTGTCTGGGAAAGTGTTAGATATTGTCACAACATTTTACATCATAAGTCATGCCGCCCTTAACGAGGGGTGCACTTTTTACTCTAAGAGTCTGCTCGTGAAGCCGTTGGTCTAGCGGGGGACAGAGCTCCCGTGCCCCCGGACGCCGGCTCGCTGACGGGAGAGCTGGGCACTGAGTGAAAGGGAAAAGCGTGTCGTCATTTCTCTTCATCCCCGTCTCCCCGGATCTCTGAACGGTTGACAAGCAGAAAGCTCGTCGGGGGAGTGGATCAGTAGGAGCGCGCGGAGGAGGCGGAGGCAGACAGCTCTCCCAAATTAGCCCGCTGCCAGTCTTGGTTCGCTGCCACTTTGACACCAACGTTAGGACGTGGAGCTTTATTGCAGTGGCACTTTGGCAGGATACCATTTCACAAGGAGCTTCCAGCTCCGAGAGGGAGAACAGGCCTGTTATTACCGGATGCTTTAAATTCACGGGCCTTGCAAATGGAGAGATGTGTTTGTCAAGGAGTCCACATTTAAAGAAATACTTGGTGTAGACTTTTGGTGTGGGTGCAACTCACTTAACCCTGTGAGGTCTCACATTTCAGCTGAGAAAGAACAGTGGTTAGCCGAATTCTAAAGAAGGCATGATAAGGCTTATAAATTATCTTCTAAAACCCAAATTTCCTCAGGAATGCACAGGGGGTAATAAACATTTATAAATGCCAAGAATAAAGCATTTAGTGAGAAGGCCGGTATGAGATTGTACCTATTTGTCACAGGATTTCACTGGAAGCCTTTCAAGTAAATTCCTCCAGTTCCGAGGGATAATTTGTAGGTTGACACAAATGCTGTGATGTGTTGCAGATGCTGTACGCTCTCCACCGCTGCGCGTGTGAGCAAGACCAGCAGCGCGACCCCAGCACACTTTTTTAAGCCGTAAGCAGACCGCCGTGCTCTGGGCGGCACAAAGTGTGAAGGTTAAGCCCATGGCATGTAAAGTGAGGAGGCCACGTGGATAACGTGAGCAATTGCTCTCACTGCTCGCCAGTCATAGCCTTTGAAAGTAAGGGTTGACTTTGAATCAAATTCAATTTAGCAAAATCAACCCAAAACATATTTAATGACGACTATTACAGACTGAAAATTAGCCCTAATTGGTAAGTGCTTCCCAATTGACTAAAACTTCTATTACCTTTTCATCATCATAACGGTGATTCGTCCAGGATTTGAAATCAGTATCAGTGTAACCATGAACATCCCAAACGTCGCACCAACGTGCCCCAGGATGCCACAGTAAATTCACCACAGGGTATTTATTTTTTTAATTTTACAGGGAAACACGGAAATATTCTTTATCTGTCAGATACACAAACTACCTGCTTGAGGCTGTTTCCAGTTTCAGTATTAAAGTGTTAGCCAGATTCCTTCTGATGATGTCATATCTTTGTGAAACTGGGATTTTAGCAATTGCTACGAGCAAGCATTACGTGAAAATCCAAGTAGAACGTGGAACAGGAACTGAGACTAACAGCGTCTAATCGGATTCCAGTTTGAGAAGTTGGGTAGCCCAAAGTGCACACAAACCCCATTTGTAGGTAATACTGGATGACAGTGAACTGAAAACACATTTTTCCAATTTATATGTGTTTTTTAAATGGCCACTAAGGTGTTAGGGCATAAATACTTATTAAATTGCTTAGACCACTTAACACAACTATTTATATATTTGTTTCAGTCTGGCGATGCTGTGAGAAACACTGCTGAGACACCAAGAGCAGCGTAAACAAAAAACGTTTAAAAGCCTCTGACGTGAAGTCCTCCCAGATCTCTCTCTTCCCGCCACCTTACACACATACACAGATGCACAGGTTTAAAGGGATCGGTTCCTTCTATTTCCATTCAATAGGTATTTGTATTAATAAATATTGTTGAGCATTAAATATATGTGAGGTGCTGGGCTAGAGGCTAGATAGTGTGAGTGGAACTGATTGTTGTCATGAAGCATAAGCTCTTGAGAGACGAGCAGCTAATGAACAAGTTAACGAATAAACACAAAATACAAAGGGCTCGAAAAAATAAGAAAGTCATTCCCTAACTGCAGGGGCTCCCCTTCCCACTCACCAGGCTGCGAAATTATGCTTGGCGTCCTTCCAAAAACCCCTGGGAGATTCTTCAACCACACTTGCCCACCTGCCCACACTACCGGGGAGCGGGCAACATCATAATTAACACACAGCATCGGGAGGGGCACGAGAGGGAACGGCAACGAGAAAGGGCTGTGGGCATCTCCACAGCCTTGAGGCAAAGGGACAGAGGGCTGTGTGACAGGGAGTTCAGAAGAGGTAAGAAGAAAAGAAAAAGGGAACTGGAGGGGGGTGGGGGGCACCCTTCTGAGAGCCACATCCTCAGGCACGACCCCTCGCACCAGCGTGCTACCCCAGGAAGCCAGTATTCCCAGAGCACACCACCTTCCACTCAGCTGCTCCTGAGGGCAAAGGAGTGAGATTGAGAGTCAGGAAGATGCCACTGAAAAGAAATACCGGAGATTTGACATTTGGCCTAAATCAAGCCCTCTTTGTCACTGATGCTCAGACAAATAAAATGGCGCACAGAGAATCTCCTACCCACTCTATACTCTGCTCCTACCTCTTCCTAATTCCATCAGGAAGGAGCCTGACAGAAGGACATACTGCCAATATACCCCACAGCCCAGATAGGGCCGCAGGGCCCACGGCTCCGTGCAGAAGTGCTAGTGTGTCCTCGGGACCACACACTGCGGTGTGTACACATCACTCAAAGAAATCCCTTGAAAATTCAAGTAATACCATTAATTTAGACTAGAACCAAATTCCCTACCTCTACGTATGCATCCTTACTCAGAAAAGATCACGGTTTCTATGAGAGAATTAGTGCCAGGACAAACCAAATCTTGGTGAGAAAAGCAAACGGCAACCCTACCTCTCCAAACAGAGTTAGATTTCAGGGCTAGAGAATCTGTCTTTCCTCTTAGATTTGCCTGATTCCAGGGATGCTTGAAAATGTCAGTCCTTCAGTGCCAAGGGAAGGACGGTGGCTTCTAAGTTACAATTTAGAGCCTGTGAAGGGGTTTTGTGAGACTCCTTTTAAGAGAGGAATTCAGGGGAAATGGAATTATCTCCTGCCTACATTTTGCAAATCGGGGTTGTAGACTGTCGTAGGCCATCAGATTCAGAGCTGTGCTACCCATTACATGCCTTCTCAGCAAGAGGACTAGAGCGATTGGTCCTACGTGGGGAAGAAAGTAGAAATGGAAGGATGTGGGAGAGGCAATCTGAGAGGTGGTGCAGCTGCAGCCACCTCAAGACATGAGACAGTGCGGCTCATCTCTGCCCTGCTGCGAGGAGGCTGTCATTGTGATGTAATTTGCAGCATCCTTCAGGTCATAAGCCTTCTGTGTAGGAGTCACACTTACTCCCTCACTACGCCGGGTGTGCATTAATGTTGGCCATCTCTGCTATTAGGTGTTCTCAGTGGCTCGAGAACCTTCTACACAGGCATGCTCTCTTTTATGACTCTGAATCAGAATGGTCCTGCACGAGGAAAGCAGGCTTTCAAAAGGGAAAGGGTAACTAACACTGAAAGGTTTTTCAGAGAGAAAAGAGTGAAGTTTTAAAAAAGGATCATCATGTTGTTCAGTACAATTCGGCACTTCACTGTACACTGTTCTGTTTTGTTCTCTGTTCAAATTGCTCAAGTCTGGAGCTGCACGCGATCTGAGCCTTCATCTAGTCCAGCCCTCTCATTTTAAAGATTTTAAAGAGAACACTGTAGAAAAGTTGTTTTAGCTGAGAAAACATCAGGAGCCAGGTTTTCAGATTCCTGGAGGGGTGTCTGACCCACCCTGCCTGGCTCACGTGCTCTAGAGGGCAGTGAATTTGGAATTGCAGTTATGCCTGTGTCTTCATAACAATACTCAAGTCTTTACCACCAATGACATTTCAGCTTTTCTTTATTCTTACAAATCTAAGAAGAAATTGTAAGAATGAGAGAAGTACTGACAGAAAGAATGGTATAAAGGCTGTGGCTATTTTTCTTTTCAAAAATCAATCCTACTAATAGTTAACATTATCTAATGCTTATTCTACTTCAGATACAGGGGATGAACAGGTGGGCAAAAGCAGACAGTGTCTCTGTGTTCAGAGGGCTTACAACCTAGCGGAGGAGTCATACTCCTCCATTTATTAAGTGCTTTCTGTGTGCCCAGACCTACTGAGAGAGCTCGCTCTATATGCGTTATCTCATTCAATTCTAATAAAACACTGCAAGGTGAATAATAGTCACTTTGTTGGCATCATCCCATCCCATAGATGAGAAAACCAAGGCACCATGAGTTTAGGTCTGACCGTGAAGACTGAGAGGCAGGGGTTGAACCCAGGGAATGTGAAGCCAGCACCGACATGCTTAACCACCACACTACATTGCCCCGATGTACCATGAACTGGAAATCTGGTAGAAAATGCACAAATGTCATCTGAGAAGCTCACGATATTCCTTTCTCCCTTTCAAAGAACTAAATTTGTAACTTACAACTGTTGACTCTAAATCATGGGCCCCTTCAATCTGGCTTAAAAGAGTGCTATCTAATTTGAAATGAGAGAAATTAGCAGAAAGGACATGTCCCCAGATAGAAAAGACATGACACTGAGACAAAACACCTCTCATTTAACTCATGTGGAGCCATCACAAAACCGTTATCTTTTTAATGCGCAAAGCTCCACGATGACTGCCGCCCCTAGTGACGGGGCAGATGTGGCCCTCAGGCCACTGCACAGTTTAGGCAGCTCTGCTACTTGTCACTACGCCATTAGATGAAGCCATTTTTCTATAAATCTTGCCTTGGACCTGAAGGCAGGGTCATCAGCTGTCCTGGACTGGCCCATACTGAGGTGCTCCCCAAAATGCATACTTGAGTGCTAAATCCCTGACCACCCCAGGCAACTGTCCCTTCCTGCCCATGCTCAGTCTGGCCCGGCGAGCTGAGGGAGCCCAAGTGGGTAGGGGAACGTCCAGCCCTGCTCATCTCTGGGCATCCATCTCTGCCTTTACTGACTCCACTGCTGGTCTGAGCTGGTGAAACTCGTGGCCCCTTTTCTCAGCAGCAAGAGCACGCAGCGACAGCGCTCTGGTGAGCCCAGCCTTCCCTCCTCATGACAAGGCCACTCCCTGGGCTGTCTCTGGCCTGTAGATTGCCGGAGCTCTGGATGTGGCTCTCACGGGAGTCTCCACCTAGGCAGTCTGCTCGGCTGCAGGTCACTAGGACTCTCCCCTCAGTGACTGCGCTGGGAGTTGCCCAGCCAACAGCCTCAGCTGTGTCCCACACATCAGCAGTCCTATCTCAGGCTAGTGTCCGTCTCAACAAGCCCTGCGGCCATGTCTCCTCTGCTGCAGCCACTTCCTGTCCTGAAGCATTTCCTATGAGAAAGCCCCCTGGCCCCCCAATTCTAAATGCAGTGTCCCTCTGCTGAGACATCCTTCCCAAGCCACGCGCCTCAGTTTCACCCCCCCCCTCCCGCTGCTGACAGAGTTTTGAATCCTGGAGGTGAGCCTGCAAACGAACGCCCGCATCCCTGAATTTGCCCCTTCTCTCTGCTCTGGACTGCTCCCTTCACCATCAGAAGGCTTCCTACCTCCCCCTAATGGGAACTTAGCTTCCACGTCCTCCATGTCTCTGCAGTGAAGTTGGCATGCGGAGGAAAGCTGAGGGAACTGAGAAAACCCTTCTACTTAAGAATCGAGGTTGTGACTCTAAACTGAGCCATGGCCTCTATTCTCAGGGATTCAGCTTGAAACTATGAATGCTGTCGGTTCCCTGGATGAGGAGTTACTAAGCAACTTGCTAAATACATCAGCAATACTTTCAAAAATATTAACCTCATTATACTTGTTTAGTTGTCTTAATTTGGTATTGGCTTTCTTACTTTTTTACTCTATTTTTTACTACTATGATAGCAAATGAATCTATGGCAACGTTGCCTTCAGCAGAACGCACAGGAAGGAGACGGGAGGACAGTAAGAGCCTCGCACCTGAAGGAGGGGGACATTTAAAAGCTTATCTTCCCCCTGCCCTGCCAGCAGCAAACCACCCCTTTAACACAGCAAGCGAAAGACGGCCACGTGACTACCATTAAGAAAGGTTATTTAAATTAATTTCCTAAAAAGGCATTTTTTTAGTCACAAGAAAAAAAACCTGAGTCTTTATCTTCGAGTGTGATAAGATTCCTTCTTTTCTCACTGGTAATTTTCATCTCAGTTACAGTACTCTGTCTTGCAGTGGGTTTTCAATGAGGTATTTGACATAGAATCAAAGAATATTAGCTGACTGGGTCCCAAGAGATCACCCAGCCCAGTCCTGTTAGACTAGCTTTAAACCAGCAGAATTATGAATGTTTTTCTCCTAAAAGACATCTCACTCCAAAACCCCGTATTGAAAAAGCAATGGTACTGCTCCGGTTGGAACCAGGATGGAGGGCAGGCCCTCACCCACAGTGACCTCTGGTCCCTAGGCAGCAGCATCCGAGAGCCCCCTTATTCCAGCACTGCTGACCACCAGTGAGGGCCAGGAACCCTGGATTCAGAGAGGCCGGAATCACTGAATCACTCTCACACACATTTTGGCAAAGGTTTGCCCTTTTCTTAAAGTTTTTTCATTTGTGTTTTGTTTGGGGGTTTTTGTTTGTTTGTTTGTTTTTTTAAGTTTATGCCTAGCGAAATGTCTAAGTTATTTGGGGAACTGATTTTTGTTGTTTGGGGATTTCTTTGTGGTGATATATCTTGAAGCTATAAGTCAATAGAAGAAAGTGATTTGATTCTCATAAATTCTATATTCAAGAAAAAGCTATAAATTTACAAAATATTAGCTCTACTGTTTACCAGCACCTCTTTGAAGATGAAGTTTAAGAACTCAGTTAAATCTTGAAACAAATCACACGCATCCTAAGAGAAATTTCAAGAGACAACTCTGTCCAAGAAGATACTTCTTTCCCACGTCAGCAAATCATTATGTGATATAAAGCAAGTAGAACTGGAACTGGGGATTTAAACAATAATATCAGGATAAAAAAACATTTAGATGTTAAACATGTTGTCCAGATCACAAAAACGTGAGACCCATAGAGTTTCCTCTTCTTTTTTTTCCCCTCGTACAAACCTAATTTCTGAGATTAGAACATCCAGTAAGTCTTATTATACTTTGGAGGACTTAGTGTGGAGCTTTAAACTTCAGGAACTATGAGTTCTTTAAAGCCATGGAAGATTGATTTCATGTTTTTCTTTTACAGCATTTTGATGTGGACTTGGCACAGAGAGAGGTTCCTGTGCTAATTTCCTCTTGCTCTGTGTAATTAGTCAGCATGTGAAATGAGGTAACAGGATATAATTGTCTACTGACCATTGCAAGCCCATTTGTTTATGACACACTCTCCCGGCTTTTAGATGTACAATATTATTACCCTTCTCTTCATTTGTGTTGCTGTCTCTTCCCTCTTTTTTAATTTCTCCAGTTCTACTCCCCTCAATCCCCGCTTCCTTTGTGGGCAATGCAAGAAGGCACTTTTCCTTCCAGCTGGCAAGGCATTAAGGAGGACTGAAGCGGGGTACAGAGTGACTTACACGCTCCCCAGAGGCCAATTACACTTGGAATCCTCCTCATCTGCCCTGAGCAGGGAGTGGGGCTTCCCCTCACAGCCTATTGTACTAGCTAGGAGCCACCTGATCAGCCTGGTCCTACCCAGTATTTAAATTAGGGCATCACCAATCCTGGACCCACGTCAGGGCCTCTAGGTAACACTGGGGAATAAATTAACATTCTGCTGTTGTTCCAAAGCCACATGGCCACCATTATTAGAAACCCATCAGCAATAAAGGGGACTGTTATGAAAGTCTCAAGAAGAAAGGGGGTGAAATAGCGTCATGCTATTGTGTGCCATTGCACTGCGCCTTAATGCAACAATTACCATGTCGCCTTTGTTAGGTTTGTTGGAGGGGCCTTAATGGTTTAACATGACATCACATTATGTGGCTAGATATGTAAGTTTACTGCAAGCCTTTCTTTTAGGATTGTCAAATACAGGAAAGGAAGGAAGGAAGGAAGGAAGGCAGGGAGAGAGGAAAGGAAGGAAGGAAAAGAAAAGGAAAAAAGAGGAAAAAAAAATATACATGCAGACAATTCCTGTGTTAGCTAGAATTGTAATCCAAACTGCTAAAAGGCTAATGTAAGCAGTCAAGCTAGTTTAGAAGGACACTTGCACAGCAAAACAAGGATAGAAAAAGAGGGCTCATGGAAAAGGACTAATAGGCAAGTTAGCAGACATCAAACAAACTGGCTGAGTAAGAATAATGTGAGAAAATATATGTTTCAAAATCAATGGCAATGTACTTTAGAGAATTTTAGAAAGTGAGGAGGACTTTGAATTTATTGAGGACAAATCTTGGCAGGACATCATGATGAAATGCTTTCATTTTACAGCCCCCCCAAAAAAAAAAAATTTTTTTTGAGAGCTCCTGCATTCTTTTTGTGTTTTTTTCCCCTAAAGCAGTTTGTGATATTGCTGCTGAAATTTTGCAGTGAATTTCTACAATAAGTTTCACAGTCCTTCACATTCAAAACACACAACTATTATATACTTCCATCTACCTATATATCAGCCATTTTCCTCCCACTGCTTTTATAACCTGTATCATACAGTTTCTGAAATGAACATGAAAGGAGGGAGTGAAGTCATATCCTTTAAATAATTCAAACAGCTTTTCAAATGAGGCAATAAAAATATTTTTAGGTAAAATGTATTGTCATTGTTCTCTCTTGAGAAACTATGTATATAATAATAATGCAAAATATTACTCAAAAAGTTACTACTTTAAAAATGTATCAATCAAAAGTGATGATTTTTCACTCTGTAATAAAAGGGCAATACAGTTAATGTAACTACCAGAATTTTAGAAACATTTTAAAAAAATTGTTTGCTATATTCAAATTTTATGCTGATTCCAAAGTATTTATGATATTTTTTGAGAAGGGCATTTTCAATTGCATAATCATCTTAATTGTTATTATCTTTCTGCAGAGCCTAGATTAAGTAGGAATAGCCAGTAAAACTATGCCAGTAATAAAAATAACTCATTTCAAAAGTATTTTAAATATAATTCAAATTTATGACATATAGAGAAATCCTAAATTGCGTGAATTGAGTCAGCTTGGAATTTCTGTTCTAAAAGTACATAGATATCTTTTATCACCAATTATATCTTTAAAATAGTTATCTAATATATAAAGAATTCAGATACACTGATTTTTCAAATAGTGTCTCAATAGATGAGCAAGCAAATATAGGAGATGTAACATAAATTAATAATCATGAAAATACATCAGAATTCACATAAATGCAAATGACATCAGTAAGATAGTTATAACAATCAAATATACAAAGACTTAAAAATGAAAATGCTGACGAAGGTGCAGTGAGTAGGTAGTAAACAGTGAAATGAGAATAAGCACCACATTACTGGAAAGCAGTTTGACAACCTCTATCACTGGCCTTAAAATTTTTCATACACTTAGCTAATTTTGCTTCCTGGACTACACGTTAAGGAACCAATACAAAACTTAGGCAAAAGTGTATGCACAGTAATTTTTATTACATATTACTAATATAATAAAGATACTATTTGTGAGACAATAGGTAGAGGCTAAGTAAACTACACTGTATGATATGTAATATTATGCAGCTATCAAGACCAGCTGCCAAGACATTTTTGTGGAACAGGAAAATGTGTATAATATGATTTTAATCTTTAAATGCAAGATTCAGAACTGGGTATACAGTTGAATCCCAACCATATTTTTTAAATAGACATACATAAGGAACACTCGCTCTTAGAATTCAGCCCCCATGCTGTGAGGAAGCTCAAGCAGTCTGATTCAAGCAGTTCCATGGGGAGGCCCAAAAAGAGAAGAACCAACAGCTCCGGTTGGGCTAAGTCTTGCATAGCCATCCTGTCAAGATGCCATCTTGTAAGAAAAGCCCTCTCCGACCTTCCAGACCAGCCTGTCTGCCAGCTGAGCATCACCAAGTCACCTCAAGCAGTGTTACATGAGAAGCGGAACAAATGCCACTGAGCCCTGCTCAAATCCCAGGCCCACACAATTCTGAGGTAATAAAGTGATTGTTAACATGGATGTAGATACATGAAGATAGGTAGATATGGATCTTAAATGACTAGAAGAAAATACGCTAACACATTCATCAGTGGTTATCTTTGGGCGGGATGTTTGCCAATAATTTTAATACTCCTTTGTGCTTACCCAGTTTCCAATGGTAAACATGTAATGTTTTTCTTTGAAACATTATTTTGAAAAGAGCAACATGCATTGACCATTAGTGTTTTAAACAAAATACATCTTTAACATAACATATCCAGAGAATTATGGCAAAGAGAGCTTTGGATTAAATTACTTGCTTGGGAATTAAATGACCAAGTTATTAAAATTTTTGAAATAAAAATGCTCTTCTTAAATGTCTGCTACTTAGATTATCTGTTAAAGACTCCAGTCAAACTTGGAAAATAGCAAATGACTACTTGATACATGGGTAATATTAAGCTCTGAGACCCTCAATGATGACAGTGTATTTACATACCATAAGTTACTTTTGGGCTGGTGAACCACGTCATTCATTCATCAGTTCATGGGCATTTCTACTTTTGTTCATTAATTTCATTTTAAATTCCCAGGATCTAAATTAAGTGTAGGTGTCTGCTTCCAACAGGGGTGTAGTCTATAAATTATACATGTCAGTGCATCACTTACATCATGTCATATCCTGTTATGCTTTTTCCTACTATGAACCAGCCTAACACAACATGACATGAGAGAAATGTATTGACGTAGGGCTCGATGTCAAAAAATAAATAAATAAATGCTAAGTTTTAGCAGATAATATAGTACAGATATTTTGAGTTATTTATTTCTTCTTGATCCCAGGAGACTTCAGTTTAAGTTTGGAAGTTCAAAATGTTAAGTGATAACATGGTATAGGGGAAATATTCACATTTAATCAGATGGTATTTTCTAAATATTCTATACAGATAAACTATCAGAAAATTGTGTAGAGTTTTGACTTATAATGGAATAAGGTCATGATTTCCTGGGACAAGAACACTAACACAGAAGGAATACTTTTAATGTGTGTACAACCAAGAGTCAGGATTTGCAAACCAAAATCCTAAAAATGGCCAAATGGTCAAAATAAACAAATGACAAAGGGAGGCTGGGCTGAGACAGCGATGGACAGGGCAACACATGCCTCATACTCAGGGTTCAGCTCCAGCCAATTGTTTCCTTATGGAAAATTGTAAATCTACTGTCCCAGATCTTCTTGCTCTTCAGGAGATTTTCTTGGTGTGAAATATATTTGTTTTTAAATATTGGGCAACTAATTCATAGTTTCAAAACACGAATAGGTTAAACAAAACATACTTGTGCCCAGAGAGAGCTGGCCAGCATACAGTGCTCCATCTAGAGTCTTAAATGCTAATGTTCCCAATAATCAGGGTGTTCATGGTTGATTCAGGGAGCTTAGCTGCTGGAAATTCAATAACGTATAAGCTACAGAGGAGCGCACCTTCAAGAGCAAATCTTTTTTTTTTTTTTAACTAGGCTAAAGTTCCTCCATGATTTTCAGCATTTATAGGCCACCCTCAAGTCTGCTGCTGATATAGAATACTGTTAACCACAAATAAAGCTTAAACACTTCCATTGAAGAGTAGAAACTTAACTTAAAAGTAATTTTTATACTACTATGTTCCAAAACGTGTTATGAACCCAGAATTCACCACTCAAATTTATAATAACTTTCCACTGATTCCTGGGGACAATGGACCTGGGAAAGAGGCATTTGGGGTGGGGGACTGAATTCACAAAAACTTTGAAATATAAATTTTTAACCCAGTTTTGTTACTTTCAAAGATAGGACAGTTTTGTTGACTGTCATCTCTGATGAACTATGAGCTGGCAAGGGCTGAGCATACAAAAATGAGCAAAGGTTTGTCTTGTAGACGAGAGAGTTATGCAAACAAATCATTGTAATAGTACAATGTGATTCCCACTATAACAGAGGAAAGAACAAAGTATATTTCCCTAGAAGAGAGGGTGATCAAAAAACAGAAGAAGAATGTTTTGCCGAAGAGGAGACACTTGAGCAGGTCTGAGCCCGAGGACCGAAACAGTGCGGCCAGCGAAGAGAACCACGAATAACTAAACATGTACAGAGCACAGGGCATGGGGCTTAAGGAGGCTGGAAAGAGAGGAGAGCAAGTTATAGGTCATCCTAAGAGTCTGGGCTTAATTTTTTGGCAATGAAAAGCTATTGAAGGCTTTTAAGCAGAGAATTACAAGCAGATCAACTCTGTTTTAAAAAAAAAATCACTGAGAAAAACATGTAGGGCTAGAAGAGGGGAAATCAGAGACAGGGAAGTGAGCTAAGAGGCTATTTAGTAATCCATGAAAGAATCATGAAGTCTTAATATTTTTACTAGGCAAAACTAAGAAAAAGGAAAATAGTAACTCTTAGTACATATTATGTAAAGTATAATAAACATAACTGGACTTTGTTTTACTTTTTAACTTTGTAATCAGAATAATCATGTATATTGTGTCTAAATTGCCACAAAATGCAACCTTAGTACTGAAGTTCATAAACAGTAACCAATGACTAAAATCATATCTCATTAAAAGTCAATGTTAAGGAAGAAAAATTACAGCTTCTAATCTGAAGCTAGAATATGTGTCAGGTTCTCAATGCTTATTCAGAGGAGAAATGATTTGTTTAAGTAAAGTTTTATTCCTTTGTTAGAGTTGGGAGAGCCTAGAAGGTATATGTGCTTGTCTCAGTCTGGGTTCCCAGAGGGCAGCACCTGCAGCTGAGGGCTTGCGGTCTCCTTCTTTATCCGGGAGAGCAGCCCTGGGAGCTGGGAGCCGGAGTGAGGGACGAGGGAGTGTGACAGGGAAGGAGACGAAGACCCCCAGGATTTGACAATGCATTTGAAGGTGGGTGCTGCTAAGTGCAACTGAGTGTTCCAACATCCTAGAAACTCTATACTCAGCTTCTCCAAACAGCTATTGGAGGAGGCAAAAGGGGGAACTTTTTCCACCCACTCCTGCCTTCCACGGGTTTTACCCCAGGCTTAACATCACCCTATTAACTCCCTCCACATTTCCCAGTTGCACACATGTAGACCCCTGGCAGTCAACACCTGTGCGGGGGGTGAGAGGCCCACAAGGGCACTGGGTGGGTGCTGTCAGGTTGCACCTGCATGACATCAGTCAGGGCCCATGCAGAGCTGCCTGCTGCTGTGGAGGCTGGGACAGGACAGGGGAGACCAATGGTATTTTCCTTCTATCTCACTGCCTGTTCCTTCTCACTCTTTTTGTTGATTCTGCTGCATCCCCCCAACCTCTAAACCTTGGAGAGCTTAGAGCCTCAATTTTGTGACTTCTTTTCTCTACCTACACTCAGGCTTTAGATAACCTCATCTAGCTCCTGTGGCTATAAACACCATCTATGCCATGACTACCATTTAATCCAGACTTTCTCTAAATCATCTCAATTTCAATACCAAAATTTGCTGCTTTTCACAGAATAAAATCTTAGAACCACCTATGAGTTCTCTTCCTTTTACCCAGTATTCAATCTCTGATCAAGTTCTTTTACACCCTTTTTTGCAGTAATAATAATGATAAAAACTAAGACATACACAAGCAATGCTTGAATACATTTCATCATTTTCATTCCTACTAACCTCACCCTAATTAGGACCTATTGTAATTAACTTACTAAAATATATTTTTTCCTCTGGTTTTCCTTCCCCACTCACTCACTTCCAATTCATCCTTCCATATACTGTCAAATAAATGTTTTGATTCTTACCATAGTTTTCAAATGTTCATTATAATTTATATGAACTATTGAGGGACAGAGATGCACGTGTGCTTCCAATTTACAGCCTAAGCATCACTAACAGTTTATTTTTTCCTAAGGATCATGAAACATTGATTGTAAAGATAAAAACAACCAGCTTGAAGGTCTCCTGGTACCTCCATATTGGTCAGATAATTTTGGCGTAGGCTGCAGTAGCAATCAATCCCAAAATCTTAATGCTTTCAAGCAAAAACTAGACTTTCAGAAAACTTATATCTGCCCCTATGAGCTTAATACCTTCCTAGTACTTAAAAAACTCTTCTGATGAGGTCAGCAGTAGAATTATCAAATGTGATCTTTAGATACTATCTAATGAAATATGTTAACATATGGAAGATCTGCAAATTTAGTTTACAAATATTTTCCAAGTGATTGAGGCATGATGTTACAAAATCATGCATGGGTAAAAGATGCATTCAAAGTGTGAGACAGGCCAATGGATTTTAATGAAACCGTACAAAAAGTTCATTAATATCATTTCATACTCCTCATTGCAACACTTTAAGAAACTACCACTTGTCAAGGTCAAAGGAGAATATCCACAACTCTCTGAAAGGTTATTAAAATACGTCTCCCTTTTCCAACTACGTATCTGTATAAGGTCAGACTTTTTTCATACACTTTAACCAAAACAGCATATCACAGCACAGTGAATGTAGAAGCAGACATGAAAATTCAGCTGTCATCTTAACAGTCCAGCATTAAAGAGACTTGGAAAAATGTAAACTACACTACTCTTCTCACTATATTTTGAAGGAGTTTGGAAAAATATACGTATTTTTCATAAAATACGTGTTATTATTTTTAACATATATGGGTGTACTATTATTTTTAATTATTAAATATTTTTAATTTCTCTATTTTAATCTCTAATACAGTAAATATCAATAGATACAACCCACATCAACAAACGCTAGTCAGTATTCTCAGTACTTAATAGTATTAAGGATGCCTGACAGTAAAACATCTGAAAGTTATGGGTCTAAGCCTCCAACTTCATTTTCTCCCTGTCTTTTTCAGTCCCTGCAGACAAAAGGTCTCTTTTTGTTGCTCAAAATAAACCTTTTTCTGTCAGTATAGTAAATACTGTTTATTTATTTGGTTATTTAGTTTTTGTTTATTTCTTCAGAGTCCAGTCATTTCATTAAGCTCTATATTAATTCTCACAGTTTTCAGTCAATTCTTCTGCTTTTTAGGTATACAGTGACATCACTGGAAAATAAGGAAAACTGAATCTCCTTTCTAAACTGGAGCTCCAGTCCTATTTATTTGTGTCATTGGTTACCACTTTCCAAACAATATTAATAGCAAGATGGCAGTCATTTTCATCTTATTCCTAATTTTACTGAGAACATCTCCAATGCTTAAAAGTTTCAACACAAAATAAGATGGTGACAGTTGGTAATGCAAATGCTTCACAATTTTAACAAAATATGCTTCTGGTCCTGGTTTGATAAGAATTTGACCAGAAGAGATGTTAAAATTAATTAGATTCTTTGAGGATTTGGTAAACAGAATAATGGCCCCAAAGATGTCCACATTCTAATCCCCAAAACCTGTTACTATGTTACCTTACACAGTGAAATGTACTGTGCAGATGTGGTTAAATTACAGGCCAAATTATCCAGTGGCCTCAGTGTAATCGTAAGGGTTTGTGCAAGAGGAAAGCAAGAGGGTCAGAGTCAGCAAAGATGTGATGACAGAAGAAGAAACTGGAAGAATAAGAGGAAGAGGACATGAGCCAAAGAATGCAGGTGGCCTCTAGAAGCTGGAAAAGCATAAAAATGGATTCTTCCCATAAGGAATGCAGCCCTGTCAACACTTTGATTTTAGAGCTCCTGCTCTCCCCAAATGTAAGATAATAAATCTGTGTTGTTTCAAGACATTGAATTTGTGGTAATTTGTCACAAAAGCAATATGAAATGAATATATTAGGCATCACTCATAATGATCATATTACTTTTATTCAGCAACCTATGACATAATGTCCAAATTAATATGTCAAATCATCATGAATTATTATTTTATTTGAGGATGAAAAACTAGTTTGGGTTATGGCGTTTCATTGTTAAAATATGTTTCTATTTTTAATCTCCAATATTTATTTAGCATATTTGCATCCATGTATTACAGTGATGAGATTAACCTGTAGTTCCACTGCTGCACTAACTTCATCATATTTTGTTATCAAATTTTACTGGCTTCATGAAATGATTTGAAAGATGTTCTCTCTCTTTATATGCTCCCAATCAACTTATATATACTACGGGTTTTTTTAATTGGCACAACTTTAAACACAAAGTTAAAACCTGAATTTAGTTCTTAGGTTTTTTTTTTTCCAATAGTTGTAGGTCTACTTAAATTTTCCACCTCTTATCAGACCAATTTTGATAACTCGTAACTTGTCGGGAACTTACCTATTTCACTGAGTTTGTTTGTTTTTTTTTTTTTAATTTACTAGCACAGAGTAATGTGCAAAATTTCTTAAAATGTTTAAACTCTCCCATCTACTGATATATCTATTGATATATCCCCCTTTATAAACTACAAACTTCTATATTTAATTTCCCCTTTCTTCTGTTCTTGTTTGGCTATGCCAGAAGTTTCTGTATTAGTTATTCTGCCTTTCTTATTGTTGTTTCCTAAAAATAAACCACTGATTAAATCATATTCTTTCTCCCAGGTTTCTTGTTTGTATTGTTTTTCTTGAAATATTTTGGTTTAAATATTAATTGATTTTCATTCTGTTTTGTTTAAGAAGCAAGGAGTTCTAAGCTATAAATTTGCCTTCAAATTATGACTTTGGAAATATCACAGAGGTTTTAATTTAGAAAGTTTTCTTTCTCTCTCTAAATATGCTATCTGAAGTCTGTAGTATTACTTTAATCCAAGAGTTCTTTGGCAAAATGCTTTATTTTGCCTTTAATATCCAAGTAGTGTGAATTTTTTGTTTAGATGTGCAATTAAATTTTCATTTTATAGCAATGCCATTAAAAATGTATCTTACACATATTCTACTACTTGCTTTTAATTATGATTTTGAGGGTGTATGTTTTGGCATTTGATCACTTTTTGTAAATGTTTTTGAGGAATTTGCAAAGTAAATATTGTTTTATAGAATAAAAAGCTTTTATATACATACACTTATTATTTATAAAGTTTTTAGTATAGATACATGTATATATAAATAAAAATAGGTGAGTATGTTCATTGAATTTTTCAAGTCCTTTCAGTACTTATTTTTTAACTTTTGATCTGTCAAAGACTATGAACAGTATGTGATAAAGCATCCCATTACAACTGTGTCAGTCTCTCCCGTCTCTCCATGTATTTCTAGTAGTTTATGCTATATATAATTTGATATTATCTTTTTAGTTACATATGTTTCATGACTGTTATAATTTTATTGTGGGTATTAGCTTTTATCAATATAAAAACATCACATTACAAGCTTTTTATTTGTGAATTCTATTTTTATTAAGGTTATATTGCTTCCTCTGGATTCTTTTTTCTTTTTTTTTTTTTTTTTTTTTTCGGTAAGTCTGATTTATCTTTATCTCTAAGTTTATATTTAATGTTCTCTTTCATGTTGTTTTAGATGTGGTCCAGAAAAAATATATTTGGAGAAGACTGTAGCCAACCTAAATTTTGGTTTTTTTATAAGTAATGTGATTTTCCTGCTAATAGTTGATAATTTTGCTCTATTTTTAGAATATAGTAATTTTACCTATAATATGTAGTACTTCATGAGCTGTTTCCATATTTTAAAAAATCAGATCTATCTTTTGCTAACACAGCTTCTTCTGTTATATCTTTGCTTACTACTTTTGAAGATCTACTCTGTTCTCACTTTTTGTATATATAGATTGGATCATATAGGTCTGTCTGTATTACTAATTCTTTATTATTTTCATTTATACATTTCCTGAAATTGTAATATTTTATCATGTCTATTTTTTCACTTTTATTTTGCTAATTTGATTTTCTTTCTGACAATTGTTTATAGCTTGCTTCCCTTGAAGTTACTAATCTAGCAGTTGTGTTTATCACATCTACACAATACTTCTGTGTTTCAACTTTGCTTTATCGTCATAGTTGGTTGTTAAAATCTAATGAATGTTTTTTTGAATCACATTGGAAACATCAATCAGAAATTTCTAAACTTTTTCCCATGTTTCTGGATACAGATGTACTACAGAGAACATATCCTCTATCTTCTGATTCTACCGGGCAGTTCCCTGCTTTTGATCTCAAGTAACTGTTTATTATATTATTGCCTCAGGCAGTCATCCATTCAATGCCAGCCTTTGAGGGAAGGAGCCCCAGTGTCATGGTCTTGTGTATGATGTGGCCATCCTTCCCTCAGCCTGACTTCACTTTTTGGACTCTGAAAGATGAAAAGGAATGTGTTGTGCAGACCTGAGAATATTGGTAACACCAGACCAAGACAATAAAGTGTTCAAAGGAATGGAGATAATATTTGACCAAGATGTCATACTGAGTACACACATTTTTTTCCCCTTCTGACCATAAGTTGTTGGAATGATAGAAAATATACTTTTAAAATGTATTAATGCACGTCAGTGAAAAATGAGAGTGTCATTAGTAGACTAGAATATTTCAGGAATTACTGAAAAACAGACTATAATCAATCACATAAGCAAAAAAGGAAAGCAATCCCAGGGGTCCTCTGGGCCCAGCTAGGAAGGTATGGGGAAAATCATTCGGTTGATTGCCCACTGCCCAGGATAGTAGGCAGCAGAGGTGTTTTCCCAGAAGTTGCAGCTAAAGCAATAAATATGTGTATTAGTTCTGGAAGGGCAATGTTTTGACAGATAGCAAAGCCAGGAAGAATAGGAACCCCTACTTCCTAGAGAACCTGCACACCTAATACAGCAGTAGGTATGGTCTCTCCCCTAGAATCACCAGACAATCTATAGATTGTAAATAAGAATATTTAAACACAAAAATGAGCAGCAAGAGAATAATCAGCAAACACTTGACGAATTTATCAGCATGATAAAGACAGCAAAATCATCAAAATAAAGAATTAACAGCTGAGAATTAAGTTTGCCTAGTAGAGAAAACAAACATTTCAAATATGTGTACTTGGCATATTTAAGAACTTCAAAAGGACATTTCATACACAAAAAAATAGAAACAATTAATGATCCTAGAAATTTTAAATATAATTGTTAAAAAAAATTTAAGTAGTAGTTCCTAAAGTTAAATGGAATGAAACATAGCTAAGGGATGAATTCACAAATTGAAAGAGGAACCTGAAAGATTCTTCCAAAACATGTTACAAAAGAACAAAGTGATGATAACACTGTAAAAAATAAATCTAAGACACAGAGATAATAGAAGTATAAATTCCAGTATCCACTGCACTAGATTTACAGAAGGAGTAACAAGTGACACAATGAAGGAAAGAAAATAATCAAGAAAATTCTAGAAGAAAACTTCCCAGAGCTAAAAAATATGCATGCCTTTGGGCCTAACTAGGGCTCAATAGAATGAAAGGAAAGAAAAAAAAAAAAAGATGCTCATAAAGATAAATCATAGAGGAGTTTCCAAACTCCAAAGAAAGGGAAAATCCTGAAGTTTTCATAGACAAGTAAACAGGTGACCTATAAAGGAATGAGATTCAGTATATTTTTATCAGATTTCTCAGCAACAACTTATTCTAGAAGACAGTGGAGCAATGCTTTCAAAGAACCAGAAGGACATTTCTTTAAATCTAATACTTGTCCCTGCTAAACTTTTAATCAAGTATAAGAAGACAATAATGGCATATTCAGACAAGCCAAGACTCAAAAATTTTACCACCCTCACATCCTTTCTATAAATAACTATTTGAGAATATTCTGTTTTATACCAAGGGAAACCTCAGGGAAATGGATTATAAAATGACCCAAAATGTTTCAAGAAGTAGTGGAAAATCTGAACAGAATAATTACTGTAGAAGAAAATTTTTAAGTTTATGCCTAAAACGGTACCAAACTCAGATGATTTTATGGAAAAGTCATACATAGTAAACCCTTCCCAGAACAGATAATCCCCACGAGCACAGAAAAATAGGGAAATGTGAAAGTCTGCCCAACATGTTCTTCAAGGCGAGCAAAGGTCTGATAGCAAAAACTGGACAAGGATAAGACAAAATAAAATTGTAGTCCAATTTTGCTTATTATAGAAATTCAAGATATTATTAATAAAAGAATCCCATAGCCCAGCCACAAAATAAAATATTGTTATCAAATAGGCTATCATAGAAATGAAAGGCTGATGTAACCCTAGAAATATTATTACAGTAATTCAGTATAAGAAGTAGGTTAAAGAAAAAAATGATACTATAACCTCAATAGATACCAAGAATTTTTAATAAAATTCAACCCCCACTACTGATTTAAAGCGGTGATTAAATGCTTCTGCCACTCTAAATCCTTTCAACCCCAATGAAAACAAGAAGTCCATTTTTACTGGGGTATCACCTACCATGACCCCCTCTCACAGAGGACAGCCACTACGGATTTTCTAAAGAAGTCTGGTAACCCTCCATCAATGCAGTTCTCAATGCCTCATTGAAGAGAATATTCTTTGGGCCTTCTCAAGAAACATAATTAAAGAATGAATGAGCAGGTTATACATACTGCAACATTTCTAACTATATAATTATTTTTATTCCTTCCTGTATAAAATAACAAAGTATTTCTTTATCTCAACTGCAATTAATGTAGGCCACCACAAAGAATGGATTTCAAACATCAGAGCAAGCTTTTAGCACCAGTCCTTGCTACACTGAATATCTGTAAGTCCTGTATGCTTTGCTTTGTGGTTATTTGGTACCATTCCACGACTAGAAGCAAAACTATATTGAGAGACCTGAACATCGCCTGACTCTTAAACAGTTTATCCCCTATAATGTTTAGAATACTACTTATAAATACCAAATGTTAATACTTTTTTATATTAACATTAATAAATAAGGTTGATCTATATCTCAAACAACATAGAAAGTAAACTTTTAAAAGTTTTAATAAACAATAAATAAATATTTTAATTTAAAATTTTTATGTATTTAACTTTGTTTTAACCCAACAGGCAAATGAAAAGCCATTTGTTTTTCTCATTTAATTTCATTTTAAGGCCTGAGTCAAACTTTTCTCTGCACTTGGGACCTTCCCATCTTCCAACAAGCTAAGCTCTTTGACAGTGTACTAGCTCCTTTGTTAGAACTGTAACATGTAAGAGATACAGATTGCAACCCTAGACATCTGGAAAAGCTAATGCCTAATTCCTCAATATCCACAATTGTGAGCTGTGTAGCTGCCATTGCAGAAAAATACATTTTCCATTATCAGAAATAATGAACCAGATTTCCCAGTACCCACTCAACTAGAGTAATACATGTGAGGCTTCCTAGTAGAAATTAACGAACTTAGTAGTGCTCCAGTGGCCTGGAATCCTTAATGAATATCCCGAAACACTTTACCTAACGCTGAGAGGATGCGTCAGCACTATGGGAAAAAAAAAAGAAGCCCATAATTACTTAGCTTTTTATTTCAATCATCTTTCAAACTGTTTATAGTCTCTCCTTACATAATCTGGAGTATAGACTTCTTCAGTCCTGAGGGTGTCCTGACACATGTTGTTGGAGGGGTGGGAAGAGTAGGTATTTAAAAACTATCCCTGTGCCTAGTAGCTCAAGTTCTATGTGATCAATGAGACTTTATTTTAGTGGAGCCAACTTACAAGTCAGTGGCCACCCACCCAGGCCTAGTCTATCAAATGCTAATGGAAAATTATCATGAGCATTTGAATGGGTGAGAGCTCAGCAGAGAAGAAATTGCTGTATATTTAGAGTCATTTTACAAACTGCCTCTATCTTCAGAAAATTAGGCTACTTTCCTTCCTACCATCCCATTTTTTTCAACTTAGTTTTGAAGTCACAGGACAGAATCTGATTCATACCAATAATGTCTCTTTGTTCTTGGTTCTACTGCTCTCACAAAAATGCTGTAGGCAGTTCACTAGAATGACTAATTTACTGGAGAAGTTATCAGAGTCCATTCAGTTGCAACTATAAAATAATTCAAGTAAGACAATGGTGCCTGCTAGCACTCCATGGGGAAGGTTTGTCCGTGAAACTGTTTGATTCACCCCAACATATTCATCCATGAAGTTTAAGATCTCATCTAGAAGGCCCTGTTCATAATCAAATTTTCATCCTATTGTAAATAAAGAACTGAAAATAGGAGAGTTTTTTTTAAAGGTAAAACAAAATCAAACCATTTTTCACACCACTCAACTGAATTTTGCATCCTGAAATTTAAATATTTTAAATACTATTTATATTATAATATTTAGAAACAAAACTGCCTTCTCTGAGTTAGTTTCAAATATTCTTGCTGTACTGATCTGGAAGGTGCTGAACATTAAGGAGTCCATGTATGTATACTGGTTTTGCCATTTTTAATTTTTAAAAAATCTTATTCATCATGAGCATAGCAAGAAATATCAATAAACATAGGCTTAGAATGTAAACATAATAAAATGGTAGAAATTGTCATGTTTGCCATTACTCAAACAGTGCCAAGTCACCCAGATGCCTGCACTTCTAATGGGTTCTGTCAGGAAAACTGCAGTAACTTGCTAACCCACCCTACACCAGCTGGGATTTTCTTCTAGTACTGAGCTCTCAAACATTTTATAACTGAGTTTATCCATATTGAAACCAAGAAAGTTTAGTCTTCACAGAGCCATTCAGTATTCAGAAGTATTACTTCCCTCCAGTATTAAAGGTAAAGGACTGGAGTTAGACTATTACAAATAGTAACGGTAGTTGTCAAAAACATTAAAACTTTAAGCATCTGTCTTTCCAGAAAAGTGCTACTCAAACCCAAATGAAGTAAAGAGAAAATAAAAGACTAGAATGCAATCAGACAGATACAACAGAAGAATATGAAGACTAGAAATATGACAGAATGCAGTGCTTCCTGTCTCAAAATTTTTAGAATTGTTTATGTGGTCCCTCCCCTCAGGCTGCTAGGACCCACGCATGTAGGACTGGGACGGAGTAAACAGAAGCACTGGAGAGGGCTCAGAAGTGTCAGCCCAAGGCTGAAAGAACGTGTCCCGGGCCAGTCCCTGTCCCAGGCCAGTCCCTCCATCCTGTCCCAGGCCAGTCCCTACGTCCAACCTCAGCCCTTACTCTGCTCCCACCTCACATATTCTTTGTAAAAATATTGAACGATTTTAAATTCCCTACACATGACAGGCCTCCTCACATCTCCCTGCCTTTAGGAATAATGTTTCCTCTTCCTTGCTTCTATAAATTCCTGTTTGACTATGTTTTAGCCCAAATATAACTTCCTCTGGAAATCTTTCTCTTACTGCCCCAGAAAACCTAGATGCTTTCCTTTATGTTCTCACCATGTGTTATACAAGGTACATTATTAGAAATGCTCTCATTTTACTCATTTTACCATAAATGTGTGCATACTTCCTCCCCTCTAAGCCCTTTTTTGAGAGTGAGAATTCTATCTGATTCATTTTTATATTCCTAACATTTATTATAGTGCCTGGCACACTGTGGATGATCAATAGTTTTTTTAAGGATAAAATGAGGGGATTAAAATAACGACATTATAAATTCTGCCTGAAATTTCACGAAAAATGTTTTGAAGTGGGAAATAAGAAAGCATATACAAATGGGGCTTTTTTGAGTATTTCTCAGTGGGAATGTCAAAACAGCAACTCTCAAAACAATAGTTGTCATGGGACCAAATTCAATACACGAAGACAATGTGCAGATCGTCAGGAAGAGGACTCAATGCTGACCCATAGGAGTTCTGCTTTTGACACATTTTACAAGTGAGTAAAGAAGAAAGAGCCAACCACAGAAGTAAGCCAGAAAAGTGTCCTGGAAGCTGAGTAAAGGGTCCTTCATGAGGGAGGGAATGACACCTCACTGAAATCCTGCTAAGAAGCAGGGCAAAATTAGACATTTGGGAGGAGAGGGGGTGCAAAGCCCAAGTCGAGGTCTTGGCCATTGTTCAGAGTAGGTTCACTCTGTTCAACAAAGAGAGAAGAAGGAACAGATGGGTGTGGAGGCAAGTAGGCTCCTAGATGGGGTAGCAGGAAGATGACAGCTAATTTCATCCCAAAGCTCGCAAAATCACATTCTTCGGGTCATGCTGCAAGGATACAGATTACATTTCTGTCAGGGAAAGCCATGTTTTATGGGGTAAAAGACAGTCACAAAACACCAAAGGCTAGTGATAACAGACGTCTGTTTCCCATGCACACTAGTGTGTATGTCACAAGTCAGCTGTAACCTGGCTTCACTTCGCCCTGTATCTAGAACTTTGCTGATTGCCGTGCAGAGGGAAATAGAAGAGGCAAACTCTGCCCCAGCTCTGCAGGTTTCTGCTGGAAATGACACACCTCACTTCTGCTCATTATTTCCTTGGCCAAACCACATCAAAAGGCCATGTCTGCATTAAACAGTGCAAAGATACAGGAAGACACTGAAGAGAAAGCCAGGGAACATGGGTGAAAAGTTTTTAGTTAAAAAAAAAAACGGAGGCGAAACTAAGATCCCCAGGATTTTTTTGTATCCTGTGACTACCTATTCTCCACAACCATGCTCACTAGACCAAAATAACTAGTTTATTTTAGAACTTTCACTGGGCTATTTCCACCCCCTAAACTGTCATTCCAGCTGTAACTTTAGTCTCCCCTTTGATAGATGGTCACAGGCAATTTCTGCAATCGACTCAATCAATAAATATTTCCTATGTGCTTGTTATCCCTAAGTTATTAAGACCCACCTCTGCCATAAAGAAAATTGTTATACTTTCCATATGACAAATGGGTAAAATATATGCTTTATGATCATTGTCATGTGGCTAAGTATCTCCTAGGTTTGAGAATACTCTAAGATTCAAAGGAATTCTATTACATATGAAATCTGGATGTTGACTCCTAAATTAACTTATGTATACACTGTATTTTATGACAATTAAATGGATTTTCTCTTTCTTGGAGAATGAAGAAATGCTTATAAGAAATTCTATTCTTTGCAATTGTGCCTGAATTGTACCATTTTTGTTCAAAACATTTTCATTCATAACAATTAGAAAAACATTTTAACTATTAATTAATTAAATGATTGCACAGGATGGATTCATTGGGAAAACATTCTGCTAAGGTTCAAAATGCAGACAGACAAATTTAACTTGTAGAATTCAATGACAGATAAAAGAAAGAAAGCAAGGTTGAACTAGCTCACCTGTAAGCGAAAAAATATATATAAGGCTTCCATAAGCCTTCCATAAATTAAAACACCATTGTTGGTAACTGACTGGCATAGCAATAAGACAGCAGAAAATTTCCTAGCAAATATAGTTTACCCTTTAAACAAAGTTCTTCATGGTATTTTCCTATATTTAAAATGATTCCTGTCCAGGGCATATTGCTACTTTGTATTCCTCTTGATATTTTCATTTAAAAGAGAGCCGCTGTGCAAAATCATGTCCTTGTCTGTCCCTTCCTCATACAAACCTCCAATCAAATTTAATAAAGCTAGTTTGATACAATGCCAGCCTACACTTGGTTTACCCTTGGTCGACTTTAATAGGGTCAAAAATATTTTCGCATTGGCAGTGTACGCATTAATCATTTTTCCAGAGGATTTAGAAAATTGGAAGAGACAAGGCCAAGCAAAATTTTAAATTAATTGGGCCTACCCCAGCCTTCCAGGGTCACCTTGTGGCAGTTGTCCCACATTTTCCAGGTCACGGAGTCCCTGTGTCTCCTACAGCTGCCACGAGGAGAGATCCATGCTGTGGGCACACAAAGGTGAAAGAATTTCTCTCAGAAAGTGCGAATTTTCCTACGGCAACCACAACAATTGCAGTTTCCAGATTGTCGCCAGACACCAACCACTTAAATAATGCATGCTCGGCTGACGCCTCCACTTGTGCATTTTCTAATCGAGTAGTCAGGGAAATTTGCAAACACTCTGTCATTTACCATAAATCCGCTGCCTACTTATAACCGCAGAGTAATTAATTTTAGTACCGCTCAGAATTATTAATTTCCGCCAGAAAAATCTGTTTTCACAAGTGTTAGAACCCCCATTTTTTCCCTCCACTAACAGTCATCAAAAAGGTTGAAGCCTTCTCCTTACAGGGAAAGGTTTATTCAGAGTCATCATTGAGAGTCTATGTGAGAGCAATAATGGATCTCTGTTTCTGGTCCTCATCTATAATCATGTCCTCACAGTTGACTGGCTGACTCACCAGAGGAAGTTGGCCGTGTGAAATAAAGGCTTTCATAAAAGTAGGATCCAGTAGTCCTTTTCTGTTGGTTGTTTCTCCTCTGCCATTAAACTGTTTGATCTGTTTCTTTTAAAAAAAAAAAAAATCTCCTAACATGGTTTCAAATGAGTATCTTGACGAATCTAATAGTTTCAAGAAGACTTTCGGGGCAGTATTGTTACTAGTTAGCCTCTTTGTGTTCCTTTGTCGTGATGCAATTATAAAAGTACAGAGAACGTCTATGATAGTGATGACTAATTTTTAAATGGCATCTTTTGTAAGTTTCTTTAAAAAAATAATCTATAAAACCTTAAAGTCACTTTCGTTGCAATAAGCCTTAACTATAACATTTCACCAATTTTTTTCAGTGCAAAATCCGCATTTTATTAAAGACATTTGGGAAGAGAGCCATTCAAAAATACATTGTGCTGAGTAAAAATTAACCATTTTATGCTGATAATTAAGGTTATCATGGAATAGATATTTATATAATATTTACAGGAACAATAGAAGTTTTACAGAGGTTTAGAATGGAATACATGCCAGAAAAAAAGTTGATAGGATGTACCAACAGATGATACAAAGAGTTACATACTATGCTTCCAGATGATGGGCCACCACTTCACATCTGGCTCTTCTAAGACAAGGTAGCACTGAGCTACACCCTCTGTACAGAAGACACTTTGTGCCTTTTGAGAAAAATAGCAAATATTTCTCACTTGTTTAAATGATCTTAGTATTTGGCAGAAAAAGAGAGTAAGAGTCTTTACCAAGGATAAAAATAACCTGTAGTGGAATACACAAGTTTGAAGACACTGGTATGAAAATCTCAGCAATCGTGTGAATATCTAACACACACAGAATGAAAATTGAGCATTAAATATGGTGCATTGTATCTTGGTAAAGCTAAATCTGGCATGCTCTTATTGGGTCTTGGTTTCCTGCTTAAGGAGCTGCATGTCACCAGCCTGCCCATATTATAAATACGTAATGAGCATGAGAAAAAATTGGTATAGCTTTGTTTGACTGATGGCCAGGTCCCTCCCTATCAGTAGCAGGAACCCATAGCTAGCACAAGTATTGGCACTTTAATTGCCATGGAAGATTTCATTTCCGTTTTCCACTGCTTGAGTGATCAAGAAAAAAAAAAAATGAAGGGAAAGTAAACTAACATCTAGAGATGTAAACATGACTCACTGGGAAATCAGACATGGTTAAGTAACTTCCAGGATGTTTGTGGTTATCTGGGTCTAAACACTGCTGACAATTCCGACTACTCTTGTTTTTAACTGTTTTTCCTCTGGGTGTTTCTTAGTTTGAGTGTCTTCTTATAGAGACTTTCAACCTTTTGATTATGGACAGTCTAAGTGTCAGATAGCAAGGAAGAGATGTCAGTCAGTGTTAATGGAACTACCTAGTAGCTTGCAAAACACTCTTAATAATTCCATGATCTAGAGGAAGACTAATGATTTGAGAGCAGGGTTGAGAAAACCTGACACTGTTAACTATCTTTATACTGCACTTTATTTTAGTAATACAGTAGGGTTACTCTGAGATGATATGGCTACTGTTACATTGAAATGTGAAATTCCCAAACAGAGACCAAGTCACAGGCACATAGAAAAAGATCACAAACACAGGAAAAAATATGTCAGAAAAGGGATTTTTTAAAAATTAAGGTAAGCCACTTGAACTTGGGAAACTTGTATTTGACACACACTCTTGAGTAGAACTGAGAAGAGCCTAAAACATGCGCTCAGTGTGAGGTCCAGGCTCAGCTGGATCTGCATCACCTGGGAATCTGCCAGGAACTGATGCTCAAGCCCCACCTCAACCTAATGCATCGCTATTTCCTATTAACAAGATGTAGGAGAGTCAAGGGCACATTAAGTCTAAGAAGCACTGGTCTAAAACATAGCTGTGGAACGGAAAGAAAATTCACAGATATTACACCAATCATTGCTGAGAATAGCAGCTTTCCACCTTTATTTCAAACTAACTAATTGCATTCCAGTACAGTATATTCTCTTTCCCCACAAGGTTTCCATACACAAAAATAATGTTCCAAACATGGACACAGTGAGCACATCTCCAGTAAATTCACTTGTATTTCACTCAAGGGTGGGCTCACTTGAAAGAAAGGAAGTACTGTATACTTAACAGTCAAGCAAAGGAAAAAAAAAAAAAAACCAACATCTCTGTTGTGCTATTAAAATTTCTGGGGTTATATTACACGGACTTTCTCATTTCTTCTGATCTGTCCTCTTGTTTAGGATGGTAGATTTGACAAACGTGCTTTTGGAGCTATCATCTTTTATCTTCTTGGCTACACAGCAAAGCCCTGAGTCCTCCCAAACTGGTGAAAAAAAAATCCATCTTTCTTTCCCCCAGTCCTTAAGTTTCCTGGGCTATGGTAAAGGTTCATGAAAAAAAGGAAACATTTTTGTAAATCACTGTGATAAATAATTCAAATGTCGTGTAACCAACCCAGAAAAAGAACAGACTTCAACCCCATCAATTAGTCATTACTAACTACTGACTTGTACTATAACATCAGTGGTGTTTCTGGCATAAAATATTAGGGAGTTACAACCAGGATGTGGACTTAGAATACAGGACTTCAGAACACATGATTTTTTAATGAAATATTTGTTACTAAATTGAGCCACCAATGAGCTGTTATGTTGCTCAATATTACTCTTCTCTATTAATCACAAACATTCAAACTTTAATTCATGATATTTTGTTGAAAGAAGCACTGTGCTGATCTGTGCTATATTTTGACAGCAAACTGAATTCTTGTTCACAAGTATAGGATTTGTTTAGCTCCAGGCATCTGTGTTTGGATTACAAGAATGCTGATTGGTTCACTGCCAGAGGCACCCAAAGGTCAAACTGTCCTTTTAAAAGTCTCTCTCTCTCTTTCTCTCTCTCCTTCCTTTGTCTCATTAATCAGAGTTAACAGATAGAGGAAAAGGCAATGACTTCAAATCATTTAATTCTTTTCCAAGGATATTTTTAAAAGCAGAACTCAGTGTTGGTGTGAGGTCAAGTCAGTGTGAGTGCAGATCACACTGGCACACTTCTGACAGGTGACCTGAAACCTTTCAAACTGACATCTGTCACAGAGACAGACACAAGTTTTTTAGCCCGAGAGCTTGTTTTCCTGACATTTCATTTTTCATCAGATTTTGAGAGAAGGGAAAAAAGATGAACTTGAAAAAGTCTTGCCAGGGGCAGAAAATAAGATCAGGTTTTCTGCAGCTGCCTGACTCACCTTTAAAGGTTAGAGGTCTAGCAAAAGTGAACACAAAAGATCTCAGTTTGATGTTATTGGATAAAAGGGCATGTTATTACTTTAAATACATTTCTGAGACTTGCATAACCATTAGGCAGCATTGCAGGAGAAACGGAATCTGAGTGAGATTACACATCCATTTTAAATCCCAATTCTAGAGTTTAGTCATGGAGTAAATCAAATCCAACCTCACCGATTCATCTGGCACAAAAGATGAAATCCACAGGTGCATGAATTTTCTTTCGCTTGAATTGAATAATTTCCTGCTCCTATGATATTGATATGGTGAGTGAAATTTAGGCAAGGTATTGAAATTCTTACTTTGGGCTAGAGGGATTTCTGCATTCAAATATTTGCACGGTTTCTCTTGACAGAGAAACAGTAGGAAAACCTGCTATTGAATAAAAGAATAGAACCAGGAGTTCAAAAATCACTGGGTTCTGTCTTGGCTCGACTAAAAGTGTGATCCTGGGTAAGTGACATTTCTGTTGCAGTTTTATCACCTGTAAAATGGGGAAAATCATACCTACCTTGTGAAGTTCCAGTGAGGATGAAATAGGATACTGTATTTGCACACTGCCAAATATAAAACAGTGCTTCGATGAATGGAAACCATACTATGCTTTTTTTTTTAATTCCAGTGCTTAATACAGCACTTGACATGAAGTTAGCATTCAATAGATGGTTCCTGATTTTAAATAAAAGGTAGTAATTTTTAACTGAGTCCAGAAAGTTTTTCTTTGAGGAATAGCATGGTTGAAGTTTGGGAATTGCATTCCTCTGTGGACCATCTCCAAAAACAGATTCAGGAGCAGTAACTTTGGAATTCATTAAGAGAATAAACACATATGAGGCCATGTAACTTTCAAGCCTAAAGAAACAGGTAAGTCAATCTTATTGGGACAGAACTGTTCCTGTTTTCTAAGATAATGGCTCACGTGTTGCTAACTGGCCAGCATTCCCTGGAGTATCAAATGCAGTGTTTTCAGCCATAATGCTCATGGTAGTACAGAATCTGAGACAGCACAGAATTTACTGAAGTCAAATATCCTGGATCTGGCCAGCTAAGTGTGAAAATCTAACTCATCTTGATAAGTACACCTTCACAACAGTTTCAAAATGTTATTTACATATCCTCCTGACAACCCTCCTCCACAAAGGCAGAAAGAACATTGCCGACTATGCCTTACACGTTTGTGATACTTAATATATGGTGCTTATTATCGAACTGTCAAACAGTTAAGTGGAACGTGTATGAAAAAGTTAAAACCCTCACGTCTGAAAATTTGGCTCTGACATCACTTTTGTAGGTACAGTGAGGTCCAGAGCTCAATGTTCTATAGATAATTCTACCTTTTATTTCCATTTCCACTTTTTAGCACACTTCACACTTATCATATAAGTAAATAAAACTAATGTGTAAGTATTTCATGTCAGAGAAATGTAATAGTATGTATTTTAGCATATAAAGCAATTAAACAATGCAGTAATTGTCTGATGTTGTTCTTTTTTTCAGATTTTCAGTTTCTGTTTTTCCCTTAAGGAGAATCATAATCAGCATACTACATATTTCAATTCTTAGTTTTAAAAAGAGACTCCACAAATAGAGTGAAAATAACTTGGATCAATCCTTGTATCTATTTTTTAAACTCCTTAGGGTGTCCTGTGTTGCTATTTTAGAGAAGTTGCCCCGTTTTTATACTTCATTATCACTCTGCTTTATTTTCCTGACAAGCCTGAGAAAAACATTTTTACACAAATTTATTTCACTTTATGAGGTACGTTCTGCATACTTTGGATACTCAGTGGTTGTTTTGATGATAGTTATTTTAGTGCTGATCCCATAAGAAGACTACATGAAAATGTTCGTGTGTACTACCTGGAGCTATCAAATTATAGAACCATCTAAAGAGTAAGTATATAAAAATTTTTTCCAGTAAACTTTGTAGCACTTTGGAGATCTCACTAGCTTTACTTGACTTTCTAATTTACTCCATTGATTAATAAATATATTATCCTGAACCATAATTTGTATCTTTTAATAATCTTTTTTGTAATTCTTGATGCAATTTCCTATACTAGAATTTTAGAGGGACAAATACATTTTTATTATTTCTGAAGCTGTATATAATCTGGGATATATAAGCAGTACATTTCTGCCTCTTTAACATTATTTATTCACAATTACACAATATTTAGGCCCTGGAGTTTACAAGTGCTACTTGATTTCCAAGAACAGGCAGCACTCATTTATAAGACTTTTAAAGCCATTCTTTTTCAAAACAAAGTTATATTGTTCTAACGTCATGTGAACTAAAGTGCCAGAGTTCAGTTCCAGTTCAGAAGTATAAAGCCAGAAGTAATGAGTGGGTTTCCAATGTAGAGAAATATTTTAGATTTAGTTTCTGAACTGTAGAAGAAGAATGCTACAAAGTAACACTTCAGAGTCTATGAACAAACAGACATTTCTACTTGTCCACAGTCACCCAGCGGATGAATGGGCTATTATGGCTTTAACTTCTTTCCTTACTGCCCCTCTCCTGGAGTCAAGAAAAGGTACTCTATGGTTTTGAGCAGGGTCTACATATACATGACCATTACAATCTGTCCACCTCTGTCAGTCCCAAAAGTCTGCACCCAAGTACAGCAGTCTTCATCCACTGGTAAGATTTGCAAAGGAGGAATCTGTTACCTCTACCTTTTCATTTAAGGCAGTGCTGCACAAAACCTGTCTTTATCCGTCCCTGTGCCTCTTTTTTGCCCTATCTTTGAATCTGCGCCAATCTTTGACTTTGCCAAGGAAGTGTTCCTATCTTGAAAAATAGACTTTTTCCCCCCTTTTCTGATTACATCAGCAATACATACATGTTCATTGGAGTTAACTTAGAAAATAACATCCAGAAGCATACTTGCTCTCATTTTTCTCCTGAGCCTTGTTTTAAATACATGAGGATATAAAAAATATGTAATTCGGTATTCAAGATATGTGTAATACACAATTATATGTAATTCTTTTTTCACTATATCATAAGCATTTCCCCATTGCAATAAAAATTATTTTTAAAGATCATCTTACTGGCTGCATAACATCCTCTCAATATTATCTCAGTAGTATCTTTTATATCCTTTGCCCTTTTATCCATTTATCACTTAGTGAGTTTTTCAGTCTTTTTAAAATCATTTTATATGTCTTTATAGATTAAAAATTTATCACCTGTTCTAGTGAAAAAGATTTCCCAGATTATGTGTGTCTTTGTCACCACAAGATTTTTTGATGTACAGAGGTTTTTACTATGTGATGGCAAACATAGTGATCTTTGATTTTTTTTTTTTTAATGTTTGCTCATTCTATTTTTGTCTACTTTTGATTTTTCCCCATTGCTTTTTAAGCTTGGAAGTTTTTCTCCACATAGCAAAATTTCACCCATATTTTCTTCTTGTTTTAAAAAGTAATGTCTAATATTGATTATTGCTGAAATTGAATGGTGAGTACATGGAAATTCATTACACTATTTGACATACTTTTGTATATGTTTAACATCTTCTGTATCAAAAAGAAAAAACAAACTGTTCTGGTTTATTTCTAACCTGTAGGGACTTACTTTTTCTAAATTATATCCATCCTGGACTCTGATGGAGACAGTACTGATTTGCAGTATTAATGAATACTATGGCATAATAATGGCATGATGCCAGTTGTTCCCAAAGTTTAGTATCCACAAGAATCACCAAGGGTACTTGTTGTCAGATTTTAATTCAAGAGAGCTGGTGTGAGACCTAGGAATTTGCATTTTTAACAAGCACCAGGAGTGATTATGCTGAGATAGTCCATGGACCACACTGGAATTATGTGCTCCATATTTTAAAATTAGATGAGCGATCTCAACACATGGTGCTGGAACACTTGAATATCCATATGCAAAAAAAACCCACACAATTTTAATCCATATCTTTCACCATATATGTAAATTAACTCAAAATGGATCATATAAAAAATTAAAAATGAATGGATATAGACCAAAATGTAAAACCTAAAACTATAAAACTTCTAGAAGAAAACATAGGAGAAAATCTTTGTGGCCTTGGGTTATGCAAAAATTTCTTAGCTAGAACACCAAAAGCACAATTCTTTAAATAAAGAATTGAAAAACTGGACCTAATCAAAATTAAAAACTTCTGCTCTTTGAAAGACAGTATTATGGGAAGAGAGTAGAAAGACAAGCCACAGACTGGAAGAAAATATTTTTATAGCATATATCTGATGGAGTACTTGTATATAGAATATGTTATTTAAAAAAAAAACCTTTAAAATTTAATAAAAAATAACCCAACTAAATGATCAACAAACTATCTGAACAGACTTCAACAAAGGAGCTATGTGGATGGCAAGTAATCATAAGAAAAGATGCTCAACATCATTGGTCATTAGAGAAGGGCCTAATTAAAAATTAAAATTAAAAACCACAATGAGTTAATACTATATACCTATAAAGTGGCTAAAATTTTAAAAGACACACAAGAATTGGCAAGGATATGAGGGACTGGAGCTCTTATACACTGCCGATGAAGATGTAAAATGACATAACCACTTTGGAAAACAATTTGGCAGTTTCTTACAAAGTTAAACATACACCTACCATATGATCCAGCCATTCCATCCCTAAGTATTTGGCCAAGAGAAATGAAAGCATATGTCTATACAAAGACTTGTACCTAAATGCTCATAGTAGCCTTATTTATAATAGCTCAAAACTGAAAACACCCAAGTGTCCATCAAAAGTGAATGAATAAGCAAGTTATTGCATATGCATATGATGGAGAACTACCCAGGAATGAAGTGTTGATGTGCGCAACATGCAAGAATCTCAAAATAATTATTCTGAGTGAAAAAGGCAAACCAAAGAGTGCATGCTTCATGATTCCATTTCCGTAAAATTCTAAACAATGCAAAAAATCTATAGTGACAGAAAGCAGATCAGTGATTGCATGGGGAAGGGGGAGGGGGCAGAAGGGAGGAATTACAAAGGATCATGAGGAATCTTTGGGGGAATGAAGAATACTTAAATTATCTTGATCATCATGATGGTTTCATGAGTATATACATATATCAAAAATAAAATATAGTGGTCTTCTTGACTTTCCTTCCCTCCTACCCTTTTCTGGGCTAACTCGATCTCGTAAGTTGACTATTGGCTCTTGGAGCAAAACCTAACAGATGAATTCGCAGAACTGTACAAAATTGAAGTATAATAAGTTTGCTGTGCTTTATTTCATTCTGTGGTGAGCCCATGGAAAATCAGTCTGTCCAAAATGAGCTTCCTCTGTCATGGTTTGGGTTCCCCAGGAAGAAGACCCTGAGATGAAATTTCCTCGGACCAACCCCTGTGGAAGAGCAGAAGCAGGATGGGGTGGAGAGAGAGGGCGAGCTGTGATGCAGGCCTGGCAGCGTCTGCTCACCCCACACACTCTCTGGAGCTGAAAAGGTAGTAATATTTATGATTAAATCCAATAGATGATAATCCTATGACTGAAAGTTGCAAGTGTATGCGAGGTAGCACTGCATTCAGTCCAGTGTTGAAGGGATGCTACCAAGGGCCCCGTTCCCTGCTGTCTCTATTCTGCCTTCCACACGTCCAGCTCCACACTCGGGCTCCATTCACAGTGGTCTCCCCAGGTCTAGACTTATCATGGAAAATGAAGGTTGGGGTCACATACCCCACATCCACCCACCAACAACTCCCATGGAATAAAGATAAAGACTAATGGATCTTATGAAAAACAAAAGGTTTCTCTCAGGAAAAAAAAAAAAAAAATTGAATCCAGCAGAGGTCTCTTACCATCTCTTCAATAGAGCTATGTGCCCGTACCTGAACCAGCATCCCTGGTGGGGAGACTGGACTAGACTTATTGGCACATTCCTCAAACTCGGGTGGAATCAACTCCTCCCAAGAGGAGCCAGTGGATTTTCATAGGAAACCTATGGGCATTTGTTTCGTGCAGTCGATGGAATGGATGCCGAACTGCAGACAGAAAGAGTGGTCTAGTGGAACTACAAGGATTTAAAGCAAAGGCACAAGCGATGGGGGGATTTTAGGGAAAAGGTCAGTTCAAAGGGCACTGTTTGGAGTATAGGGGGCTGTTGGACGGCCATGCCAGGTACATCACGATCAGCCAGCTGACCCTGCTGACTCATCCACAGTCTGCTTCTACTTTCCCTGTGAGTAAACACAGCCTCATCCTTTCAAATTAAAAACTACCAGAAATGTCAAAAATGAAAAGAAAAAAACATTTTTAAATTAAACTCTATTAAAGAAATGCTAGTTCAAAAAAGACATAATTGGGCTCTCGAAAACCTGGCAGCTCCCAAACGCCAACAAGTTTTTCTCTTCGCAAGTCTGTTCTCAGCCCTTCCAAGAAAGGAACGGAGGAGAACAGAGCTGGATCATTTTGATGACAACCCACTTCTAATCCACAGGATCATATGCCTTTGCACCCTGTTCAAAGGAAACTTGGCCTAGAAAAGAATTAGTTTCATAACAAACCAGCCACTCTGAGAATAGAGGTGAGAAGAGATCGGGGGGAAGAATCTGAGCCGCGCTGAGGAGTTGGCGAGTTTTAATTGCCGGTTCGTGTGCAGCTTCACGACTGTGCTCAGTGACCGAAGGGACTCGGCTTCTGGTTTCTCAGTCAAACTCTTGTTCAGGAGGAGAAAATGACAAAATCTGGAAAGTGTCTGATCCCTTCTTGAGATATCAGGAAAAGGAGATTTTTTTTTTTTTTTTTTGAGTCACTGAGGCAAATACAATCATTTCAAGGAACAGAGATTACCAGGAAAGGTCAGCATCTGTGGGACCATTTTCATCAGCCTCGCCTAACACTTATTAAGTACATCGTTTACAAGACATGCCAGAGTCCCTCTTTTTACAAAGCTGAGAACCAAGTATTCAAATGCTTATTTTTATTGGCAAATGAAGTTTAGAGAGATAGGAGACGAAAGGAGGCTACAAAATTGGGAAGTCACTGTGAGGCAAAAACAAACTCAAAACACATTTTTATGTGTGTAAAAATTCTGCCTAAGGCATGGTCGAATGAGTATCTGTATAACAGATGACTGTAAGGAGATTTAAAGATGATTATTTAGGAAATAATAGAATATAAACCAAATGTCAAAAAACTTAAAGAAAAACAGTTAACATGGCCAGAAGGACCATCCAGTCGCTTTTCTCTCCAGTGAATGTGTTTCAGTGGCACTGTTCCTCAAGCCTCTTCTTTTATTTCTTCATCTCCCTCCACTTTCCCTAAGTAGTAACCATTTCAAGCAAGCTTCACACCCAAGGAGTTACTGCTGCTAATGAAGCAAATGGTAGTAATGAAACTTGAGCTGGAAAAAAAAAAACTAAACTGTTTCAACTGTCTTACGTTCTCATAAAGCTTCTTACAGATTAAAGCCATGTAGGTAAAATGTGCATCATGCTTACTTTTCCACAGTGCTTTGATGAAATAAGCAAAAAGACATGAAAAATTAGTTGCATTCAACCAGTTCTTTCCCCTCATCACCCTGTCACCCAACAGGCCACTAAATACACTAGAGAATGATTCTGGGAAACAGAAGACATGCTCCTTTGAGTCTCTTGATTTTCTCTCATTTCTGTGAATTTAATTTTCTGTGAGAGCATGTGTCTGAGCTGGGGCAGACAGATTGGTGCAAGGTTTCTTAAAAACAATTTTTTGCTCCATCAAACACAATATATTCTGCTGCAAGAGAAGAAAGCACTATACCCCAGGGGAAAGAAGTTTCCCCCAAAGTTTGTTCCCTCAAAACTTTACAATGGAAGAAGGCGTCCCTCTTGGGTGATTTAATTTAATTGTTATGTTTTTTAACTTTGTTCTGGGGAAAATTAAGCAAACCATCAGCTGCACTTCATAGACAAATACCACTTTTTGGTAGATAGAACACAAAACTAGGAATCGGAAAACCAAAAAAAGAATCCTGGCACAGCACTGGGTGATTTCATCTCCACATGCCTAAATTTCCTGTTTGCAAAATGAGATAGAGCTTCCCACTCGTCACTTCTTTCTTGGAGATGCTGTGAGGACTAATAGTCTTCGCTCTGATTTTTTTCATCCAAGAAGCAGAGATTTTTAATGATGCAAAAGACATATCTTGATAAGTATGGAGAGGGCAACAGAGACATGATTTTATGCTAGATTCAATGGCTACAAATGTAAGGCAATTTCTGTACTCTTGAGATGCTTGTAACTCAAAGGGGCATCAGATATTGAAGCAGGTAGTTGAACATAGGAAATGTCAAGATACCCATGGAAACTGATCAAACTGAGCTGAGTCTTAAGGGCTAGGAGACCGTGGAAGTTAAACTGAGAGACTCCAGATCTTGATTCTGAAACCAGACGTCTAGCTGAGTGAACTTGGACAAGTTTCTTAACTTCACAGTGCCCCAGTTTCCTTATCTGTGAGAAGGAGCTAAAAATAGTACCTCCCTCATAAGGATAATATGTATATAGTGTTTAGAACACTGTCTGGCGTATGAGAAGTGGTATTGTTATAGTCATCGTTAGGATGAGTAAGATTATCCAGGCAAGAAAGGTGGGAGGGACTCTACAGGTACAGGGAGCAGCATGAACTGCAGAGGCCAGAAACAGAAACAGCTTTATAAGAACTGTAAGAAATGCTCTGTTCCTAAACTGTAAAAGACCAGGCAGAAAAGGCCAGTGTAGAAAGTTCATGGAGGTCTTTGCTATAAGCTTGGACTTCATTTTATAGGCAATGGAGAGTCACTAAAGGATTTTAGATAGAGAAGTAACACGATCAGATTTGTGGCTTGGTAAATAATTAAATGAAGACACTGACAGAGTATGGTAGATTGTTTGCAAAATGGCTGCAACTACTTCCCTCCCTGTTCACAACCCCTTAAGATGTCTTTGGAGATATTTCACAAGAGATGGAATACATTTCCCTACCTATTTAATATGGGTTGGCTTTGGATTTGCTTTCTAACAGAAATTTAACCAAGTTACATTGTGCCAGTTCCAAGCCTAAACTTCAAGGAGTCCTATGTTCTTCTGTTTACTCTCTTGGAACCACCATGAAAACAAGTCCACACTAACCTTCTGGAGGATGAGAGGACACATGGAACAAGGCCAAGCTTTCTGGCTGAAACATCCTGGTCCAACCAGCCCCCAAGTAGCTTGCCATAGATCCCAGTCAAGAACAACCATCCAGCTGATCTTAGCTTAAACTGCCAACCTGCAGAATCATGAGCTAAATAAGCAGTTGTTGTTTTAATCCATTAAGTTTTTGGAGTGGGTTGTTATGCAGCAATAGCTAACTGATACACATAGTAAAGTATTTTTTAAATGACTAAATTCAAATACTAGGTATAAAATGGTTAATATACACATGTACATGCCAGTGAAAATATGAGTGTGATAACAACTTACTTTTATTAGCAGGGAATTGTACATTTTACAGTGAGTTTTCATGCAAATTATCTCACTAGTATAAAAACCAACCCAAAGTAATCTGAGACAAGTATTATTATTGCATCTCACTGAGAGGTTTTGGTGACATTCATCATCATGCAATGGTAAGTGGAACTGGAGTATGGGACTTCCAATAGCTGGCAGATTTTTTTTTTAACTGTATCACTCTGCTTCTCCCAGGAAAATAAACCAAGGTGTCATTTATCTTATTCATGAATTTTTCCAACAAAATTGAGAATTTTCTACATGTGAGGTGCCAAGCAAATTCTAACTAAAACAGCTCTTGTTTCTCTGTAGCTGTCCATCAAGGCTCAGCCTTTGGATCAGCAGGATGGAAGCTGGAGCTTTTCAGGAAATCATCTCTTCAAACATTACCACATATACAGTCTCTTTATTAAGGGAATGATTAAAAATCGACCACGGTATATTCTAAAGGCCATGTTCAAAGTGAATACAGTTCAGAAAGTAAAATAAAGCTATTATTTACGAAAGTTAACCCTGGCTCTAAATATAGCCCCTAAGCATGACTTAGAATACATTTAATTGTATTTCCAGGTTACCCACGAGGAAAAAGGCAGCATTTTGACTCACTTAGCATGAAGCATATGAGTCTTAACTGATAAATGTGTTGAGATGAAAGGAGCCAAAAAAGGTTGTTATTTATGAGAAAATACCATAACTAGAGCATCTCGGGCTGTATTTTTTCTTACTACTTTTCTGACATTTTCTTTGAAGGTCGTGAAGATGACCAAGTGCAAAGAGGTTCACAGTATCTGAGGTTATTTATGCAACTTCTTGTGGACACACAATTTAAGCCTGGCCAGTCTGATCACTCTGAAACGAGCCCTAGCCAAGTGGTAGGGATTAATCTGCCAAGAGACGGTCTTTGATAAATTATTTGGTTGGATCTTTTTTCCCCTTTTCCTACTTTAAAACATTTTCCTCCAATAAATAATCCAGTTGTACACTGGAAAACGAAAATGATGGACCTTGCCTCAGAAAGTAAAAGAAAAGTCTGAAAATGGAAACTGGAGAGTTTCCCCTTCTAGTGTCCACTGAGTGAGAGAATGTACTTATTTATTTGAAACGCCAGCAAATGGGGCTCCCATGTAATGAAATATTTATTGAAATTGCTTCTTTGGCCCTCTACAGCTGCTGATAGGGTTTAACGAGAGTCAGGTAAGGAAGCCAGAGTGAAGGTACGTCTATTTATTTATTTATGGTTCAAGCAGCTTTGACCATAAGGCTTACACTGGGAAATCATACAGGCAGCGCTGTACATGACTGACAATCATAGTTATTTTCCGTTTTCATTGAATCTTTTACCATAGCTCAGGAAAATCAATCTTGAAGGATTTCTATATTTGCTTGGCGCAGTATTTACGCCTTTGCTATCTCGATAAGATATATTTATGTTAGTTTTAATTAAGGTTCACAATGTTTGAGTACTTACTCGATTTTTTCAGAATTCTGTCAAGGAAACTATCAATATCTTCATTTTCTTTTTTGTTACCTAGTTTTGGTTTGTTTACCTGTTTGTTCATGTGTCTAGCCTTTCTAGACTCTGAGAATCAGTTTCATTTTAGCAACTCAAGTTAAGGCTATTTTCCACTTCTTCTCACTTTGAGCAATATCTCTCTCTCCAAATTAAAATCATGCCTGTTCAAAGTGTAACAGTGACCCTGCAGAAGCAATGTCAAAACAATTCTTAAAATAAAATACCAGTATGAGCTATGTTCAGAAAGAATGGGAAGCATCTAGCATTCTAAAATCTCACATACACCAAATGAAGATACTTCAGTGAGAAAAGGGGCATCTCTGCTCTTCAGAGATCATTGGGTGACACTGGGGCTGTGCAGGATTTTCATGATGTTCATCATGATTTATTGAGAAAGCTGAGAAAGTCACTAACTGGAGGCTGCAAGAAATGGTCTCCAGCATGACTTATAAAGCATTCCAACATGCTACTTTTGCCATTTCTGGATTTTAGAAAGCTAATAAATTAACAGAAACATTGAACTTTACAGCTTAAAGTAGCTTTAGAAACCATCTAATCAAAATTCCTCAATTTATGTATAAGGAAACTGGGTCCAGAAGTATTAAGGGAATTGAACAAAGACGCATAGTAAGCTGCAGAGCAGAAACCGGAATCCATGTCTTGTGACTCCCGCTTCAGTGTTTTTCAGCAAATATCAGATGATTACATCATGATCACCCCCCCCCCACACACACACACACACACACACGCATGCTAGGAAAACCAACTATGTACATGAGTCTAATAAAGTTTTCAAAGGTCACACATGATTTGAGCAAGCTGCTAACTCATGACCTCCATATGTGTTTCCAACAGTGTATTGCATGCCATGGCGTGCTGCCCAGACCCATCCTCCGAGACTAGGCCCTCATCCCCCCAGCTCTGGAAGTGTTAGCAGTCAATACTCTCATCAGAGTCTCTCTTCCAGACTTGCCTTGGCCAAAGAGGGCCCAAGCTTAGAGCCCTGCACTGAATGACTGGTCAGTCCCAAGGTGTCCAAGTCTCACTTCCTTAGCCCAGTTTGGAAGCCTTCCCAGCTCAAGTCCCTCCTGGCCTGGCTTAGCCATTTCCCCTGCACTGCAGTCCAGCTTCTCCTCACCCCCGACCCTGCTTCCTTCCCCACCCTCTGCGAGTGCTCATCCTGAGAGCTCTACCCCCTAAAATTCTGCCTGCCTGCAAATCTTCATCTCACAGTCAGCCTCCCAGAGGACCTGACCAGAAACATACAGCATCATGGTTAAGAGGATGGGCTCTGGCATTAAGACTGCCTGGGTTTAGTCCTGGAAGTCCTAGCCACAGCAGTCAGGCAAGAGAAAGAAATAAAAGGGATCCAAATTGAAAAAGAAGAGGTAAAAGTGTCATTATATGCTGATGACATGTTACTATATATAGAAAACCCTAAAAGGTCCACACAAAAGCTACTAGAGCTGATTGAAGAATTCAGCAAGGTAGCAGGTTACAAAATTAGCGTTCAAAAATCAGTTGCATTTCTTTACACTAACGATAAATCAACAGAAGAAGAAAGTAAAGAAACAATCCCCTTTAAAATAGCACCCAAAGTAATAAAATATCTGGGAATAAATCTAACCAAGGAGGTGAAAGAATTATACACAGAAAACTATAAACCATTGATGAAGGAAATTAAAGAAGACTTTAAAAAATGGAAAGATATCCCATGCTCTTGGATTGGAAGAATCAATATTGTCAAAATGACCACACTGCCCAAGGCAATCTACAGATTTAATGCAATCCTTATCCAATTACCCAGGACATATTTCACAGAACTAGAAAAAATCATAATAAAATTCGTATGGAACCATCAAAGACCTAGAATTGCCAAAGCATTACTGAAGAGAAACAAAGAGGCTGGAGGAATAACTCTCCCAGACTTCAGACAATACTATAGAGCTACAGTCATCAAGACAGCATGGTATTGGTACCAAAACAGACATATAGACCAATGGAACAGAATAGAGAGCCCAGAAATGAACCCACAAACTTTTGGTCAACTCATCTTTGACAAAGGAGGCAAGAATATACATTGGAATAAAGACAGTCTCTTCAGCAAATGGTGTTGGGAAAACTGGACAGCAGCATGTAAAACAATGAAGCTAGAACACTCCCTTACACCATATACAAAAATCAACTCAAAATGGATTAAAGACTTAAACATAAGACAAGATACAATAAACCTCCTAGAGGAAAACATAGGCAAAACATTATCTGACATACATTTAAAAAATTTTCTCCTAGAAGAAATAAAAGCAAGAATAAACAAATGGGACCTAATGAAACTTACAAGCTTCTGCACAGCAAAGGAAACCAGAAATAAAACAAGAAGAAAACCTATGGAATGGGAGAAAATTTTTGCAAGTGAAACCGACAAAGGCTTGATCTCCAGAATATCTAAGCAGCTCATACGACTCAATAAGAAAAAAATAAACAACCCAATCCAAAAATGGGCAGAAGACCTAAACAAGCAATTCTCCAAGGAAGACATACAAATGATCAAAAAGCACATGAAAAAATGCTCAATATCACTAATTATCAGAGAAATGCAAATCAAAACTACAGTGAGGTATCACCTCACACCAGTCAGAATGGCCGTCATTCAAAAATCCACAAATGACAAATGCTGGAGAGGCTGTGGAGAAAGGGGAACCCTCCTACACTGCTGGTGGGAATGCAGTTTGGTGCAGCCACTATGGAAAACAGTGTGGAGATTCCTCAAAAGACTAGGAATAGACTTACCATATGACCCAGGAATCCCACTCCTGGGCTTGTATCCAGAAGGAAATCTACTTCAGGATGACACCTGCACCCCAATGTTCATAGCAGCACTATTTACAATAGCCAAAACATGGAAACAGCCTAAATGTCCATCAACAGGTGACTGGATAAAGAAGAGGTGGTATATTTATACAATGGAATACTACTCAGCCATAAAAACCGACAACATAATGCCATTTGCAGCAACATGGATGCTCCTGGAGAATGTCATTCTAAGTGAAGTAAGCCAGAAAGAGAAAGAAAAATACCATATGAGATCGCTCATATGTGGAATCTAAAAAACAAAAACAAAAACAAACAAACAAACAAACAAAAACAAAGCGTAAATAAAGGACAGAAATAGACTCACAGACAGAGAATACAGACTTGTGGTTACCAGGGGGGTGGAGGGTGGGAAGGGATAGACTGGGATTTCAAAATTGTAGAATAGACTACACTGTATAGTACAGGGAAATATACACAAAATGTTATGATAACTCACAGAGAAAAAAATGTGACAATGAGTGTGTATATGTCCATGAATAACTGAAAAATTGTGCTGAACACTGGAATTTGACACAACATTGTAAAATGATTATAAATCAATAAAAAATGTTAAAAAAAAAAAAAAAAAGATTGCCTGGGTTTGAATCCTGGCCACCTTCAAGCTGTATTCCCATGGGCAAGTCACTCTTTAAATCTCTTTTTGATCAGTTTTTTAAAAAATAATAGTAATATTAGAACCTAACTCAAAGGGCAGGTATGTATTATATGAGATAATCCATGTTGAAGTTGTAGTGTAGTGTTTGGCACAGACTAATTGGCAGTATCAGTCAGGATGCTAAAAGAGACAGATGGCACATTCAAAATAAAGGGCTATTTACAGGGTTGTGGGCAGAGCTAAAAAGAACCAATAAGGAATGGGGAGGCCTCCAGGGACTAGCAACAGCGGGCAGCCAGTACCAGCCCTAGGACAGACAGGGCAAGTAGTCAATACAAGGTTACAGATCTACAGTGTGATGTATGCAGCCTGCAGAGAGCCGGTGCCGTGAAAGAGGCAACCTGCAACAGAGGCAAAGCAGGAGAGGAACTCATCCCTGCCAGACCACGACAAAGGAGTTAGAGAGCAAGGGTAAATACACTGGGTTCTCTCCCCTCCCGCCTTCTGGATTCCCGCTAATCTGCCGTTGGTCAAACATTAAGCAGAAGACAGAGGCAAGGGATGCCAGGAGCACCAACACGCAGAGACCACATTCCCACTGTTGCTTCCATCATCCTCACTGTGACACACGCACACTCCAAAGAATAGCACAGGGCAAAGAAGTAAAGAAATGGATCTAGAGGATAAACTAGTAACAGCCAGCACCATGATCCTTAAATACTAGCTATTATCCCAATTTCTACAATTCCTGGCATACCCTGTATTTGGTATCTTGCTTTTCATAAAACTTCAAGTTAATCTCAAATTTGATAAGGCAGAATTGAAATTTTAAAGGGAGAAAATCAACTCATCCAACCAGCCCGTTAGCATTATATCCGGCACATAGTAGGTACTCAGTGTATGATAACTCATGACTTGACTAACTGGTTTAACATGAATGAAATAAAATTTTCTTCAATAGAAAAAGGAAACCCTTTGAGAGACATCATTTGACATCAATATTCTCAACACACTTTTAAGTTACTGAAGAATTTTAGAATCGTCAGGGGTTATAGTCACTCGGTTCCTTAAAAGAAGATTACCAAATAAATGTAAGTTTGGATTATTATTATTTCTCACCAATAGAGTGAAAGGTTGCAAGAATAAAATTCTACATACAAACAAGATAGAAGGTGATAATCTTCCCTCCAAAAACAATTTTATCAAAGGTAATAAAATAAATTCCAGTGATGGGGAAGTCCTTTTTGCACCTGGGTGAGATCTTCAAAGGATTATGTCAAGGAATGGAGAAGAGAAATGCCTTTCCCCCACACGGGAAGAAGAGTTGGGCACCGGGGCTAGCTGTGTAAATTTGGATACGCCACCTAACCTTTCTGAGTTTCAACTTTTCCTCTACGAGCCCCCAAAAGTAAAACAAAGAATTTCCATGTCAAAGGAAAAATGAAATAACTTAGATCATATCAAGTGCCCAGAAGTGATGGTATAGTTTCCTATCTCAACACATATATGCTGTGTGCAAACCAACTGCCAGGGACCGACCTGTCCGCCACCAAGGAAGCTTGGATGTTGCCATTCAAGAGTGACTTTTCCCCCTTCCATAGGGATAATAAAACGTTATAGAGATCCCAGAGGGGTCCAATCTCCTGCCCAGACCCTGAACTCTTCCTAGGTGTGGAGCCCAGGCTGGCTCCAAGGCATTTAAGCAGGAGTTCTCAGCCTGGGACTCATGCAGTCTTTTCATCCTTTTTTCAGGGAGATTTAAAAAAAACAAAAACAAAAACAAAAACTTATATTGTTCAGGAGAGATGATACACTTACATGAGACCCTCAAAGAAGTGAATGACCCAAAGAAAGATTGTGATCCCCTGCCCTAATAGCCATACCTAAACCACCTCCTTAACCACATCCCAGGTGCTGGCACCTCCTCACCTGGCCATGGAGGGAGCTAGCACCGCCCCAGTTAACCGACACTCTACATTCCCTTCACGAGCATAGGGGATGGAGTTTTATCTGTGAGTAGTGTGGCTTTACTTCCAGAAACTTGAATATCCATTTACATAATTCAGTTTTCAGCATATGTAGTCAGTTCTCAGAGTCCAATGTCCCTTTTTATTGTTTTAGATTTTGCTGAGGCCAATCTTTTGATTGCCCTAAGGTTTGCCTGCAAGCTTTATGCAGTGGAAGTTTAAGACATAAGTTAATATTTATGAAAATCTCAACTCTATGAATTAAATGCAATATCCAGAAAGTGTTTCATTAATAAAGTAGTTCTAAGATTTTTAAATAATCTAGCCTGATTTTTTTCATGCAAGTATAGTTAACTGGATAGTTTTCACAATTTTGAAAAGCCTATTTTATTAGAATGCAAATTCTTGGTTTGGAGTTTCCTAGGTAAAGAGAAAGAGAATCTCTTGAATGTGATTAGTGTAATGAGAATAATGTTACTATTTAACCAGCACTTACTTAGCATTTTTATGTCCCAGGCACTCTTTTAAGGACTTTATAGCTATTAAGTTCGTTAAATCCTCATAGCAATCCTATGAGATAGGTAGTATTATTATGCCCATTTTACAGGTGAGAAAACTGCAGCACAGAGCTAGTGGTTAAGCAATATGCCCAAAGTCACATATTTAATAAGTGGTAGAGCTAGGGTTCAACCTTAGGCAGAAACAATAATAATAGCCACAATAAAATCAAGAATAGCTGATAGCTACTGAATACCTACTCTGTGCAAGGCGTTGGGCTAGGTGTTTTCCCTGCATTGTCTCATTAAATTCTCACTATAACAATAATATGTAGGTACTAACATTAGCCCACTTTACAAATGAGCAAACAAGCTCAGAGATGTTGAGTAAGTTACCCAAGACCACACAGCTAGTCAGAGGCAGAGTAAGACAATCCAAGTCGGCTGACTCCATAGCCTGGGCTCCTTCTTACCACGTATGAATATAAAACTTAGTAAAGAAGAGGTTGTTAGGCTCTGTCAGGCAAAACAGTGGAAAAATTTGGAAAGAGCGTAAACATTCCTCACTCAGGAAGATGGGATTCACTTTTGTACTCTGTAACTGAAAAGGTCAATGATATTGGACTCTTAGCTTGCACCCTGGTTTAGGCTCCCCTCTCCTCCCACGTGTTCTCCCAAGCAGGACCTTGTCTTCTAGCTGCCATCCCAGAAGCAGTTTTTGTGCGCCTCTCTGAGGGACTTCAGAAAGTGGGTGTTTGGAGGAATTCAACGTGCTGTGCTCAGATATCCTGTCTGTGCACTCTGGGAATCAGATGCGACAAGAAGTCACAGACGCAACCTCCAAGCTCTCACAGCAGCCAGCCTCCTCTGCCCCCACCTACAGAACCCCCGCAGGTCTTCCCCCGGGGACTGCTGTAAATCTGGTCTCCTGGCCCTGCGGGATGAGAATCTGGGCCAAGGTACAGGACAATGGAATAGCACAAGTCAGCAACACAAATAACAGAAATGCATTTCAAAGGCTTCATGCCTTACAAAGCTGCTTCACATCTGTATTGTCTCGTTTGGGCTTTTCCTATGGGAATTATTAGTAACTGAAACTGGTCCTAAGAAATATTTGGTACTTGTGAGTTTTTGTCTTTACCTCTGGCTTCATTATTATTATGTATTACATTTCCTATAATGGTTTTAAATTTATATTTGAACTTTTTCTACTTACCTAGCAGGAGACTGATGCTTCCTCAAAACATAATTAATTCTACCAGGATACTTTAAGGGACAAAATTATTCCCATCTTGCCACAGATACTGAGCTTTGCCTTTAATTTAGATGGAAGCACAGGCTTGGCTTAAATATGGTTATGGGGCTAAGCCCCTGGGGTGGTGAACTTCTCCAACATATATATACTGAATGTTTTGTGTCCCCCCTACCCCGGCCCCTACTCCAAAATTCACATGTTGAGGCCCTCACCTCCAATGTGGTATTTGGAGATGGAATCTTTGGGAGGTAATTAGGTTTAGGTGAGGTCATGAGGATGGGACTCTCATGATACATTCATGCCCTTATAAAAAGGACACCAGAGAGCTTGCTCACTGTCTCCACTTCCAAACAAAGAAGATGCCGGGTGAGCACACAGCAAGATGGTAGCTTTCTACAAGCCAAGAAGAGAGCAGTTACCAGAAACCAACCATGCTGGCATCCAAATCATGGACTTCCAGCCTCCAGAAGTGTGAGAAAATAAACCCCTGATGTTTCAATCACCAGTGTGTGGTGTTTTGTTCTGACAGTCCAAGCCAGGACAGATAATACAGACATGGTACAATAAATACTACTTGTGGATACACAATACTGATAGATACTGACGTATACCCATCAGAAAGTGAAGTAGAAACTTGCTTTTGCATAAATAAATAAATGGCAGAGATCCCGAAGTGACAATCTAACACCTGAAGGCATTTTAGCAACAGAAATTTTTAAAACAGGAAGTTTTCTCACAAACAGTTTGTGAGCTGGGCTCTGAAATAAGATAGAGTGTCTGACTGAAGCAACCTCAGAAATAAGCTGCACAGAGATGGTAGAAAAGGAAACCGTGCAAGGAGTCACTGACAGTGGCCCCAAGAGGATGGCACTGGGACTGGAGGAGAGGGGACTGCCCTTTGCTGCAGCCTCTACTCTGAAGTCATGTAAGGGAACGTGTAAGTAGCCGGAGGCAAGCTTTTGTGGAGGGTACCTCACCTCAATGGAGGAAGGAAATCCAAGTCTGCTTTTGACAGCTTGGCCTTCCATGCCCTTATTGTGGATGCTGTCCCACCACTGGCGTGGAAGACTGGAGCCAAAAGCTCCATCTCTGGTCTCCATCTGTTGGGCCCCCTGTTGAGTTAAATGGCTCAGGTGAAAGGTACCGTTCCCTTCTGGAAGAATTATCCGTGTTAGAAAAGATGGAGAACAAACCTCCATGAGCAGTTCCAAAAGAAATATTTCTACAGAGCCATAGAAAATAATGAAAGGGAAATTTGCCTAGAACAAAACAGGCATTTTATTCAATAATTTTGGTATTACAATGCTTAAATAGTGGGGCTTTTTTTAAACACTGCTATTAGATCTTCCAAAGTCTTTTACGAAATTAGTCAGATACTCGCTTTAAACTTTCTGTATTAGCCCAGTATGAGCAAGAAAAGTGATGGTCCCCGCAAGGAAAAGTTAGAAAGAAAATCCGTGATGTATGTATTAACGCATCCAACTTTAACAGGGGCGGAGACAATTCCAATCTTAAAGTTTATGACAGCTTTTTACACTTCATCCTTTAGAGCTATTTTTTTAGTATTTTACCTTAAAGTTTAATTTTAAAAAAATATCATTTCTGTTTCTATCCTAGAACTCAATTTCCCAAGACAAATGCAGCCTATTGAATCCACCAGAGCTGAGGAAATGCACAGAATTGCTGATACGCAGGGTTCCTGCACTAGACTGATCAGTGTGGCTGAGAAGTCAGCCCGACTGCAAAAGAAGACTTAGATTTTCTAGGGAGTGAGTCACTGCCACTGAGTGATTCAAACACAGGATGAAACTGAAAATTTAGACCAGTATTTCTCTAATTTTTTTGGTGTTATATTTGATAACTTCAGCATTCAATCTATTAGATGTTTCTGGCTAACAAAATAAATTTCTACATACATGGGCTTAACAGCTGATTTGCTCAATTGCCATGTTTTTTGATATTTTCTATTGAGCTAAAATAATTAGTACAAAAGACATGTGGCATTTTTGAACTTTAAAAATCAGAGGTTGGCTTGCCTCATGATTTCGGAGCTATTAAATCCAGGAAAAACCTGAGGCCCTTCCTCCTGAATGGACTTTTTTTTTTTTTTTTAATCAAGCTGGGTAGAGAAAATGATGAATCAGTGCCAAACTGAAAGAAGTTTTCACTAACATTTATCTAGTGCTTACTACGTAGCAGACATTGTTCTAAATGTTTTTGCATTATGGTCCATAATCCCTCACTCATAACTCTAAAATCTGAGAACCTTTGTCAACCAGGTTTTTTCGGAACACAACTGTCAGCAAAACTTGACCAAATTCATTTGGCAGCAGAATATGACCTGATTTTTAGCTGTAGAAGGTGTTCATGTTTGACTACTAATTAGTGCCCCAGATTCCACTAGGGGTACTATGTAATATACAGTATATTATGTAACATAAATATAAATCACATGTACCATGTCACCTTTCTAAAAAACACTCTCAATTCAAAGCACATATGGCTCAAATTATTTCAAATAAGCAAAGTGCTTTCTTTAAGTCTCACACAATTATTTAAAATAAATGCTTTTAATATTCCTAATGTATAGGTGGGAAAACTGAGATAAAGAGAGTGTAGACATATTGCCTAAGGTGACATATCTAATAAGAGGTGGATCTGAGATGTGAACCGAGGCAGTCTGGTTTCAAAGACCATGCTCTTAATGGCTACATTGTACCACCTTAAGTCAGCTGTTAATGGGGTATCTTCAAGAAATATTTTGTTTTTACTATGTATAGATTTGAAAGCAAGAGAGAATGTATGTTATCAGTAGATATGATTAGCAGCCTCCTATGTCTTCATCAGCCAGAGTCCAGCTAGGAAAACAGTGTCCACTGGACAAATACTAAGGGAATTTCATATGCAGAACCAGTTACAAAGGCAAAGGAAGAATCGAAAGGCCTGAAAGCCAACGATGAGGCAACCCAGAAATTAGCAAGACTTAAAGTTACCACCACCTCTAGGGCTGAGATAACAAAGGGGGAGGGTAGCCTTACCCAAGGCCAAGAGTCAAGGTCAACTAGAGTTTTTAACACCAGGGACTGAGGTGCTGTCCTACAAAAGCAGCAGCCAATGCCCTGGAGGTTGATGATCAATGCAAAAATGACAGGGAGAAATATCCTGGCTTCCCCCTTCCTCCTGCCCTCCGGTCCTCCTTAAGTATCTCCATTGTCTAAACCTGGCTAAAATCCAACTAACAATGGATCCTGGAAAATGAGGTCAAACCCTCTAGGCTACAGAGCAGAGTAGAGCAAAAGAGCAAAAATAATTGGATCAGAGGGCACATGATCAAATGACTATTACCCATGAGGTTGAGAGTAACAATATTGGGTAACAGATTAGGGATAAGTCTGAAAAGATTTAACAGGTGATTGCAAAGGCAAATCCTAATGAACTGACTTTTCTCCATTTATTTATTAAATAATTAAGGACCTTCTTTAAACCCAGTATTGATCAGTGACAAATGTAAGCTTCTAGTGGACAGGGAGCAGGTTTTGTTTTACCTATTAATGTTTTTATTTTTAACAAAAATAAAATTTAAACAACAAAAGAGTCTTGAACTTAAGTACAGTCAACTGCACATGAGATGGGAAGAGGGCTGTCTTAGCAGCATGGACATAAAAGGACTTAGAGACTCTAGCCAACAGCAAGGTCTATGAGCCAACAAGACAAACTGACTCTCAGAAAAAGCTAATTGAATTTTGGGCAGCATTAGTTCAAGTAAAGTATTAAAACTTGGCAGGTGGTGTTCCTATAATAAACTGGTCAGATCAGCCTGGAAAAACTTCTGACCTTCCAGATGTCACTTTAAAAGGAATATAAAATCAACCAAATTATGTACAGAAAAAAAGATACAATAGTAAAGACCTCAAAACCCTGTACTGTAAGCCAAAATTAAAAAGCCTGGAAATAAAGGTATATAAACACACACTTCAAATAAATTAAGAAATGTGTCCACGTGTGTCAACAACCGTCCACCCCCTCCCTTTGAAAGAGATGCTGCTTCTACCACCATCCTGCATCCTAGATCCCCACGCGATGGCCATGCTTTGTATCACACAACACCATTCCAATCAGGGGTGACTAGACAAGTGGTTGACGCTTGACTGTGAAGCCAGCCACTCAGGCCAGCACCGAGAGTAAGAAGATAAGCTGGACCTCACTCTCCCTAAATGGGAATTTTTTTTAGAAAAAGCAGAAAGACTGAACCAGTTAGTAATAAAGGCAAAAGCTAAAAGGAAGCCAGCAGATAGAGTTGGTCACGGCAAACTGAGACCATGTGTAAACTAAAACAATGAGAGAGCAAAACAATTTGTAAGCAAAGTTCAGCAGCAGAGAAGAGAAAAAAGAGCAAACTTCAGAGGGCAGCTGAGAAGGAGGGAGAGAGAACAAGAAAGAGAGACAGTGTGTGTTGGGGGGGAGAGGGGGAGGAGAGAGAGGCTCTAGAGAGCTGACTTTTCTCCTGCTATCTTCTCTCTTTCACGTTCCATGTAAATCCTTATAATAAAACCCCTTTTTTCTTACAGTAACACATGTGAGTTTCCACCCTTGCAAATAACTAAAAACTAAAACCATTCTGAGAAAAATGAATTAAACCAGTTTTCTAGAGTCTGAAGGGAGAGAATAAACACCACTTGGGGGAAGCTCCAGAGAGACTGGTTTCTCTCTGCAGTCCCTAAATGTGCAACGGCTGCCTCAAGAACAGAGATTTGTGTGCCAAGTCCAAGTCCAAACTGCCAGCCACACGGTGGGGAACCTCAACCCAGCAGGGGGCGGGAGTGGTGCTGGCTGAGCAGCCTTCAAGGATGGGCCAGGCCTGAGATGACATCTCTGATTCTAGGTGGAAAATCCTGTATCCTGAGGTAATAGAGATGCCTTTCACAATCTGAGAAAAGCATAACCTTCTCCAATAGAATTTTGCCTTTTGTTCTTCTGTTAGAGTATTTTTCCATCCACTGCTTTGCCATTTTGAGCTTCTTTTCTTTCCAACAGGAATTGACAAGCCCAACTACAACTTTAAGTTCAGTAAATAACGTCTTAAGTGTTTTTGGTTTTGAGAAAAGAAACAGGTCGTTTTGGCACTGATTTTTTTCCATTAATTTTTAAATTCACATGTATTCTTCAGTAAATTTAGTTCATATGATTTTGATTTATTTACACTTAGCTCCCTAAAATGTGCGGTTAGCAATCTGATGACTATGCACCTTCTAATTAGTCTGTCTCAGAACCAGAAAGTCATGTGTTGCCAACACGACCAAAGTGAAATCCAGCTGACACAAATTTGGATACAAATTGAAATAGCCGTAAAATTCAAGACCATTCTAAACTTGGCAATAGAAGTTCTCTTGTTCCCAAAAGTTACAGACAAAACAAGTTCCAAGTTAAAGTACTTAACAAATTTTTCATGCAAACATGTGGTGCCCAGATTAATGGCAGTGAGACAGCCGCCTCTCTCATTGCTCTGCTACCATGATTACCTTGCGATCCACTAGTGATTGTGGAGGGTGCTGCTTCACATGACGTTGTGGCTGCACCCCCAGAGAATCTGGGGCCTTGTCAAGAAAGCCAGTCAACTGGTTGTTTAGCAGAGTGTCAACCAAAGCACTCACAGTAGATACAATGTTTCTCATGAAGAGCCTTAGATAATGTTGAGTGTAGTGGGAAACTTCAAGAAGGATCTTGGCCAATCCTTCACTTTACTAATGTGTTTTAAATGGTTGTTTTGACATTCTATGTACATAACCTTTAAAATTCAAATGACATTGGTCCAGGCATGAGTTTAATTATAAAACTCAAGGCACATATGGAGCAGAAAGAACATTTTCTAGGGAAACCTAGAGAATTGTTTTATGAGTTTTTTTCCCCACTTATTCTTGAAACCCACAATGTGAAAATAGGTTTCCTCCTTTAAATGTGTTAGAAAGAGTGATAACACTACTGAGGTATATAAAATGTATATTTCATGTACAATTTATGTTGATAAAAATTCTAAACCTGCTTCAACATACATATGCCAATTTTCTACAAGCCAACATTTCATAAATCATATTCAAAACAAATACCAAAAATACATAACTTACATAATTAAACACTTATGTATTAAATTTACACACAGGCATAATCTTTCCAATTGAAAGATAACCATGCCAGGGTTGATGTATTCAGCAATGGTTGAAAAAAAAAATCCTTAACCAGAAGTCCTTTCCTTAATGAGTTCACTGGGTTGAAGCTCTGAGGCCACTGCCCTCGTGTCACCTTGGGCACCCTGCAAGTTAGAGACCAGGGCCGAAGGCAGTTTTGCTTGTTGATCTTTCTCTCTCCCAGAGGTCTCTGATTATCCCACCCCATTTACAAGCTTTAGTCTTTGCTCATTGAGATTGAAGACGGCCTGTCAGGCTTGGACAGCCATTAACCTGAGCCTCCAACAAAGGTATTTCATTATCTATGTCACTCATCATCCTCTGAGAAATCTGGTTGATCCTCACCATAAAACAAAGAGGAAGTGAACTCAAAAGATTCAATGGTTCTTGAGATCTCTTCTTTCTTTTCCATAATTTAAAAAATATGTCCTATTTAAAGTCCTGTTAGGAAGTTCCTCATTCTCCCCAAACCACTGGTCTTTCCCTCCATCCACCCAAACTGTACCACATAGTTCAGGACCCTATGTCAGTCTCACCTACTCGAGGAGCCCTTCCCTGCTCCTCCAGCCCTCTGTGACCTGCTCCTACTTTGAAACTCTAGTGGGCAAATTCTGTACCACATGATTGCAGGCCCATGTTGTATGTAAGCTTAGATTTACTTGAATCATTCCATCTATTAGTCTTATCTTCTCAACTAAATTAGAGACTCCCATGAGGAGAGAATTATGCTTTATACTATTTTCACATTCCGACAACGATCAGCATATCGAACAACCTAAGGTAGATGTCACATACTTATCAGTTGATGGATTGATAAATAGTAAAGTCCATGTCCACTTCACAAATGATAATGAAGCAATATTTTTGCAACTAGCTAGAAGATTTATTTCCTCTAAAATTATCATTTATAAAATCATAAATAAACTTTGCAGTGAAAATCATTCCTTCTAATAATACATTAGTTAAGCTAACAAGTATATAAGGTGCCGATCCCTGCCTTCCTGGAGCTCACATTCTCATGAGACAGAAACATGTCAATAAACTAAGATGCAAAATAACAAACACTTCCAAAGAGGTAAGGTTTACCACGTGAAAGGCCAGAGAGAAAGGAGCAACTTTCAGAGGTTTCTAATCAAACTCCACAATCTAATGATTAATGTTCCACACAATTTTCTGGACACAAATTCTGAACCAAAAATGTTTTCCATTTGTCCTTACTTTATAAAACCAGAGTGCTTAAACAGTAAGATTTATCATTTGTATTTACCTTCATAGCAAATAGGCAGCAGAGATAAGAAGCAATTCAGAAAATAAAAAATTATAATGTAAATTGGATTTGAAGAATGTAACTTTGGGAAAAATATGAAGTAAAGTCATGTTAATGAAAGGATAGCTAGATTTTTATTTACAATAAAAGCCACAGTCACCTGCAACATCTGTCTACTTGAATCACATTATTTACTGTAGGTTTGCTTTTTCATAGCTGTGCAATTCCTTGTACATATGCCTGGGGCCTGGCATAGGTTCAGCTGGCTTTTATTCAGCCCCATCTTTTGGTAAAAATTAGTGTAAGATGAAACACCGTCTTTACTTATTTTGCAGTCTTAATGTTACATGACAATGTCAAGATCTTGCTGCAGATCAGTGTATACATCAAACGTGTGTCTCAAAACTCTTTGAGATGATTGTGAATGTTCTTTTTCACATCACCTTTTCACATTTCAGGATTTTATCATCCTTGTTATCTTTGTGTAAAAATTATAATTAGATTTCATTTTCTTTCAGAAGAAAGTAAAAGAGATCTCTAACATCACTTGCTTTGAACAAGTTCAGATGATAAGTAGTGTCTGGTAGCAGAGGAAAGCAGTAAGACTTATAGATCTGGAAAAGAATAGTAATTTCAATTTAAAAAGTGGTACAAAGTAGAAAGAGAAACAAGTATGAGATATAGAGGGGAAAAAAGAAAATGGGTATCATCTCTTGAGTTTTCTCAATTATGGTTGATAGTTGAAGCAAAAATTATAACACTACCTGATGTGGTTCTAAATGTATCTAGAGGATATATTTAAGACAATTATATTATAAGGAAAACAGGAGTGCCTACCTAATATCAGATAAAGTAGACTTCAGGGCTAAGAAAGTCACCAGAGACAAGAGGGACATTATTTAATGACAAAAGGTTTAATCTACCAAAAAGATACAGCGGTCCTAAATGTGTATTCACCAAAAAACAGCTACAGAAAAAAGCACCAGCAGACCTGGTGCAGCTAAACAGAGAAATAGACGAATCCACAAACATAATAGAATACTTCAATGCCGCCTTTGAACAATGGCTATAACTAAGACAGAACATCAACAAGGATATAGAACAGCTCAACAATACCATCAGTCAACAGGATCTCATTGACATTTGTTGAACATTCCACCTAATAAGACCTCAACATACATTCTTTTCAAATGTCTACAGATAATACACTAAGATAGACCATATTCTGGCCTATAAAACAGATTTCAAGTTGAAAAGTATTGAAATCATTTACAGTTTGTTCTTTCACCATAATGGACTTAAACTAGAAATCAAAAACAATAAGATAACAAAAAAATCTCCAAACACTTTGAAACTAAGCAACACACTTCCAAATAATCCATGGGTCAAAGAAGAAGTCTTAAGTGGACTAAAAAGTACATTGAACTGAATGACAATAAAAATACAGTGAATCAGTATTTGTGAGACACCACTAAAGCAATGCTGTCGGGGGGGGGGGCACATTTGTAGCAGTAGAGGCACTTATTTGGGAAGGGTAAAAGTCTTAAATAATAATCAAAGCTACCAGATCAAGAATCTAGAAAAAGGGAAAAATAAAGCAAAATCAAGCAGAAGAAAGGAAATATTAAAAGATAAGAGCAGATGGATAAAATTGGAAATCAGAAAAATAATAAAGAAAGCCAATGAAACAAAGTTATATCTTAAGAAACATCAATAAAATTGATAACCCTCCAACAAGACTGACAAAAACGGAAGATACAAATTACCAGTGTCAGGAACAAAACAGAGGATACCACTACAGAGTCTCAAGACATCAAAAGGGTAATATGGGAATACTATGAACAACCCTACACACATAAATTTGACAGCTTACATGAAACAGATCAGTTCCTCAAAAAACACAAACTACCATAGCTTATCTTATATGAAACAGACAGTTTGAATAGACCTTTAACTCTTAAGGAAACTGAATTTGTAATTAAAAATCTATCCTTACCATGTCCAGTTCCTCAGGCTCGGATGGTTTCACTGGAGAATACTACCAAACTTTTAAAGAATATTAATACAAAGTCTACACGATCTTTTCTACAAAACAAAAGAGGAGAAAACACTTCCTAATTTAATTGTATGAAGCTAGTACTATACTGACACCAAAACCAAATAAAGATAACAAAAAACAACAGATAAACAATAAAATACTACAGACCAGTAACCCTTGTGAATCTAGATGTAAAAATCCTTCAGAGAATATTAGCAAATAGAATTCAGCAATATATAAAAAGAATTATATACCATGACCAAAAGGATTATATTTCAAAGCTGCAAGTCTGGTCCAATGTTTGAAAATCAATCAATCAATATAATCCACCATATTAACAAGCTATAGAAAAATTCATGTGATCATATCAATCAAGGCAGAAATATCATTTGAAAAAATTCAACACCCACTTGTAATTAAAACTGTCCAAAAAACAGGAATAAAGGTGAATTTTCTCAACTTGATTAAGAGCATCTACAAAAAAAAAACCTATAGCTAACATACTTTATGGTTAAAAAAAAAACTAAATAGTTTCCTCCTCAGACAGAGAACAAGGCATAGATATCCACTGTCACCATTCTTACTCAACATAGTGTTAGAAATTCTACTCAGTGCAGTAAGATAAGAAAATTAAAGGCATATGGATGAGAAAAGAAGAAATAAAAATCCTTTATTTGCAGATAATGACTGACTACATAAAAATTCCCAAGAAATCTTTTTAAAAATGTTTAAAAGTAATGTGAGTTCAGCAAGTTTGCAAGATACAAGACAACCAGAGAAATCTATTCCATTTCTATATGCCAATAATGAACACGTGGACACTAAAATTATGAATACAACACTATTCACAGTTGCTCAAAAAATAAAATATTTGCAAATCTAATAAAATATGCATAGGACTTGTATGCTGAAAATGAAGATCTGAAAAAAGGGGGAGATATTCCATGTTCATGGATTGGAAGGCCAACATAGTGAAGATGTCATTCTCTCCATATTTGTTCCTATAAAAATCCCAGCAAGTTTTTGTGAAATGTAGGCAAGATTATTCCAAAATGTATACAGGAGGAAAAAGAAACAAGAATAGCTAAGACAATCTTGACAAAGAAAAAAAGTGAGAGATATTACTCTACCTGATAGTAAGTTTTACCACCTAACTACGTTAATCAAGACAGTGTGATACAGATGAAGGGGTAAATACATAGATCGGTGGAACAGAATAGAGAACTCAAAAATAGTACCACACATATATGTTTAACTGATTTTTGTCTGAAGTACAAAAGATTTTGAATGGAAGAAGGATAGATTTTTCAATTAGTGCTGGAGCCACTATGCATCCATGTGCAAAACAAAACAAAAACTATGACATAAACCTAACACCTTATACAAAAATTAACTCAAAATAGGTAAGAGTTACTGTATCTAAAACTTTTAGCTATAAGATTTTAGGAAAAAACATGAGAGGAATCTTCAGGATCTAGGGCTCAGCACAAAAAGCATGATCCACACCTGGCAAAGGTAGTAAACTGACTTTATCATCTATAATAAGGTTGCTATAAATATTTATATAACAGCCCCAAACTGGAAATAACCCAGGTGTCCAACAGGTGATTGTTTAAACAGCCAATCAATGTCACAGAATACTACTACTTAGCAAAAACCTGTTGATACAAGCAACAACTTAACTCTCCAGGTAATTATACAGGTTAAATTTTTAAAAAGCCTATTCTAAAATGTTACATACTGTAGTGTTCTGTTTATGTAACATTCTTGAAATGGTAAAATGATAGAAATGGAGAATAGGTTCGTGGCGAACCAGCGGGGGTAAAGTACAGAGGAGAGGTGGGTGTGGCTATAAAAGGGCAACATGAGAACTCCTTGTGGTGATGGAACTGTTCTGTATGTTGACTATATCAATGTAAATACCCTGGTTGTGTATTATTTTATGGTTTTGGAAGATATTACCATTGTAGAAAATATGTGTAAAGAATACACAGGATATTTCTGTATTATTTCTTGCAAATCTAGGATTAGCTCTAAAGGCAAAGTTTAATTTTAAAAAATAGCCCAACAGAATGGCTGGCATTAAAAAGAATAAAAACCATGAAGAAGAAAACTATGCTTCTTCCTTCTGAAATATCTGCCTAGCAATATGAAACAAGAAGGAAATTCAAAGTATTCTAGCAGCAATATACAGGAACAAAAAGTAATCTCAAGCATTGTATTTTGCTATACATTTAATAAATTTTAAAGGTAGGTTCATTTTATATAAGTAGTGATGGAATAAATCAGTAATATAAAAAGAATACAACTAATCAAAAGATATATTTACATTAAAAAGGTATAAAATATTATAAGAATAGTTTTAATTTTATGTAGCCCCAAACGGAGTCCTTTCAGGAAGTAGACTCATGTGTTTGTTTCCATTAAGTTATGCAGCTATTTAAAATAGGAAAGATGAAAAAGTAGAAAAGAATTCAGTCTAATATACTTTGCATTTCTAAAATGTCAGAGTTTGAATACTCATGACAAATACCATGTACATCACACATCATGTCTGTACTTACAAGGAACATGCTCCTTCAACCAAGGTCATATTGTACCAGACCTGCCTGGAGACAAGACCAAGTCACCGCGAAATTACATCAAGAAATGAATGACCTAACTTTAGTCTTGCTGGTGTAGATACAGATGATTGATAGGTAGGTAAGAGTTAGAGATACATAGTAACAGTGTACTGTTGGCTTAGATGTTTTGGCTAAATTGAGTTATTGTTTTCAACTGGCCACTTTATTTTTTTTTTTCACCTCTGAAGATTTAATAATTTAAATACAGCTAATATCATGGGGGATACACCTCCTTTTGAAAACAAATGTTTAAAATATTGTTTTGTTTAACTGGTAAACTTCACTTTTAGCAGCTGTTATTAAATTCAATGCAAAGAAACTTTTCTAACAGTCAATTATAGGAGCCCCAGAGAAGAGGTAACTATGCCTACAGTCCCTTTTGTGTAGAACAAATGTGTCTAGAGTTTGGTTTTGCAATTTTAAAATCGACTGTATTAACGTGTGACAGAACATCTTCGGGTTAAGTCCTGCTGGTGTCTTACAAGAGCTCTTGTTAGGGAAAGAAGAACCGTGCATACGGACATGGGGCGCGACGGGCGGTCCGGGGACATAGCCGCGTGTCTCTGAGCAGCAGGGCCAGGCTGGAGCCCCCCTAGCACAGCCCCCCTGCGTACTCGTCCTCCTCTTCCTCAGCCGTGGGGGCGCCAGCGGGACAACTGGCCACTTTAAAGTGTGAACACACTTAGTAGACTGCGAAAAGTTATACACAGGGTAGATAATTGGCTTGTTGAAATGGTTAAACTGGGACTTAACTGGCCTAGTCAGTTCAAAGAAGTCATTCTGGTCATGGTGCAGAGGTATGTCTTAATGCTTTAAGAATCACACACATTGTGGATAATGGCATTAGTTTTTTAAAGAGAATAACTACTCCAGAAATTTGAAGTTCCTTTTTTTCTCATCTTTAACAACATTCTTGGATTTAAGAAATAAGGAAGTGGGAAAAATCAGCAAGTTCTATTATTAAGTCCTATTTTTTTTCTCCTTGCAGATTAACTCCTGAGCTCCACCCTTATACTCTATTCCAATTTCAAACACCCTCCTTATTCAGACTTTCATCACTTATATTTAAATGCCACTCCAAACTTCTGTCTGGTCTGGTCTCTCTTCCTCTAATGGATTTTCTCTTCGCTCTCTTCTGAGGACCTGCATTTTTTGAAGTCATTTTTTCATTTTTCACTCTCCAACTCAGGACTCCATCATGACTTACTACTGTCAACACCTCTAACCTTTCACTGTCTATTCCAACTCCCCTATTTATTGAGCCTTGCACCCCACAATCCACCCACAATTACACTTCACCCCAAGCGAGCAAGTGTCCTTACTTGCCCTTGTGCATATCCAAATCTCTCATGTCTGAGATTTTCCTGCCTGCCACAGAATATTCCCTTATCTCCCCCCTCTGAGTTCTTTTCAACTTTTCTCCCATCTCTATGCCACCCAGACTTCAAGGCCCAGCTCAAGGCCACCATCTTCAAGGAATCATTCTGACTTCCTAATCTGCAGTCCACAGTTGTTCCTTTCAAAGTTTTGCCAAGTAACACTCAGAATTAGAGCCAGCCAGTTGGCACTTAATTTTGCTCTTATACATTCATTTATTCATCCATTTACTCATCTCTATGGAAATATATTGAGCACTTATTTATGTCTAAGTTTCTTTGTAAATTATAGTTAATCCTTTCACATCTCTTAGTTTTATTCTATAATTACATATTTGACAAATCAAATGGATTTTATTATCTTTCTTTCCAGACTCTTCATTGCCCAGCAGTTTAGTTGGTATATCATCATCACCAGTAACATCACCAACATCAAACATTCATTGAGCTGTTTCTACCTATTGTTAGTACACGCCTGAGCTGGAGGCTCAAAGATGCAAGACATGGCTCTAAAATCACAGTCAGATGGGGAGGAAAGTGCCAACGATGGCATGTACTGTAATGTTGGAAGGGCTAAGAAACAGGAGAAAGCACTGAGAGAACGTGGCAGAGGTGGTAGGGCTCCTAGTGACCTGTGTCCTTGCAGTGGATCCCGAGGTGCCCCACCCAGATCTGCTCTTCAGGGCCCTTTTCAGGCTGTTGGGAATGTCAGTCCACCCCTCATTGGGGATGGCCTTCAGCTACAGAGAATTGCCCCGCCCAAGGTTACAGCCCCTCCCAAGGGGTGACCCATAGCCAGTGACTGGCTTATTCAGGGAGAAAAAGGCTCAGGCTCCTTTGCCTCAATCTGAGTCAACCTTGAAAGGCCATTCAGCCCAGAGTGCCTGTGGTGATCAGCTGAGTCCACGCATGTACCTGCACTGCTATCCAGTTTCTTACTCTGCCTACTTGCTTACTTCCTTAGAGATGTGTCTACCAAGACCACTGTCCAGTAACACTTTAGCATGCAACTCCCCATCTCACAGTCTGGTTCCAGGGAAGCCAGTCTGTTCATGCTGTGGAAATAAGAGTGTGGTTCCTTGCATAGACCCAGAACAAGCACTCAGATGGCCTGTCTCAGGCCTGTCTTATCTTAACTTCTCCAAAGTTCCTGGAATAGACAGGAATTTTCATGTCCATCTCACAAAGGAAGACACTGCAGAGTATAGAAGTGAAATGTCCAAAGTCACACACATAGGAAATAGGAGTTCCAGGACTCAAACCCTGACTTTCTCAACCATAACCAGAGTTCTTCATCCTACATCAGACAATTTGGAAAGCGGCCTCGTTTTAAGAAAACATGGACATCAAAATGGGCAAACTTGGGTTTTCCTTTTCTACCAGTGATTAACCATGTGATTCTAAGCAAATTACTTAATCCTAAGGACTTCAATTTTCTAGGCAGCTCTGTGTCTATAAAATGGACATAAGAATACCTCTTTGCTGCATTATTATAAGGATCAACTGAAGCACAGAAAACACTGTTTCCTGTTCTCACAGAGAAGTAGTGGCATATAAGATCAGAGAATTTTACAGTATTCAGATTGTAGAGAACCTGGAGTGTTTTCTGGATTATCTCACTGAAAATGATCTCTTCTTTTTATCATCTGTACTGAATGTGATCTCTTATTTCTCTGGAATTCCATAGTCTGTTGTTTACATCGTCTGTTTTATTTCTCTGGAATTTCATACTCTGTATGTTTCTTAGAAACACACATAGTTTTTATCTTTACAGACCTTATTTTCCAGTTATTGGCTTTAATTTGCCAATGAGCGTGTAATGTCCTTGAGGACCAGAATGGTCCTAGACATCTCTCTACTCCCATCAGAGCCTATTTCAGTGAGTGCCACAGAGTAAATGCTACTTGGAGATGAACTTTGTGACTATGTGTTGAATAAACTGGTATCTTGTTGGGCCATGTATGCCTGCCACGGTTAAGTTGTCACATGAAGGAGAGAAGATAACACATTCACCCTGAGAACAGACTACTTGAGAAGACGTAGAAGAAAGATAAGTAAAGGCAGCAGTGAACTGAATGAAATATCCAACCTGCCTAATGAAAGAACATAGACCTTTGGTTGTCAGAGTCTACGTGTACCAACAATCAGCTCAGTCACTCATCCTCACGGGTAACAGTAAAGAGTGGACGGGGGAGAGGAAAAACTGCTCCCATACTGTTCGTTCCTGGAAGACATGGAAACAGGAGGACCAGGAAGAGAATTCTCCAACAGAGCACACTTCCAAACATTAATCTCAGTCAAGCCAGAAGTAAAGGCTTTTGCTGAGATGGAGGATGGGGTGGAAATGCTGCTGTAGAAAATGTGATAGGGAGTCAGCAAAACAATTGTGAGCAGCTATAAAATTAGAAAGCATGACTCTGTACAGATCCAGTCAGAAGAGTTTCATGATTTTCTACTGCAATGTTCAACAGCCCAGCTGTGTGATGAGAGAAATAAAATAGTAAATATGACCCTGGGTAAGAAATGCTCTTCCCTTGACTGATGCCTTGTTCATGTTCATAGATTTAAATTAAATACATGTGACAAAGCCAGCTAATCACAAGTATCAGCATACTAGGTCCTAGGTCTTGTCCTTCAATCAGAGATGTGGTATAGCAAAACCGTTAAAAGCTCTGCAGACTCTAATAGCGCTGGGTTTGAATCCAGTCCCTATTCCAATTAGCTGTATGTCTTTGGGAACGTGTTTTAACTGTACTGTATATATACAGTAGTACATATGCCTTAAATTGTGAGAATTAATAAGATGATATATAAAGCATTTAACAGGACTCCTAAGTGCTGAATAAATGTTAGGTGATATTAAATGGGGAGAAAGAAAACTTAAAACTCACAAGAATATGCACTATTTATTTTATGGGTTATGAGAATTATATCAAAGTTTACTAAACTAGCACTTACCACAAATTATAATTATATACAATTTCCTTGTTTGTTGATTGCTCCCCTACTAGACAACATCATAAAGGCAGTGGCCTTCTTTGTCTTGGCCATTCACTGCTCAAATGCAGTATCTAGCACATAGTATTAATTAAACCATTAATTAATCAAAATGAGCATGGTGTCAAGCTAGGATAATGATCAAAGAAATACTGTATTAGGAACTTCACCCTGTGTGTCCAAACCACCCTACAGGTCATGACACATTAAAAAATAAGTAACAAATAATAGTTTAGTTAAACCTTCCGAATTCCTACAGTTAGACGCCTTTCCTTTCCCAAACAAAAGACAAGCTTTTTTGTTATCTTGCTGATACTGTTAACCTTTCAGTGGCTTCTCCCTCCTGGACTTACAGAAATTTCATCTTCCACTGGCCAGCTTAAGCGAATAATAATCTCCGTAGTGTGTGTGTGTGTGCGCGCGCACGCAATGCTATTGTGTACACCATGTCTTTTCTCATCACGTAACACTTTCGCATTGTCAGCCAGAGCTGCCCCCTCTTCCTGTTTACATTCCCCACCATTATCCCTAATTACTATCCATAACCACCACTTTGATTTCTCTTTACAATTTGACATTTCAATTAAATTCATGGCTCCTCTCATAACTTTCAAACAGTGTAATCAGTAACATTTGGAAAAGTGTCCATCTTTTAAATTTGTCCAGAAATTGTGATTAGAGTATGCAAACATTTCTTTGGTTGAGTTATCGCTTTAAAAGTAAAACTCCTAAAGCATCTTTTAAAGTAAAAATTGTAAGGGGACACTGGGTGTCAGGTAGGCAAAAGCAGCTGAGAGAGGAAGTTGCCATCTTCTCCGTTAATTGACAAGGTTGGGTCAGAGTTTTCAGCTTTTCTGGCTAACTTGCTTTCTGAATACATGACAAACAACTGCGGCTTCACCTCTGCTTTTGCAAACTGTTGTTTACTGGGAAGAGCTTCTTCAATTTAACGTTGGTTGACTATAAGCAATATTTATTTTCTTACTGCTCTTTCTAGTCAATAATAGATCTTACCTAGAAATGGCTAAGGCAACCCTTAGGCTTGTGACTCCAACATGAAATGACGATCTGCCATCATCACTGGGCACCCCACATACAGGTAATCCTTCTCCTGGGTCTTCAGCCAGGTCCTTCTGATCTGCACAGCTTGGAGACTCTTCATCTGGTGGGATTTAGATCGCATTTTCCTGTACAGCTTGTTTCTTGAATTTACCCTTAGGATTCATCTTGATCTACACTGGCTTTTTCAGGAAGTGAGTACTACAAATTTCAAGGATAAGATAAAAGACATCTTCCTTTAAAAAACAGAGAAATGGTTTTAAAGAAATGTCAAGGGTGTAATTCAAGAAATCCTATTGCCTGAAATAGTTTGTCTTATTAATTTTTCCAAGTCTCCACTGATACAAAAGAGAGGGTAATTTTCAAACTATTGATCCACTTCACCTTCAGTCAAATTTTTTAAATCGTTGTGGAAATTTATTCTGGGCCATTTAAACCCACGTAGTCAAGTGAGTAATGTGACTTGGCCATTAACTAGATAGAAAAGAAAACAAAAGCCACGGTACAGTGGGGATCACAAGCAACAGAAAGCAGGGTGTTCTCAGATGAGGGCTCTTGCGCAGACCTAGGTAAGTCCAATCTCATGCAGTAACAGACCACTCAAAAAGGAGTTAATTCAAAGACAGAGGGTGAACACATATGCCTGCATGCACAGAAAAAATAATCAGCATCGACACATCACAGACAGACCACAATAATGTGCAGTCAGAAACCCAGGAACAATTCAACTTCACGTTGTTTCAGGAGAGGATGCTGATACCCAAAAACCCATGAAGAACTTGCCTAGCATTGCTGTTTCTTGAAGAACAATTATGAGCTTTAAAATTGAAGCTAGGACTCTGTCTTCACGTCATGTCTTTGTAGTGCGTATTATTTATCATATACTAAATGCTGGAGTATGGAGCATAATGCTGGAGAATTACTAACACAGTTGGAGCAATAACTGACCCAATAATGCTGAGTACCACCTTAAGTACTGTGTGTTCAGTGGAGGAGGTTTTTTTTTTTAAGAAATAAACATTCGCAAATCAGTTAAGTAAGCATTCAAGCAAAATCTACTATGTACAAAGCACTGTATTAGTTATTTGGAGAGACATCCAGGAACATTACAATTTCAAAGGGAAAGTAGGAAATGGAACACAAGTAACTTTAAAACAAGGCAGAATATAAACAGGTTATATTGGCGCTTTAAACAATGCACCATAGGGGGAAAGAAGACATTTCATTCCAGGGTAGTTTGCGCGTTGAGGGTGGTCTTCAGCTGGAGAAAGGGTTATTTACAGTTAGTCATTACTTGAAAGACTTTCTTTTGTTATAATAAAAATAGAGGTCATCCAGAAGATACCATGGACATGAATAAATGATAAAATACAACCAACACCTTAGGCAAGCAACTTCTTTTGACTGAGAACCTCAAGGCTGGGGGCAGACTTGGAGCAAACGCAGCCCTGCTTGTCCCGTCAGTGGTATGATGCCTGGGTCCTTTTAGCCAATTGGGCTTGCGTCTGCTTTTGGTGGACTAAGCTAGAGCTAGACTGACGGTAATCCAAAATTCCCATGACCTCACTGGCGATATGCTCACTTATGGCTCTCAACCCCCAACACAAAAGTCTCTAAGTCCACGTGCAGAGACCATCAGAGGAGCCACAGATGCACCCTTCATTAAGGCTGTAGCATTGCTGCATTTTGAATATTTAGCACCCTTTAAAAGTTTGTTTTACCCAGGATTTGTTTTAATTACACAAAACTGAAACCTGAAAAACTACTACCGTAAAAGAACTTAAGGAATAACACATTGTTGAAAGATAAGTTTAGGTTGTCCCACCACCCTAGTTCTAACTGCACTGTTATGCCCTCCTTTTTCTCCCTTCTGTTTTCCTATAGAGTAGTTTCAATAGTTTGCAAAAGCCTTGCTTGTGCACAAGTTTTGAAAATAGGGTCTAAAGTGAAAAAATCAAATTTGAGAGGATCGCCTAGGATGCCAATAAAAAGCAACAACTAAATGTCAGCAAAGGACCAACACCTTCTGCTGGTCTTTTCCCTAAATGCTTAGTGCGCAGTTCTGAGTGTAATCTAATAATCGTTTTCCCGATCCAAATACCAATACTTAATGCTTATCGCCAGAATGCCAAGCTAGATGGCCTGGCCACCTCCTCCTAGCCAGGCTTTGAGGAAGCAGGAAGCGAGCTGAAGGGATCCTCCTTCCGCCAGCACAGCAGCAATGTGTTTTCTGTCTCCTCTGAACTTCCACAAATTCGTAATTTATGTGGAAGAATATGTTGCAGATAAGCAAAAAGAAAAAAAAAAAAGGCATCTGGAAGTCTTCTTGCCAAATGGTAACTTTCTGGAAGGTTCCTCATTTAGAAGTAATTTCTGGAAAATTTCTTGATTAATATAAATCCGTGAACAAACTTAAAAATGATGGCTTTGTTATTGCTTTGGCACAATATGTTAACAACACTGTGAGTGCTGCCAAAACTCTGAGAGTTCTTTCATGCGGATTATGGTCTTGTTTACAGATCCAGCTGCACTGAGGCCTTGTCCATGGTGGTAACCTAACAATGTTCCCAGTGGGGGTGCCCATTAGGGGAGGAGAGACTAACTGAAGTTTAGTTTGTTTAAATTGAGCAAGAATGCACAGCGGCACTCAGATCTTGGGGGAATGTGTTGGAAGCGTACCCTTTCTGGGATCTGTTTTCATTTATTTAAGGGGGATGTTTGCATTGCTCAAAAATTGCAATACACAAAACTTGCCATACAAAATGCCTTCCAAATGTTTACTGTGGTCTATACAGAAATGAGGGGAAAACACAGAGTACTAGACTGAAGTAGAGCACTAAGTGAAAAAAGTAGTTGCTGGCCTCTGAAATTTTAATTAAAAACCCAAACTATTTTCTGTTGTATGTGTGCGTGGATAGTGCATGTTCCCAAGTATGATCATTTAAATTGGATAGGACAGACAGACAAAACTCACTGAAGAATATGAATTTAGAATTGTGGGAAACTGGCTTCCATTAATAGGACATGTTTGCACATATTTTCCTTTTATTGATTTGCATAGATCTGTATAGATGGATTTTACTGGGACTTTATTTTACAGGTTCTAATGACAAAATAATTTTTTTCCCTCCAAAAAAAACAAACATGAGAAACCATAGAATTATATATTCTCTCACATCTGACAAAAAAGTTAACAAGATTTTAGTTGCTGGATGTTATTACCAAAAAAAAAAAAAAAATCAGGGATGTTCATTGCTCTATGCTAACTGTCTGACATCTATGAAGTCTGCAGCGAAGATACCCCGTTCAGAAGAAACGTCACTTTTCCTGCTTTCTATCGGGTCTGGTTTTAGAGAAGCAAACCAAGGAGACCTCAGGCTACCGTGCTCCCCGAGCCCAGCTCTTGACAGATAGAGGCCTCCTCAGAGTGATTCCTCCCTGACACCCACCGAGAGGCCACTGTGTTTCTGTCACGTCAAAAACGTATGAAGGTTTAAGTTGATCTCAGGTATCGTTTAGGTCAAAATAAAATTCTTCATGGGAAACTCATGACTCACACGGACTGTAATCTGAAGTCAGTTTTATCACAGTAATTTTTATCAGAGGATTCATTTTCTCTTTTAATCAAAAAGTGAAGCTCCGGTAAAGATCCCACCCCACCCCCAAAAAAAGGGCCATGATTTTCACCTCTCAAAAAAATCTATTTTAAACGTGTAATTTCAGGATAGAGTAAAAACCTTGGTATCAGTAGGTTAGTATTTTAATTCGATGTGTCATCTTTTCCTATTGTAATGTAGAAATCTCACTAGTAAGCAAGAGAAAGAATATAACGTTGCCTATTTTGTGTGGAACCGCTCCTCTACTCTGTGCCTTCGTAGTTCGCATCCCCACATGCAAATCACATTCCATGCAGCTCTGTTCGAGAGGATGCAGTGTGTTCCCTGCACTGCTGCCGAGCTTCATGGGGAGGGATGGGGGACACAGGGATGATGCTGTGATTGCTAGTTCTACACAAACAGCTTAATTTTTCCTACTAATGAATTTTATACGCCTACATTTTTTTAAAAAAAAAAGTCTCATAACATAGATTTTTATTCAACATTAACTAGTGTGAGGTGATATAATAAAATATCAGGGCAAAGAACACAGCATCAAGCTACGTAGGTTTTGATACCAACTCTTCCACTTACCAACAATGTGCCTGTAACAAGTTACATATCCTGTGTGTGCCTCAGTTTCCTTGTTTGTAAAAATGAACCTCATACTGGTAATTTTTCCATTAGATTGTTTTGAAGGTTAAATGAAATAATACATGTATGACACTGAAAAAAAAAGTGCCTGCTGTAATGTAAGCCCTCAGTAAATGCTTTGTACAAAACTAGTTCTGGATGGAGAGTCCATTACTTTTAGTTTTAAATTATTTTTTAATTTTTTAATATTTTTTATTTTTTAATTTAGTTTTTAAATTATTTTAATATCTTCCATATTTTAAAGCTATTATTGGATGCATATTTTAAAAATATCAAAGACCTTGTTGACACAGTATTACTAAGAGTATTCCATAATTGTTCTGATAATATCAGACGGCCAAATATGGAAATATATAGAAACTATTAACTCTATGAAAGAGAGACCTGACTCAACAGCTTAGAAGCAAGCTTTCTGGTACACTATTTTTAAAATTCCCCTAGAGATAATATTTTGAGGTTAAAATAAAGCAAGGAATCGATCATGACATATTTCTCTGGACCCATAACTAATATTAATGAAGACAAATTTAATATCCAAATATTTTTCAAAATATTGTATTCAGTATACAATTGTTCTTTACTGTGAACTATTTTCTTGTATTCACAGCTTAGCAGGTATCTGCTACTGACAACTTATTTTAAATACCATATTAAATATATTAAAATAATCCTTTTTAAAGAAGTTTAATATCTAGAAGAAACTACCCGATGTGTCCATAATCTGAAAACTGAAGTTTCTCAAAATGTTGCCCAAAGACTTCAGTAAATTAGCACTGGGCTGCAGCCTTGCCACGCTTTCACTGCTCTCTTGGTTGAGAACAAGCCTGTCTTCTAAACAGGCCAAGCGCAGGGAGAGATAGGGACGCTTCACAGCCGTCTCAGGGTTATACAGTTAGGCTTAAATTATTTCCTAATCCTGTTCATTATTATTTGCTTCCCAAAGACATAGGTCATATTGGGTGTTAGGAAACAAGTATCTTTAAAACAATTTGTTTGGTGTTTGTAATTTAATGGTCGAAAAATAAAATCCATGTTTCAGTTTTCTAGAGATGAGCTATAGAACCTCTTTTTTAGCTCACTGGATTAAACTGGTTAATGAACCACACAAGATATTTTGAAGTACCTATTAGATATAGTCACATGACCTTTCAAATAATTCACTCTAATCTTGTCCAAACTGGCACCCAACATTTACTGATGAGATTGATCACACTGTGGTATCTTCCGATGGAAACTGAGTAACTTGGGGGTGATATGGTACAGTAACATGTGTGGGAAGAGTTGAGTATAAACCTTCCTCCTGACATTACAAGTCTACCTTACAACGTTGTCAAGCCTTGGCATAGAGTCATTTTATAAGGGTTTATCAAAATCAGTATTTTTTTAATAATTCTTTTTCAGTTCTCTTCTTTCACTTTTATTTTCTGGGTAAGGAAGTCTAGTCATCGTGAAAGCAAAAAGAAAGTATTCTTTACCACGGCAGTGAATCATTCATAGCTGAAGGCGGCCTTTGTTCCCAGTCACCGGTTAGACTGCACTTTCATAGCCTAGTGCCTTCTACCAGAGCCCTTGATATATTCATGTAAATGATGGAAGATGCATGAGACGTGAAGGTGACATGTGCAGTCTCCAGGAGGAAACCGATGCCCCGGTTGCTCGCTAAGGAGCCATCCTGGCGTTAGCTGCACACGCAGCCAGCCGGCTGCCCTCCCAGCTGGAGGGAAGGTGTTAAGCAGCAGCTGTCAGCAGAAAGAGATAGGCAAGGGGGCGAAGGCTCTCCGATTCACAGAAATAAAAATTGTTAATGAAAATCTCCAGTACCCTACGCTGATAGCTGCTTTCTTTGCAGGACATCTGACTGACTGCCTTGAAACTTCTTTAGCCTTCTGGCTTATCAGTTTCAGGGCTGTGTATTACTCAGCCACCACCTGGGAAGTGAACCAGAACGATCTGAGGTTAATTCACCTCTCTTGGCAATCATAAAAGTTTGTTCGTTCATAGATTCACCAATGAAGTTGTTACCGATTAGTCCGAGTCAAAAATCTGCACTTTCGTCATTGCAAAATGATTTAATTACCTTTTTCTAATGCAGTATATATGCCCCATTTGCCAAGACAAAAGAGCTATTATTCAACAGGAAGAAAATATTGCTGCAGCAAGCACAGTAACTTTTAATGTTTTCACTGCTCAACTGTCAAAATGTGACCATTCCCACCCCCCTGAAAAAAAGAAAAGTATGGAGCTATAGTGTAACCTTCACTTTTATAGTAAGAGGTTTCCAGAATATGACAAAGAAAACATAGCAATTTCAGCCAGGTCATAATTTAGTATAAAATAAAACAAGACATTTAAACCCAAGGAGGAAAAAAAAATTCCGAGAGTGGTAGAACTATCAAACTATGTGTGCAATTTCCTTGTGCTCAAATTGCATTTTCTCCCTTCAGTGTTAGACGGAGCAGGGTCTTGCCCTCTAGATTAGAGACTTTTGCATTAGAGGAAACTAGGTTATGTCTTCCACTGTCACAGACAGAAATTATGAGCTGGAGTGCATTTTAGCCAGTCACTCTGAAAAATGTTAGCCCAAGGGGGTAATAATTAGAACTGTTTTTGTCAGGTGACTGCATTTTAAGCAGTGATGTGTCTCAGAATCTAGCTGAGGGGTTTAATATCAATATAAATATTTTTTTCAGTCAGCATTGTGGCTTGATTTTTTTATTTTTGCTTTGCTTTTTATTTCAAAAGTAAGCACTTTTCAGGAATTATCAGCTAAAACACCCTACAGTTTAGTATTATGGTGACCCAATAATATAATAACCAGCAGAAAATGATGCTCAAGCAGTCTGAGAAGTAAATGCACAAAACTATAAACTAACTCATTATGAAATCATCACGCACTTATGGACACAAATACCCAGCCTGTATAGATTGCCTACAGGAATTTAGGCACAAACAATTTTGCTTCTACATTATTATTTTACTTATTTAAGTAGTTATCTAATATGATTTAATATTGGAGTTTACACAAAAAAAGATTTAAGAATGTAACTTATGGGGTTTTGGAATACTTCAAGGTAGGGCGGCACCTTGGGGTCGGGGTCCCTCATTGGGTGGGTAGTCTGGAAGTTGTTATTAAGTTGTCCAAATCTGAACAAACCCCTTTTTGACAAGAATGGATCATTTTAATATTTGTTCCCATTACAAAAACATTATGGAAAGATGGAGATGAATGGAAACAATCTCCTCTCCTTTAGCTTATAAACTTTAATAAAGACTATGCTTTTGTTCTTACAATAACCCTATCTTTACAAATAAATGAATCACTTTAGATTATGAGTTCTCAGAACAAATCATCTTTCTATAGGTTCTTAAGAATACCACGTAGACCTTCCCATCATAATGAGTAATCACAAAATAAATTGTTTCTCCTGAAAATTAGCTTTAATTATTTTCTATCTCATGAAACAATTGGTGCCAGTCATTCCAAACCAACGAGTAGTTTTCTAGGGCTATTCTACTTTGCATACCATGAATAGACTGAAATTTTCAACATTCTATCTAAAAAGGGTTCAACTGAAAAATTTTTGCTGTTATAATATAACCACGTATGAGCAATACAGCTCTCATATCAGAACCATGATGCTCCAAAGAATGAACAGAGGCCGTGCGAAGGTTCTCCACCGCGTAACTCACCCTGTCTTGCTCGGCAGCACCCGTATTGGTATCTTTCACTTTGGACCCTAAACGACTGCTGAAGAAGACTGCTTTAAACTCTCTATCCAGACTGATTTTCTCCTCTTGGGGGATCTTACAGAGAACTCCCTTCCTCCCTCTCCCAAGGTGCTGACTGGGTATAAGGGGATGCTCTCATGTCCTCATGGTGACAGAGGAAGAACCTGTGGCTTGTGCACCAGCACTGGGGTCTCTGCTGTCCTCTGTTACCTATTCCTCACTGTACCATGTTACTGAGTATCCTGTGCTCCTATCCAGTGTTCTGTTTTATCCTGCTTGGTGCTCTGCAGGTTTAGAGAGGGGAGGGTTTTGGTGGCACTATTCGCAAGGACCTTAGGTCCCACTCAGCTTTCTGTAGCAAGGCCCCTGTGCTCTGCAGCCTCCTTGCCCTGATCCCGGGCTTCCTGCACTGACCTTCTTAGTAACAGCAGACTTAGGAAATCACAGAATCACTAGATACCCTTCATGGACTTCGGGAATCCAGGAGTATTATTTAGCCCTCTTGTCTAGATGCTTCCTTCAACCATTCCTAGTTTGCCAATCATGTGGTACCATATTGGTGTCATACCATGGTAAACATGGGACCGCACGGCATTTGAAATTTTCCCAGGATAGATTCTGAAACAAGTAGCAAGCGTAACCTAACCCTCAGTTTATAATTTCCACCATTTTAACTGGATTTTTCTGCTAGCCTCCAGCTCACCTCAACCCAGAGGGTTTGAAAGGCACAACATATGAATTCAAGGACACTCATCTCACCTCTTAACATTCATGTCCCCTCTGTCTTCCCAATTCTCCAACCTACTACTTTTCTTTCCCTTCTGTCAAGACTGTCACCATGTTACATCTCCCTCCTTCCCTCAGTTTAAATCACTCTCCCCTTCGCTAGCTCATTAGTGGTGGAGGCCCTTCTGGAAAGTAAACTAGATTATCAAGGAAAGAAAAGACAATGGGAGGTGTGCTGGGAAGCATGTGGCCTCTTGGCTCCTTTTTCTTCTTAACCCTCCTTCATATCTCGGGGCAGGAAGCCTGCCAAGCTTGATCTCCCAGACTCCGCTGCCACCTGAGAAGACAGTGGGGCATTTTGAGATAGTATCTTGGGGAAGAGATTTTTTTGTAAGATCCCTTTTCATCAGCGGAAGGGACTGGCAGGAATCTGGAGAAAACAAGAAGCCATTTTTTTGCCAGATTCTAATGGCAATTTCAGCAGTAGTAATAGCTCCAGGTGAGCATGGCTCCAAGTTGTCCTCAGATAACTCAGTCCCAGCGCAGCAGCCTCGGCTGCACACGGACTGCAGGTAACATCATTTTCTCCTTTGCGCCTCCAGGCCCAGGGGTGGTAGCGCTTTTGTGGAGGTACCGTTCTCTAGGTAACCTTCCCTAGAGTGCCTCCAGACTTCTAACACTTGGTAACTATATTAAATTAACTCTACTTGAAATTCCTCAAGTGGATTCTGTTTGTCTGATTAAACACTGACTGATACCAGAAATAGAATCACATGAGCTCTGTTCACTTAAACCAACTCTATCTATTGAAGTATTATTAGTTGGTTTTTGAACAAATTTACTGGTGTTCAAAAGAGTTTGATGTAGACCTTTGGAGTAATACTGACTAACCATCATGACCACCCCAAGAGTTTTCCTCTTCCACGGTAATCATTTCCCCGCGGCCTAAGTGGTGTCTGTAGCAGAGAATGAGAAACACTAGTTATTTCTTACTAAAACACTAGTTGACCCAGTTTTTTGCCACATATTCCCACAAATCACAGATGGCCTATACTCTATAAATTTTCTTTGAATTAGGGAAGGAAGACCAGGGACATTTCTGGAGTCTGATTGCTCTCACCTCTCTGATGACTCTCCTTGTCTCTCTAAGCACAGATGGGAATGAGGAGTACGGAGTTTTGTCACACTTTCCCTACTTCGCCTAGCACCACATGTGCTGCCACTCCCTCACTTCCAAATCCCTCTGACTTTGAACAATTTGTAGACCAGGGAACCAGCATGCCATTAATCACCTGCAGTAACAGGAGAATGCTGTGGTCCAAGGACTACAAGAGCAAGTAAGGCACACACACACACACATTCAATTACTTATCCACTTTCCTTTCCAGCCAGGGGCCTGTTAAGTGGAGGAAACAAGTTTGCTTTTTATCTTTCTGATTTAGCCCAAAGTTGAAATGCATGTGAACAACTTTTATGATTTTTATAGACATAGAACCATAGAATTATAGAAGTAATAAGAGCATTAGAAATCATACTGTTCTTCGTCCTCATTTAGATGGTTCTAACACGCATCACTTGATCATAGTTTTGTTTTGCTTTGCTTTCCTAACTGGTCTATGAACTCCTTGAGGGGAGTGTCCGATTTTCATCTTAACATCCTCTGTGTCTAACATGGTGCCTAAAACACAGGGAACATCAATACATGCTTGTTGAAAACAAGTAGACAAATGAGTGAATAAGTGAATGGATTCATGAATTATTAAGTTTAAAATATTGTCTGAGAATACGCAGCTATAAGCAGCCTAATGAGGATTAAAGAACATCTAATGTTTTCTGATTCCAAGTCGAATATTCTTTTCCCTGACTCTCTTCTGACTTATGTTCTTGCATGAAACAAGGTTTAGTCCTTTTGCCTTCAGAGCAACATAGAGATGTGGGTGAAACAAGAAGAGATGCTGTTCTGTCCGACAGAGAAAGAAAGGAAAGGGTTCAGCACCTAGCACAGGGTTCAAAGCAACAGTAGAGTCCTCAAGACCAATTAGAAAGCAGAGAAATCAGGCAAGCATGGGAGGGTAGTAACACTGGACATGGTTACATCACAAGCTCGGTTTGTACTGTGGTCACTCTGCGCCCATTTATGGAAAATGTACGATATACAAATGGCTGGATGCTCTGACTTTTCACCAGGGTAGAAATAAATTTAGTATCTGTCTTCATTATCGCTATTTTCCCCAGGAACAGTCCATTCCACTTATATAATTTATGGGAAAAAAAACAAAACCGTAAGATATGAAACTGCTCTTCCAGAATCATAATGCTCTAGAAGCATCACTGATTTAAAAGTATAAAGTTTAGGAAAAATATATTCCATTGGTTGCTCTCTCAACATGTGTAATTTTTAAACCAAAGGCAAATAAAAATGGAAAATTCGGAGGATAAACGAATGCCACTGAAAGATAAATACTATTAAAATTCTGTTACAGAAACACTTCAGTTCCTTGGTGTTTATCTTAAATCCAACTGCAAATCATAAACCACATCATTGGAGATGCAAAACAAAACTGTATACACATTTACACCCAGCCATTTTTGGTATAAAATTAACACGCCACAGTGCAGAGAACAGCCTGGTATGCCACCACTTGGTTACATATTTTAGTTTCTCCCAGGATGTGAGGGAGTAGAAGCGTGACATTTGATATTATCACTGATGGTTAATTCTGCCAACATTTTAATATTTTTCAGACATCCCAAAATTTATCTTTTTCCCTCCTCACAGGAAAGCGAGAATTTAAATACCAAGTCTTTCCTTTCTTTGAAAAAATAAATGCTAGAACACACCTCCCAAGGTTAACCTGTGTCCTTGCACCTCCAACGAATCCACGGCAAGAACGTTTTTTATTGCTCTGCCATATCCGAAACTGCTTAGTCCATACTCTCTTAGACACATCATTTTTCAAACTCAAACTTCCACGTTTCTCAGAAAACAGCACATTACACTAGATGCAAAGTGAATGACTGTTGAACTCACGTTCTAGGGATATGCGCTGTTATTCACCAAATAAGCAAGCCCGTATGTTTTAGGTTGAAGAAATTATCTCGCAGGAAGCTCTGCTAAGATACCGCAGACTTTGAAGGATTCTTTGGCAAACTGTAAAGCATTTTGTTCTGGAAATTGTATCATCCGTGGAGCCCGAGCCCTTACCATTTGACTTGTAATGAACAGAGTTCCAAACAAATAGTCTGCATTCACAGCCTTGACTTTCTTACCGCCTTTAATTCTCAGCCTACTGCGGTCTGGCTTCTTTTCTCCAGACTCTGTAACTCACGCTAGGAGGAGAGGGTAAAAGAAACTCGTAACGGGTCATATTTTGTACCCTCAAGATTCACATGTTGAGGTTCTAATCCCCAGTACCTCAGGACATGACCTTATTCAGAAACATGGTCTTAACAAACGATAAAGATGAGGTCATTAGGGTGGGCCCTAATCAAATATTAGTGTCCTTATGAATAGGGGACATTTGGACAGAGAGAGACACATACACAAGGATGACCCCACGTGAAGACGAAAGATGAAGACAGAGATCAGGGTGTTGCATCTACAAGCCAAAGGATGCCAAAGACTGCCCGCACGGCTCCGAGAGCCAGTACGGGGCGGGGGCCACAGTGTCCCTCCCAGCCCTCAGGAGGAGCCAATCCTGCTGAAACCTGGCTTGGGCTTCTAGCCTCCAGAACTGGGAAATAGTAACTTGATGAAGTTTATGCTGTTAAAGTGACCCAGTTTGAGGTACTTTGCTAACAACAGCCCAAGAAAATTAATAAAAGCCTACTCTAGAATATAGCAAAGCTGGACTAGACTCACCCCTTCACACAGTAGAGACCTTTCCCCAAGTTCCATACTGAACCCTCTCCTCCCAGGGAAATCTCGGCCACCCCAGCTTCTGCTGTCACCTGGAGATCAAGTATTTCCCAGTCTACGTTTAGTCCAATCTCTCTTCTTTGATCCAAATATGCATTTATAACAGCTTTGTCAACAGCTTCAAGTACTTTTCCTGCAAGTACTGCAATCAAGTTCCCTCCAAACCTGCTGCTGCTTCTGGTAAAAGGTATCTTGTCAGTTAACGGCCAGTCAACCAGCTGCACGTGATCATATCCATGTCTTCTTTCTCCCTCAGCCCTCCTTCAAGGAGTTCCCACTGACTACTCGTGAAAGTCTCTTGACTCCATCTCACCCTTTCTAGGACAGCACCAGTTCAAACCCTCACTGCTACTTTCTCCAACTTCTTCCAGGAGACTTGTAAAACTTCTCCCTGTCTTCAAGATACTCTCCACCCTTTTTTTACAAAGTTACTTTTCTACATGCAATCTATCCTGTATAAACAGTAGTTACGTTAAACCACTGGGGTAGAGGGGAAGTTTCTTGCTGATGCATAAGTTAGCCTATGTTGTCTTGTATTCATCAATGAGTTTTACATTCCTGCATTTTTTATCTAATTCACATGTTAAGGTGTGTTGATTTGGTATCAAATCGCCACCTGAATACATGTACATCATGGCATTTTCAGCTTAATGAGTTAGTGTGTACTTTAAGAAAATCTGAAATAAAAGTCAGAGTACCACATATGCCATAAGGCGCACTACAATTGCTTCTCCTTGAAGACTGTCCTAAACTCTGCCTCCTTCCTTGACCCCTCCTACTACTTCCTCTGCCTCTTCACATTGGTTTCTTTTTATCTTTCGCATCTCTCCTTATCTTACAGTTCTTTGTTCCTTTCTTTTCCCTCCAGTCACACATGCCAACTAAACTGTAATCTCCTTAAGGTCAGGATGCATTTTTTAGCCCCCCGAAACACCTCACACAAAATGCAAGACCGTTGTCTGTGCTCAGTAAATGTGGATTGAATGAGCTCAGTCACAGAAAGTAATAAATGAATTTTGTTCCATAAATGCACCATCTCGCTGGAAACCCACAGTTCTCACATTTTGCGTTATGAGCTCATTTTTGAGTGATTGGATGCCTTTTATTGGCTAATGTCGGCCATGTGGTAATGTCTTCATTTGCCGAGTTGATGTTCCAAATCTTACAATTCTTACTCATAATTATTAGTTTTTCCCCTGAATTTTGTGCTTCATTGAGGTTTTAAAGGGTAAAATTAACCTCCCAGCTTTTCCTCCATAAATTTATAATTTCATTGTGATTTCATTGCTAGGTTGGCTTCCATTTTAGAGGTTTGCCCCACGTTTAGGTGATTATGTGCCTGTTGTTTTTCTCCTCTCACAAATGCAGTTATTTCCTTACGACCTAACTTGCTCGGCTGTATAGCAGTAGACAACACGATGAGGCATTCTAAGTATTATTTACTTCGCAAAGACCTATCTTAACGGGAATGGAACTTTTTTTTGACATGTGTTTAAATTATACCAGATTTTACGAAAATACAGTCTCATTCACCTAGTAGTCTTCCCTGCTTTGCTGTCTGTTTATCTGGCTTAAGTCAACATTTTCTGCTCAACAGAACACTGTAAAAGAGTATATTAACAAACTCTTAAGGGATACTTTAAATTTTACTTAAAAATTTTTAGCTGTTCAACAATATGGGAACTTGATTATTTAATTTGAACTGGAAAATAGATGGCTCAAATTTCACTGAAGTTATACATGATTATATAGATTAAGAAATGTGTTTCCAGATTTATCACTTCTCAACACTGGGTAAAGCTGTCAGACATTAGAACCAAACTACTCTACATAACTGCTTGTAAGTAGACACCTTTAAGTACTTTGTAAGTTGAAAAAACACTCATCTGTGGGAGCAGAAAAGCGACTTCAGTCTGGGTGCATACTAAACTTGGAAGAGTCACAAAACTGCTTGGCACTCTCCCTGGGGAAAAACAGAATACTAACTTCCATCTCACCTCAGTTTGTCCTTTGTAAATTTTGTGTAAAAAATTGCCTTGCTATCTCTGCCTCTGAAAACTTCCAGTCATGAAACCTGAACCCAGCCAGCTACCACCCCTGCATATTTCCCTTCCTCACACTGTGCGGCCAGCTTCAGCCCCATTGGAAGAAGAACCTGGGCAAGTAACTCAGTAGCTCAGCACCGAGCAGGCTTTGCTCTGTATCTTCTAATAACCACATACGGCTTTTTGCCCTTCATAAAAACCGTGCCTCATACCTTGGTTTTAGTAACGGCATTCCATTGCACCCAAGTCTCCTTCTGATCTGCTTCCCTTTCAGCTCGCTAGTCCAGTGCTTCCCAAAGTGTGGTCCACAGACCAGAATCATCAACATCACTTGGTAACTTACTAGAAATGCAAATTCTTCAGCCCCAACCTAGATGTATCGAATCAGAAACTCAGGAGGTGCGATTCAGTAATTGGTAGTTTAACCAACTCTCCAGGTGATTTTGATGAATGCTAAAGTTTGAGAACTCCTAGGCTAGTTTCTTAACTACAATTCCTTTTACTTCTCTAGCCTCCTCTGCTCTCTTCTAGTCTTTCTAACAGAAAACTTCTTTTGCAAAAGAGAGAAGTAACAGGAGAGATTTTTATGCCAGTTTCAAGTGTTTGACTCTGGCAAGAGGGAAAGAGGTTGAAAAAGGAATGATAGTATGCTTTGCTGTGCAATTATACTGTGGAAAAGCTACAGTAAATGCAGCTATGATACATACAAACTGAAGTCAAGAGAAATTTAAATCTTACTTAAAGTTAGGACTATACTCTGGTCCCTACCATTTTTAGAGGGACATCAATAAAATTTTTACTTCTTTGGTAGCTGAGCTGTTTCTTTTAATTCAACACCACAGAGGCTGCACCAATATGGAGACCAAATTGATATTCAGGTTTGACAAGGAAGTGACCTGCCCGGCTCAGTGTGTTATGGGACAGGAACAGCATGGGACAGACAGAGAAGAATCAGTAACCTCATTTCATCCCCCTTTGCCTCTTCAGAGATATTGTTCTCTCAACTTATCCCCACTCCTTCTTTCATCTTTTAACCGCCCTTCTCCCTCAGTATGTAAACCTATGAACATCAAAGCCGTATCTTTAAAAAGTCTTTTAATCATGCAACCACCCAGAGGCACTACCCTAAATAGGAGCTTCTATTCGTGTAAGTTTCTATAGAAAGGAATCCACCTTCAAAATCTCAATTTAGCACCTCTTGTTTATTCCTTAACCTGGTTTAACATAGCTTCGTTCCCTCCACAGAAAGGAATTTCTATCACTACTTCCATCAGTGACCCACTTATAAAACCCAATAGGTAGTTTTTAGCCTTCACCTTCCTTTCTCTCTCTAGAGTCCAACGGTGAAACAATCCTGCCTTAAGACGCTTTCCTCTCATTTCCCTGACATGAAGTTCTGTTTGTTCTTCTTCCCAGCATCCATTTAAGCTTGACTTCTCCAACCCTTCTTTTAAATCGTGAGGCTTCCCAAAACTCTGTCCTCGTCCCTCTTCTCACCCTCTGCATGTTTCCCAAGCAGTGTCCCCCCGCCACTACCACCCTGCTTCAGTTTCCCCAACCTAATTAGCCCAGAGCATTCTTCTGTCTTCAGACTCTTAAATCTAATTTCTCAGTAGATATATATTCATCTTGAAAATGCCAATGGATGGTGATTCATCATCTTTCCCTCAAAACTGTATTTGATCTACAAGTTCCACCTCCCACTCATTGCAAAACCAGAAATTTGGCCTTTATTTATATTTATCCTAGATTTATTCTTTTTCTTTAACCTCACATCAAATCAATACAAGTTTCATTCTCTCCTTTCTGCTACTGCGAGTCCTGGTGTACATTTTCTCTTGCCTGACTTACTACAGTAGCCTCACAACTTGTGTCTTCTTCCCACTGTTGAAACTGACAGACTATACAAATTAGAGCAAACTTAATGGCATAAGGCATCCCAGCTTCCCACCAAAAAGGCACGTGGCAGGGGGCTGGGGTATTTATAAGATAAGGAATAAAGCAGCAGGGATGTCTGAGGCATGGAGGGTGTCAAATATGTGCAGGGTGTGGAGAATGTGGGGAAAGGTGCAGTAATCCTCCTTCTGCACAGGCGTAACAGGCTACAGGCCTCTGCAAGTTGAAAGATGGAGGCACTTAGCACAATATGAGGGTGGAGTTTTCCAGCCCGTGATGTCAAAAGGTCACCAGACACTTAAGCATGCCCAGTTGGAGGGTCAGTGGTCCAATCCAGCCTTAACCAGCTCAGCTTCAACCAGCTGACTCCAAGTTCCTGTAAAATAACTGAGGGAAATATCTTCTTGTTTGGGCGATGTGCCACTTGGAGGACATGCAAGTCTTTCCAAGTGACAATTAAAACCTTAGTGAAATCAGAGAAATGCAAATCAAAACTACAATGAGGTATCACCTCACACCAGTCAGAATGGCCATCATTCAAAAGTCCACAAATGACAAATACTGGAGAGGCTGTGGAGAAAACAGAACCCTCCTACACTGCTGGTGGGAATGCAGGTTGGTACAGCCACTGTGGAAAACAGTATGGAGATTCCTCAAAAGACTAGGAATAGACTTACCATATGACCCAGTCATCCCACTCCTGGGCATATATCCAGAAGGAACCCTACTTCAAAAAGACACCTGCACCCCAATGTTCATAGCAGCACTATTTACAATAGCCAAGACATGGAAACAGCCTAAATGTCCATCAAAGATGACTGGATAAAGAAGATGTGGTATATTTATACAATGGAATATTATTCAGCCATAAAAAATGACAGCATAATGCCATTTGAAGCAACATGGATGTTCCTGGAGAATGTCATTTTAAGTGAAGTAAGCCAGAAAGAGAAAAAAAATACCATATGAGATCACTCATATGTGGAATCTAAAAAAAAAAAAAAAAAGAACATAAATACAAAACAGAAACAGACTCATAGACATAGAATACAAACTTGTGGTTGCCAAGGGGCAGGAGGGTGGGAAGGGATAGACTGGGAGTTCAAAATGACAGGCATATGTAGAATAGATAAACAAGATTATACTGTATAGCACAAGGAAATATATACAAGATCTTGTAGTAGCTCACAGAGAAAAAAATGTGACAATGAATATATGTATGTTCGTGTATAACTGAAAAATTATGCTCTACACTGGAATTTGACACAACATTGTAAAATGACTATAACGCAATAAAAAAAATGTTAAAAAATAAAAAAAAATCATAAGTGAAATGGATTTAACTAATGATTACGCACAGTTTCATTTTCAGCAACCTAATTAATACAACTTGGCAAAAAAAAAAAAAAGGGGGAAAGTAAATTCAGACCATACAAGAAAAAGAAAATTCTCTATACCACATCTTACTGAAGAGTTTACCAATGCCTAGCAGAGAAAAATGAAAAGCTAACCTCAAAAATTCAGAATATACATACATATTCTTGTATATGGTCTAGTCTATTCAATTAAGCTTTTCAACTTTCTTTATAAATGTGCAATAGCCCTTTCACACATTGTTGCAGATAGATATCTGAGTTGGGTGTATACAAATGACTACTGAAACCAAGGATCTGATGCCCATAGTGGCAAGAGAAAGAAAAGAGAACTCTAAAGAACTGACTAGTCAGCTCCTAATCCTGACTACATATGTTACACGTTACACAAGCACAGCTGGTTCTACATGGTTCCTGAATGGCTGTAAAGGGAAATTAAAACTATAACAACCTACCTCTCCAGCCCCTATTCCTACTTCCATCTCCTATAAGAAGGGGAAGGAACAGCATTAGGTAAAATATGATTTGGACATACTATCATACACTATTAGAAGAAACTATGTAACTTTTTTCAGCTTTTTATTTAACATAGAGCCTAACATGTTGCCTTTTACCTAGTGAGTCATCCAAATATTTCTATTAAACCCTTTTATAATGCCAACTGCATTTCCCTCTTATCACTTATTACTCTTGCCACTGACACTCAGAACACATGATCATGTAATTTGGCATTGATTGAAATTTAATAATAGGCCAAATACAGGTGGCTAGCTATAAAGTCCTGAAAGGGGCATGTGGAAAACTTGTTACTAAACTAGGAAGGATACACAATATACATCTGAGCATGTACAGCTTATTGTACTTATGAATGATTCTCTGTTGTCCCGGTCACTGTGATGCCTTTCTTCCTTCAGGGAGCTTACAGTTTAGAACAGAAGTAATTATATGGGACTGTGACACAAGGTCAGTTGGGGGAGGAACCAACTGTGTAGCTCAGCCACAGTGGTCAGGGAAGACTTCATGGCATTTCAGCTGGCTTGTTGGTTTGAAAACTGGCCTCTGTTACACAGAGGGTAAGAAGAGACCAAAGAGGTAGACCTCTCCAGATTGGTAGGTGGCAAGTTTGATAAGCAAGGGAACTTACATCTGAGGCTTGTCCTGAGAATCTGCAAACAGGTAGATCTCTGCACCCACCAGCCAGAATCTTGAAAGTTTATTTAATGGCTTTAACTAGATTCAGTCAGTATACCGTCCAGATGTCTCAACACCTTTCTCTCTCAAGGCTGTGTCCTTGAAAACAGCTCCCACTGTGAGAATGGTGGGCAGAATGTACATTCCAAGGACAGGGGAAGGGGTGAGGACCTCCAGTTGCCTGGGTCCAGCTCACAGGTCAACCAGTGGTCACATCCTCTCAACAACCTCTGCCAACAACCATGAGGATGAACGAGCTTTCTTTATGTGGGAAAGAAGCTAGATGAGAACTTTCAAGCCACAAGGGCACTCCGGGTAGAGTCAATCACTTAAGCAAGGGCACAGAGGCTGGAACTCCAACTCTAGCTTAAGGAAAATCAACGTTCCTCTACCGTCCTATGTTTACCGACCACAACACTGAAAAATAAATCTTAGTTTCCATTTAATTCAGTTACTTGTGTGTAGACCCCAGATGCTTAGCGGTTGCAGATACGGAAAGAAGAGGAGGGAGACAGTGTAAAGGAAAATCAGAGAAAGCTGTAAGGAAATGTAATACTGGAAGTCAGGGCCTTGGGACTTTGTTTCAGCTCTGATGCTTACCAACCACGTGCCATCAGGACACAGCATTTCCAAGCCTCAGGTTCCTAAACTCTAGAATGAGGGAACCAGACCAGAGGAGCCTCTAAAGTTCCTCCAGCTCCAAACATCCACAAGGACTAATTACCTGGATTCTTGCGTATTATTTATCATCATCACCACGGGAGCAATAAAAGGATGTGAAATTTAAAGCAGCCAATTTTGCTGCTTATAAGCTCTGGGAAACGGTTTGATGAACCAGGAAGCTGAGGGCTATCTGTTGACTTCGATTATGGACACATTCCCTCCCCACCATCACACCACAGATAATCAAGCTTTTACTTTATTTTTCTGTTGGAGTTTATTTTTAGTATCTATGAGATTATTTTCATCACCCCACTTGACAACCCTTTATAGATCTGTGAGGTCCTAGAGGCCACCATATAATATTGCTGAATATTAAACACTAAACACTATGATTTGCTAGAATTATCTCAGTTTCAAACTTGCATGTTGCTCACACAAATCAAATGTTATTTCCCATCCAAGCTATTGAAATGTGGCTGTCAAAATGGACAGACAATTGTGTTTGTAACATCAAGGTCACAGATGATAACCAGAGTGTTTTCTTGTTCAATAATCATACCAGTAACCAATATTCATGTTGCATCTGTATGCCAGGGACTGTGGTAGGCATTTTACATGCTAAGGGCTTTATATTATTATCCCTCACACACGGGAAAAGAAGTTCCATGAGGGCAGGGATTTCTGATCCCTGATTGTCCCTGGATCTAAGAACAGTGCTTTGCATGATTTGGGCACTCACATTACAGTAGTTTGTCTCCAAAGCCCACACCATTTACCAACATACCCTGACTGATACACTGGTATTGCAACCTCTGTGAGAATCTGTGCTTTGAGGAAGACTCTAGAATCTGCCCCCATCATTTACCACCAGGACGACCTTGACAAGTTATTTTCCTGTTAGAGCCTCTATTTCCTTCTCTATAAAGTGAGCATAATACTAGCACGACCTTATAAAGGGGTGAGGATCAACACCTACTGCGGCGTAACAGACCACCAAGAACAATGACTCCAAACAAGAACCACCATTTATTTTTACTCACAAGTCTGCAGTTTGGGTAAGGCTTGGCAGGGCGAGTTCATCTGTCCTCCACTCTACAGCATACAAGATGGCTCGCTCACTTGGCTGACAAGCTGGGATGCCTGTCAGCTGGGAGGAGTCTCGGCTCTTCCCCAGGTAGCCTACATGTCCTCACAGCAAACTGGCTGGGTTCTAATGGGGGGCATCTCCAGAGACGGTATCCCCTCTTTTAACTTACACTTTGGAAATCCCACGGCATCACTTTTGCCATATTCCATTAATCTGGAAACAGTTACCAAAGTCACTGAGCTTTATAAGGAAGAGATGCAGGCTCGGCCTCTCACTGAGGGAGTGGCGACGTTCTGGAAGAGCATGAGGGAGAGGAAGTGTTGTTGTGGTCATTCTGGGAACCTACAATCTGCCACAACCTGTGTCCCTGAATCTGGTTTTCCTCAAAGGAAATTTGTACTTAACCAAAGAATGCTCGGAATGTCCAGCTGCTCTGTGATTGGGTAAAACTGCCCTATCTAATGACTTGGGCTAGCAGGGTACAGTTCATTCATCAGCCACAATAATGTGTGAAGGTTGATAGCGGGGTTTTCCCATGCCCCTTGGTAGATAGGTAGGGCATTCCCAGGCACAGGGCCATGGAAGCTAGAAGGGAACCAATCCGTGCATCAAACTGAAAGGTGAAGTGGAGACAAAACCAGAGAATGGACACTGATCAGCAACGAAGGAAAACAACAAACATTTATTGAGCCTCTGCTGGGATGGATATTTTGCTTGGGTTACAAAATCTTCATGCAACCTTGCCTTTCCACTGACCAAGAGGCTGTAAGTCATCATAAAGCTTGAAAATTTCATAATGTACCATCTCTTTATTTAATCCCCACAGCAATCCTATTGGTATCATTATCCTCAGAGTATCCAATAAGACTCTTCTAAAACTGGCTCCCCTTGGGATGGTAGGTTGGTTCAGCTGCGGATGAGGTGCAAACTTTCCCAGAGAAAGCATTTCTAGTCCAGTATTCAAAGCACCCTGGCCGGGCTGGCTCAGGTCACATACTGCCCACCCATCAGAGACTGTCCCAGAAGAAGAGAACATGCTGATGGATGCAAGAGAAGAGCAGCACAGGGCTTGGATATTTCTATCATTTAAGCTTCTCCAGGCAGTTGATAGACAGGTTACATAAATTAGGCTCTATGTATCCTGTATTTTTTTTTCACCCCAAGAAATGTTCATTTGTTTCTAATGTTTGTTTTCTTCCCAAATCAGTTCCCTATCTGTAACAAAGTATCTCTTCTCATCCAATTCTGTGAAAATCCTGAAGCATCAGAAGGATGTTTTTATAAAATGGTTCCATTTACAAGTAATTCTACTGCAAAGCCCCTGAGGATCACGATGCAGCAAAGTTTTACTATAATATCCTCTTGGATGCAATAATTCAGCCATTGTAGCTCATATTATGGGATCCTTGGTTTAACGAGAATTTTGCTGCAAGGCATCCACTATCTATCCAGTGCACTTAAGAAAATCAGGTAAAACAGGTGTTTCCTCAATTAACAATTTAGAGTTTTGTTACACGAAAAATGTTAATCAAAATAGAAGATAATATTCCTAGCAAAACATACCCATGTTGTACGTTTCCTATTTTCCCAAAGACCTTGAATGTATCATTTCATGTACACATTTTTCAAGTAATTAATTTAATGCAAGCTTCACTAACAAAAATACCCCCAAAAAAGTCATTATTCACAGCAACCTCATGTTAATGAGAATATGTTTAAACAAACAAACAAACAAAAAACCTGTCAGGCAATTAAGTGTAATTTTTAACTTCTAGAGAATTAAACATAAATGATATGATAAATTGAAATTTCTAAATTTATGAAAAATATTGCTTAAATATTTAAAAGTAAGTAGTGTCCATGCTTACAAATATTTTTAATCACGTTATTTCTTAAGTTAACTCATTGGCAGTCTCTTTTAACTTTGGCAGAATCAGAACTTCTTCCACATCACACAAAAATTGAATCTATTGGTCATATTCTACTTATAATTCATTGATGACTGCTCTCAGAAGGCTAGCATCTACTCTAATACTCTATCCAGGATAATTCTCACAATGGAATAAAGTGAAATTTGATGTCACTCCTAACTTCCTAATTAATTTAAGCAAGACATATGAAATTCAGTTCCTCACTTTTTAAAAAAAAAAATATTATAACCATAAAAGAAAACCTGAAACTACTTAGAGTCCTAAATTGTTTATCTGAAAACATTTCAAAATATCCTCAGAGTTTGCCTAGGGAGGAAAGACAAAGGACATGTGACAACAGTTGGAGGAAAGATGCAGACCTCAGTGTGTTATCACCTAGGCATGGTTTGCTCTGGTTTTCACGTTCCCTGCCTGCTCACTCCATCACTTCAGGAAACCAGATTTGAAAACCAAATCAAAACATTTCCACTTTCATCCTTTATACCAATCTATTAGCTCCCAAGGGAACTTTCTTTCTGGTTAGGGTGAGTACATAATTGATTTCCCAAGTTAGGACACTTTTAAGAATAAAAGGGGATATTATTTATCACTAAGCCTGTTCAACAGACATAAACTGGGACTGTCCTGGGAAAACTGGGAGAGAGGCTCACCCTAGTTACAGACAATGATAACTTGGTCTAAGAGAAATTAAGTTGTTCAATGAAGAAGTCATACATTCTGCACTGTACTGACTTTTTTCCTTTTATTTAAAATTCTAAACTCTTGCTAGGATAAGATCTCAATCCTTGCACTTGCCTCCTCTAGTTTCTTTACTAGCCTACATAGATTCTCCCCAACTTCTCTAACAAAATAAACGACAAATATAATCAAGTGGACATAAACCCTGGACAGACAATAATCACAACCAAACTATTTCTAAGAGTGCACTGTAATACCATCCCCTAAAAACCTGGGGATTTAAATGAGTCTGTCTAGAATGGGGGTACCTGGAATTTTACTGACATTTTTCTGAGCTAAATTTTCTCCCCCAGCATTGCTCGAAGTTACCCACGACTCCCTCAGCGCCTGTGGAGCCAGAGTTTCCTCATCTGCAAGGCTTACGTACAGCAGAGTCCTCTGAAGACTGGGTTGTTGTTGTTAAATTGCATGAACCACTCCAAACGAATCAGATCCTGGGATAGCTCCAAAGGCAGGTTATTTCCCTTTCATTCCCAATTGAGTCAGAAAAACTTACTCATTTACTAGTCAGAAAATAAACTTGATGCATGTTCCTCAGGAGAGCCACGCGCTGTAACTTTTTATGGCAAAATGCCACCTGTCCCCTAGAAAAGGAGTACTCGGTCACGTGGCCCAGGGCCACAGCTGCCTGGGCCACAGTTCACTCAGAGCTTATAAGACGAACAGGGCTGAGTCCGGAAACTACAGTGAAAAACAGGCCCAGAGGGAAGTCAGGCTGTGCACTGGGTCCTGCTTTTCTACTGGCATCACCGAAGGAGAGCCCTCAGGTTGGCTGGGGGCGCTGGCCACTCAGACTGGCTTCCACAGAGAGCTGGGGGGACTGCAGGTGTGGACGAATCTCTCCTGACATTTTCCCCGCCTCTGTCCTCCAAAACCACAATCCCTCATGCTTCTGCCACTGCTACTACCAGCATAATTCCGCCTTCTCCCAGTGTTTCCCAGTGGTTTTAGTCCCCTTTTGGACTAAAACTGGGTGAGGGAACTGGGTGAGCTAGTCTTTGCTCAGCCATGACCATTCTCACTGAAGAAATGGCTGGATTTCCTTAGTAAGTGACAAGTCTTCTATTGCCAAAAACAAAACAAAACAAAACAAAAACCCCCAAATTTAAAAAAAGGAAAAATCACTCCGCTAACTGCTTTCACATAGTAGAAACGTTCCCTTCAGAGTAAATGGTGATCAAAATCAAGCACAGACCTCATATATTTTTTAAGTTTCAAAGTCGTTCCAAATATCTGATGTCCCCAATAACAAACATATATGCCTGGAATCAGTGATGGTCTAGGAATCCAGTGGTAACACAAAGAAAGAGTTGGCAATTAAAGTATTTAGGGGAATTAAGATTTCATTCCTCTTACTGGAAAAAATATCACCATTATTAGAAGCTTACTCAAAAAAAAGATTTTTTACGGGCATATTTTAGCCTACCATGCTGTCATCAAGCATTTTTATGGGGCCCATCTATATTAACAAGGCAGTAAAGGAGGAAGCTTCAGTTAAAAAACATAAGTGGCAGAAGCCTTAGGAGCCCACGACGAGACGAGAGGCTGAGCGGCGGCTCCTGCTGTGCCAGCTACCCGAGTCCCCCGGCTTCTGATCCCATCGGCCTTTTCTGAGGTCAGTGCGGAAACACCCTGACCAGTCTTGAAAAGTAGAACTTGATGACCCATCATGGGAACAGCTATTAACATATCCAACTAGTTGGCCCCGGAATATGCGTGCAAAAATTGAGAAGATTTGCCAACCCCTTTTAGAATTTTCCTGCAGAAAAGTGTACTTTTATGAACACCCTCCTCCCTCCCGTGGATAAAACGGGCTCAATATCCTCCTAGGGAAAAAAAGAGCATTCTCGAGAGCCTCTGTAGTCAGAGAAGGAGAGTTCCTGGCCAAGAAGGAAAACTGGAAAGGCTGAAATGCTGAGCGCCTCTGATTAAACCTTCAGCGGTGTATTTCTCTTAGACAAAGCGTTTGTCATAAGTAGCTTGTCAGCCTCAGTATGATTTATGCGGCTGGCCTGAAATTGGCTGAATAATTTATGCTATTTCTTGTTCTGGAAAGTTTCTTTGCTTAATAAATAAGTAAATAATGCTGTGCTAAGAGAAAGGGGGAAGAGTGGCAGATGTCAGCGGTGTGATGAGAGAAAAAGTTATTTTTCCGTGTTGAAAGGTAATAAAGTGTATCTAAGAGGAATGGTCTCCACATAGAAGGGCAGGACTCTAATAGGTGAGTATTGTCAGCGTTTTCAATGAAACCAATTGGCTAAGAGAAGCTGTCAAATAGGTGTGAAATGAGGTAAAATTATGAGCGATACACTTTCTTTTAAGGTACTTTGCTTTGTTCCTTACAGTGCCTTGCAGCCAAAAATTTAATTTAAATACTGAAAATGGAATGCAGTTATATTGATTTAAATTTGCTAAGAAAGTCTTGGACTCTATTTCCCGTTTCCTGCATAAGTATAGAATGGGTGTGAGTCTGTGTATGTGCTTGCCTGTGAGTGCCACCAGCTTTTCCACTATTTATGAGTGAGTCCCAGTTTATTAGACCCAACCACAACGTATATTAGCATAAAACACATAACTTGAATTGTCAGTTTATAAAATTTTCAGAATGTATGATTATAGTTCTGTTCTTACTGTAAATTTTTACATAGCACTAGTGATTTATCCTACCTGCCGAAACACATAATATAGGCACATATTAGAACTTGGTGGGGTTTTGTCGGGCTTTTTTTTTCTTTTTTTTTTTTGGTTACCATTTTATCACATAAATTTTACTCCCAGAACCTATGCCAAAGACAGAGTTATAGACAAAAGAATGGATGGATAAGTGCAGAAATACATGTGGCTCAGTTCAGCTGAAACCGTTTCACAGATAACTCACTGTAAGCTATGACTAAAAATATTTGAAATGTTTACCGGCTGCATAATATATATGTTTGACATATTAAAGGAGACTTCTATCAGCTGCTCAGTAACCATTCCAGAAAAACGCCTTAAAAGAACTCAAGCAAAATCACAGCCCCTCATCTGCAGTGCTGTTTCTAATTTGAAGGCAAATTCATCTCTGACATACAGCAGATTCTGTGCAGGTGGAAGCAAGCCCCTCTCTGCTCCTCTCTCTGCCAGTCAAATTATGTCATCAGTGAAGGATCACTGGTTTTTAATGATACGGTGGCCTCCATACTGAGCAGCAGTCCTAGCAGAGCAGTATGCATAGCCAATAAAATGGCTGTCACCAAATTACAATTGACACTTAACATCACTAAATCTGCAGTGTAATTCCTTGTGACAGTTGTGTAGGTATATTAGAAGAAAATAATTTACTTCAAACCCAGCATGTTAGACACATTTTCCTGAGCGTAATTCATGTCACATTTACAGTAGCCAAAGCAAGCAGACTCGAGGCAACCCTAATCTGGGAAGGCATCATAGATACTAACGTGTTCGTTGAAGTATGATTATTTATGCATGCAATAAACAAAGCTAGAGCAGTTGTTCATTGTAGGTTTTAATTGTTATTGGGGGTTTTAATTGTTATTGGGTTTTAAATGAATATTAGCCTCTTTTGCTGTAGGGAATAAAAAAAACTATAAGAAAACAAAGCCACATTTTATATGGAAAGCAGACATCAGCTAAAAAATCTTTGGTTGGGTTTTTTCTTTTCCCCCAGGATTAGATGGACATTCGTGCAGCCCTCACCCTACTCCAGGTCTAGGTTGTGTTTGGACTTGAAATTCTGTGCTGACTGCCAGGAGACAAAAGCATACACATTCAAGTTTCAAAATGCAAGTAAATGAAAACACCAGCAACAGTATCTCTCTTCACTCAGACTAATAACATTGGAGAACAAAGGTTTGGGAGCAGACACCGTTTCTTCTAGAATACCACTACCCAGAGCAGGGTGTGCGGAAAGACCCTTCCCTGGCCTTATAAGCATACATAAATATGTGACAGAGTTAAAGGTCTCCACTCTTCAGAATGAAGTGGTTTGAATGTCTGGCGAAATGGGACTGCAAAAAATTCATTCCAACTTTGTCTCTAGGCAATTCACCTTTGGCCCAGTGATGATATGAGTCTTTCTGCTGATGGGGGAGATATAATAAGTCAGGTCAGGCAGTCTCTAGAAGGCAGGGGCCTATTTGTTAGCAGAATGAGGCAGGTGTACTATTCCAGGGGAGATTAGCTCATCCCAGCATGGTAATTACCTCACAGGAAACCCTCAAGGTGACACATCAAATGCTGGAGCAGCGCATCCCGTCCTGGCAATGGGCATGCCTGTATCGTTAAGTAGTCTTAATTTAGAAACTCCAAATTTAAAAACACAAATCAAGGGGTGATAATTTCCCTGTCCTTTCATTAAGACATTAAAACGTCTCCAGCAAGTGCGAGCTCACTAAAGAACGTTAAGCAAGACTCCAGCTCAGCAGCCAGACGGAGGAATTATCCTCCGGCCGCGTCTCCTCCTGGATTTCCTTCTCCGCGTGGGAAATGCCAAACAAGAAATAAGGGCGCCCACGCCCTGCTCGCTGAGGTCCTTCTGCCTCTTTGTGTGCCCTTTGCTGAATCCCACCTTTTGGGAAATGATTTTAAGAGAGTTGTGTATTTTCCAAAACAAAACCACAGCGTTTGGGCTCTGTCACCAAAGAGCAAAAGGGGAAAATGTCAGTTGGAGTTACTGCGGGCTTTTCTGTGAAGTGTAAGAACCCGATTGCTCATCCGGCCCCAGCCTCACTTGGGGGTGGCGGTCGGACCGTGTCTCAGGCTGCTGACCGCTCGGGAGCTGTGTCACCGCCGCACGCCGTGGGCAAACGCTAGAACCTCTTTGGTTTTCTAGGTCAGTGAAGATGACCTGAGAAATTCTTCAGCGTCACTGGTCCCTTGAGCTCACTCCTGACAGCACGAGGCTGGGGAGATGGCCGGGCGCCTGCGCGACCAGGGCTGCCGGATTTATCACGTGGGCACCAGCCCCGGGGAGGGGGGGCGCACCCAGAGAAGTGGCAGAAACAGAAGCGGGAGCGTGCGGCAGTGTGAATCCGCGTCCTGGAGTTTCCCCCAGCCTTTCAGTTAGAGGAATATCAAGCAGGGACTTTTCTAAGGATGAACTATAAGAGGCATGAACTTAGCAGATCTTTATTGGAAATGAAAGTTTTGAGCAGGCATCCGTAAGGCTGCATAATGAGAAAGTATTTCACACACAAAAATCAGAATTGTGAACATGAATATTAATGTAACAGTCTTGGAAAAGATCAAGATTAAAAGATACTTAGTGAGTAATAAATGATTTGAGTTTTGTATTTGGTGTCTTTCCATGGGGAAAAAAAAATCTGTCCATTTTACGCCCTGAAGTGGCAATCACTTTATTGTTCATTGGGCCGGAAGAAATCTTGTTGGGCTCTCAGACTGCTAAGGTCCCTTCTGTGATGAAGATAAACAGTGTGATAACCTCAGAACGGTGTTTCTCATACAGTGAACTTGGACCACCTGCAGGGCGGACTCTTGTGAAAATCAGCCCCTCTCCTAAGACCCATGATAGTTTAGGACACCCCTCCAGCACAGCAGGATTTCCCAGAATCCAGAGGCCAGTGGAACCCACCCCTTTGTCGTCAGGACCCCTGAACCAGCCCCACAACCATGCCTCCCAATACCCAGAGCAAAGATAGAAATCAAATAAATACAACTCCTCCTTCTGCGGGAGAAGCCATCCACAGAAACTGTACAAAACCTACTCACTCACTAATGGTAGCAGAAAGCAGCATGGAATCCTGGACACATGCATTAGAAAGCAACTTAATCTCTATTTTGAAAACATTACAATTGTGTTGTTATTATTATATGAACTTGACATAGAAAAATGCCTTCATACAGAAGCAGAAAGTTAACTGAGGGCAGGTGGCACCTAGTCTCTTAGTCTCCTGATATTTCCAAACCAGGTCATACAACTCCCATTGCCAAATCAAGTCCAATTTGTCACAGAACATATGGCCTGTTGCCTCTTTATTAGGAACAGCTGATTGGGAGAAATTGTTTTCCAAAATATCAAATACAGCATAATTCTGCTAAAAAGGGATTTTAAAGATTTCTTCTGGAAGTAGTCTGTGCTTTGTCCACTCTAGGGAAGAGAATTGAATGTACACACACATGAACACACACACCACAATCACATACACACACACAAATACACCCTCAGCCATTTTATTGTTTACTCAACCTGTTCCCCCCACGCACCCTTGGAAAATACGGTTCTATGCTCAGGCTTTGCTAAGACTCCTCCATCACACTAACACTCAGACTCAATTTTTAAAATGAACACGTCTCTCTGAAATTACATGTTGAATATCAAACAAAGGCCATTTCAGTGTTTTCAAGGCCAGACCAATATCATGGATAAGTCTGAAAAGGATGAAAGTCAAATCATGTATGGCTTTGATAACCAAATAATTTCAGTGATTAGGACAGAGGAGTGCACTCTAGAATCACATTTGCACGATGATAAGGAGCAGCACTTATTTTGGGGGTTCTTTTCCATTGACATAAGACATCAAAGAGGAAAAGAGAAAATGTTTATCAGAAAAACAATTCTTCTATATTAGCTCCTATATGCATAAGAACAGTTTTTCAAATGGAGAATATGGGGAAATTCCAATTCCATTTGAAAATGGTGTTCTATATTTTGTGAGGTCTCAATTATATTATAAACTAAATCTTAACTTATACCACTGATGGAAACATAAGGCATCAGTTGATCTTTAATACATTATGTTTCTGTTCCAAGAGAGAGATCTAAGGAAAATTGTTTTCTCTGCATGTCTGGATATTTTAACTTTATAAAATAATCATATAAATAACAGACAAGTAATCCTCTTTGAGGCCAGATCACTCTTGATAAAAGAGTGACATTTCTTTCTTATCCACATGTTCCTGCTTATCCTATATTATTCAGTATACAGTTTTTATTCAAACAAGTTATAGAATGAAGAGATCTATTTTTGCAGCACTGTTGCATTTAATTTTACTGAAAAATAGAATATAATATTTGAAACTCATTTAGTTTATTTTTTAAAAGAGAGTAAAAAGGGCACTTGTTTTTCATTTTGGAATTGTTTTGTCACAAAAAATTTCCTACAAAGAACAGAGACTCCACCCAGTTTCCTTATCAGGAATCCCCAATTTTCAGGACCAATTTTAGTGCTTCTAGTAAAAGAGAAACCAACAAAGAGAGTCACAGGAAAGCCTAAAGACATATGGAAATAAACTACGTGTCACATGGAGTCTACAGCCTACTATGCCCATTCTAAGAAAAAGTTCAACAAAAAAAGATAATACTGAATTCAGGGACTTTTTTCATTTTATTTATTTGTTTGTTTGTTTAGTTAGTTTGATTGTTTAAGTTGGATTAGAAGAAATCATTTGAATGCATAGAAAAGTAAATTAACACATTAAACCCTAAAAGTAAAGCTGCCATACTGAAACTTTAGCTTCAAAAACTTTGTCTTACTAAAACCTCAATTTAATTTTGAAAATGGTTTTGTTTCATAATTTATATGGTCAGGCCAACAAGACTGGTTCCGTAAGCCATACTCAGTAACCAACTTAATTACTCCACAGTCACTCAGATAGTACCCAAAATTAATCAAAGTCAAGTATGTCCTTGCTAAATAATCCTAAATAAAAAAGAATACAGTTTTCATCTCCCTATAGAATAGGTATGGACTAGTCAAGTTGGTTGCTAGGATAATGGTTATAGATTAAATACATGTCTTAATCTCCTCTTCTTATAAGAATAACAGATTGGATTGGGCCCACCCACATGACCTGATTTTACCTTAATTACCTCTTAAAAGACCTGATCTCCAAATACAGTCACATTCTGAAGCACTCGGGTTAGAACTTCAACATATAAATTTTGAGGGAACATAGTGCATCCCGTAACAGGCAGAATACAGAAAGTTATCAGTATAGCAGCAGGGACCCAACCATAAGGACCCAAATAGAGTCCTAAGGAGGTCTTGAGAAGACCAAAACAGACAAAAAGTAGATATTTAAAGAAAAATTTAAAGAAATTCTTAGAAATTTAAAGATATTTAAAGAAAAACAAACCAAAATAAGTATAATTTTTAAAGTTATTATAATGTTATGTCTTGAGCAAAAAAAAATCAAATGTTTTATTTATATTATTTGTATCAATTACTTTAATATCTGTTACCTCATATTATTTTCACAAGACCCCTTATAAGGCAGGTTTCATTAACCTATACTGAGTATGAGGTCTTAAGAAACTAAGAAGTTTATTTAAGGTCATACAGGTGACAAAGTCAGGGTGTCCTAGGCAAAGTCGAGGTGCCATGACATTACCTTTCAGTATTGGAAAGAAAGAAATCTAGACATTGAAAGAATCGCTTTGATGAATTTTAAAAGTGATAAATTTCGCTTGCCTTAGCTTTTACTTGTGTGATTTTTTTTCTCTCCTACCTAGTTCTATTTAGCACTAGTCACCTTAATGTAACCAACTTTTCCCAAATGGCCATAACCAACCCTTCATAATTGTGCAGAGTCCATTGCCATTTACAGATCAGGCTGTGTTCTTCAGAATGTGGGCAGGTTTCCCCATAGGTTTCAGAAGACATCACTAACCATGGCATCTCCATCTACAGGCACATGCCCTAAAACTGTTAGTAAGGCAGCAAACTTTTCTACCTAAATCACTAAGAATGACCTCTCCTTAGTTTATGGCAACAGCTATTTTGCAAAGTCTGTTCTGTTACTGGCAATTGGCTTGTCAGTCTACTTTGGCTTGATGCCATGGTTTCCAACTAGTTCTGCAGTGCTGTTTAATGCTACTATTCAATATATCTTGACATTTCTTCTAGTCACTTTGCTTTCAGTATAAGCCAAATATCACCCTCATAGGAGTGTTGTAGGGATTCAATGACATGACAGACCTTAAGGCACTGTATCTCTTTAACTTAAAAGTGCAATATTGATGGTCTTAGACACTGGGGTCACCAAGATGATTATCAAACAGCACACAATCCAGTGGCAGAAACGCATATTATACAAACAGGCATCCAGCTCACCAGAATTTAACCAGGAGCAAGATATTCACTCTCACAAAGGAGAGAGAATTTGGAAGACAAATGCCTCAGACTGGCATTCCTGGTCAAGAGAGAGGTAAGAAGTTACCAAAGAAAAATAAGCAAGGTGATAAGCAGAGCACAGTATGTGTTATGGGGAGGAAAAGGTTTAATGGAAGCCTAGACTGGAAAAAGAGATGAGAATAAGTGGAAACACCACACACCCCTCCATGAAGCATCCTTTGGGACAGTGTGCCCTGGAGGAATCAGAAGAGCAAACCAGCCCACAGAAGTCCCAGCAAAAGGCACTATCCAATTCAGGTTGCTGTTAATATGGCAGAAATACTCTAGCGGCAGAAGTGCTTTCTTCAGAAAGAGAAGAATTGCAAGAAAAAATTTGGTTTGTCCTTACGTTTGCGGCATATTTTTAAAAAGAATATCAGCTGTGGGGTCCAGTTGGCCTGAATTGAAATGCTGGCCCTACTACTGGCTGCATGACTGGCCTAGGAGATAATAAATGTGTCCTTGTGGGTTACAGGCGGGATTATATGACCCACCATATCTAAAGGTAAGCCCAACACAGCAATATTTCTCTTTCTAAATAGTATGGTGGGAGTGTAACTAACCAAGAAATTATTTGAGTTCTATTGTTCCTTTATTTTTCCCTGCCTCTCCCTCCTGCCATTTCTAGCCAGTGCCCAGATTTCATGCTCTCATAGCTCTGGGATTTTGCAACAGAGCAGAGCACACAAACTGGAGTGGTCCTGGAGGGAAAGGAGAGAGAGGGGTGTGGATTTGAGGAGAAGGTCAAGGGAAAGACTTCCCACATCTGGGAGGAAGTCGGAGCCCATGGGGCTCCTCTGAGGAGGGGATGCACTGTTCCAAAGTAGTGTTAGCAGAAGGTGGCAAGACTCACGTTGAGAGTGGGGCTCCGTATGGCTGGTAGGACTGGGTTGCAAACACGAAGGCTCTGGGCTTGGCAAAGATTCCTGGCACAGAAGCAAAGCAACAAAGCCTCCTGACCAGAAATGAACATTTGGACTAAGAGAATGGATGTCTTAGAGATAATTACCTTGTGGCCAGTGATGTGCAGAGAGTGTGCTGTATTTCTAGGTAGGTCCTGGGGCCTTTGCACAATACAGGAGGGAAAGAGAGCCCTAAATCAACTTCCTGTCAGGCCTACAAGAAGGCTTACGGGTAGGTCGTAGTTGACTCAAAGCGATTTTTGCAAAGTGACGCTTTTTGTACACCCCAGCTTGTATTTGTGGACTGATACCTATACCCTCTGCTATGTTTATTATTAACAGCCACTTTACCTTCAGATTTACACAGATATATTCTATTTACTTAGTGAAAGCAAAGGCCTTTTTTCATGTGCAGAAGGGGAGGGAGCCAGCCCTCCCCTGTCACCCTTGTTAGGAAGGAGGGTGACAGTGTGGGCCTCAACCGACAATTCACCAAAAACACATATGTGTGGGTCCAATTGAGCCTACATTTGTCAAACAGGACACTGGGCTTAAAATCCTTCTTCCAGTTAATTATTTCTATTTTTCTTATAAAATTCTTTGTGTGTAAAAAATGGCTCCTTGAACTAGGTTCTCTCATGATCTATAAATGCGACTGCAAAGACCAATAAGGAATTAGCAGGCCCTTCTCCTCCATGAGAGTCTTGGACCAACCAGACTGAGGAAAGAAACATGTTCAACTGTAACGTCAGAAGTGGTCCTACATTCTCCGAGCACATACATGATAAATTGCAGCATCCATATCACTGCGTAATAGAGCAAACAAAAACATCCCAACATAAAGGGATAAAATCTTACCTTCACGCTCTATCAGATGACATCACAGATGGCTGATGATCTTCTAAACATGATACAGTTCTAGAAAAACAGGCTCTTAGAACATGCTGAAGTCTTTTCCTCATGAACTGCTGAACTGCTTCAAATCTAAAATCACAATTCAAAAAAGTACAGTTGAGTACTTGGCAAAATATAGTTAAGTAAACTAGCTAAGTCAATACAATTTGCTATTCTCTCGCTCACAATTGGCAATGTGTTATTGAGGCAATTATCTTGTGACACTGCATTTACATGTATTTTGAAATTCTTGGTGATGACTAAAAAACTGACTCAACTCAGTCAATTCTCCTTTCTTAAACTCTGAGGCAAAGCAAAATACCCTCTGTATATAAAAAGAATCATCTCTACCCTCCCATTAAGAGAAAAAGTCATTCTCCCATCCCATATGCCTGTGAAGTTTGTCCCTCTGGGAGCTGGACAGCCTACTTCTGACTCGACAGCTCAAGGAAGAGAGCGGAGTCTGACTACTGGGATGAACATTTATTGTGTCCCAGAGTTCTGCTGGCTATTGTTCAGGGGCCAGTGAAAGCAGTCCAGACGAGAAGAAAAGTATGAAAATGGATAAGGCTCAAAGAGCCACCATGAGCCTCTTGGTTAAGAGTATGGGACTCTGGGGGCCAACTGCCTGCCTGGGTCCAAGTCCTTCTCCACCTTTCCTCGTTGTGTGACCCTGGGCATGTCGCTCAGACCCTTCATGCATTCGTTTCTTATCAGTAAACTAACCCTATTAACACTGCGGGGCAGCGAGGATGAACCGAGCTGACATTTGTAAAGTGTTCACACAATACCTGCCCATAAAAAGTATTATATAAGTGACTGATAACTAAATTAAAACAAAAAATCCAGTGGGAAAATAGCTGATATTTATTAGAAACTACCCTGGGTAGACGTGGGTTAGGATGTCTTCAAATCTTTATTTCTTTACAACTGATATATTTAGTTCCTAAGATAACAGGATAAACTACCTTCTATGAAGTTACACTGTTCTGCAAGGAATGATGTAGGGGTAAGGCTTCCCTCTACAAGACTTAACTTTGAGGTTGTCGTTGCTTGTTTGTTTCTACTCTAGGTATTTTCAAAGTCCAAGACTGAACTAGCTTTCAAATGCCTTGTTGGAAAACTCTAGGCCAAGTTTCCGTGAATGGAAGTTTTACTCCAGATTTGTTAATTGGCCACAAATTTTTACATAACAATGTCCAGGCTTTTGAAGGGAGAAAGGGATGTACTTGCTCTCCTGAAGCCAAATTAGGGCGACAGACAGACAGACAGACATCAAGTAGTTAAAATCAGTTTTAAAAAATCAAATGCAACTAACACTAAGGATCTGATTACACGGCAGAACTTCAGAACTTTCATATTCTGTTATCATTTGCATCTCACTTATTAATATCTGCATTTGATACAAAAGGCAATACAAGCTCAGGGAGGTAAAGTGACTTGCTCCAGGTCTAAAGATGATACATTATTGAACCAAGTTTATCTGTTTCCATTCTGCCATAAGCTGTGACTTAGGAATTCAAAGGAAAGGAGATCGAAGTGTATGGAAACAATCAAAGAAGAACTCACGGGGGAAAGGCTAAAACGTGGTTAGGATGTGGGGAGCTGACTAGGAAGAGAAAGTGGAAAGCTGAGAAGTAGAAGCCTGGAGAGTGAGAAGACAGGTGAGACCAACGGGCAGGGAGAGGTGGGTGTTGGGGTAAAGGTGACTCCGAAATGCAGGTGGAGGGAGACACACAGGCAGCAGAGTTTGGACACGATGTTGGGAGATCAGGACCCTTCCCAGGTTCTCAGCAGGGGAGTGGGTTTAGCAGTGGGAGTACAGCAAGGGAAGAGGTGGCCAGGAGAGCTGCTGGAAGGCGGCTGCGTTCATTCCGTCAGGGCGTGACAGGCATCTGCGGTTGCCTGATGACTATGGTATAGAAAGGAAACAACATCACAGCACTTGGTCTAAAGGAAAATTTTAAGAACTTAATCACTATGAAGAATGAAGGAGAGCAATAAATTAGAAGCGCCTTCCAGGCTTTGAACCTGGAGACCTTTGGCAGTGGTGATACAGTTGCTACTGACAGGAGCACTGGGCCAAGGAGGAAGAGGGGCGCCCAGGTCTGTGGAAGCCACAGGCAAAGCCCTGGATTTGGAAAGAAAGAAACACTGCACACAGGAGGCACTGGGAAACCGAACCGAGTTTCATGCTAAGTCTGTTGAGCTCCACATGACACTGGGCAGTACAAATACCAATGAGCTGTGCAAAGTTGCACCACGAGATGAAAACTCTGGTAACCAGTCAGGATGAAAATATAAATGTCAGAGTCATCGGCATAAAGAAAAGTGTAGCACGTGAATTAATTTACTAAATAACATACGTGACCACTGAGCTGCTCTATCCTGTCCATGTGTCCCTGAGAAGTTTCCATTTGTTTCTCTCTCATTCTTCTATTTCTTACTTAAACACCACAAAATGTTCAGAATCTGACTCTGAGGATCGGGCAGGATGTGAGGGGGCTCTCATTATCTATGTATTTGCTTTCCATTTTTTGGAAGTTATGGCCACTATTTCCCTGTAGAAACCCCTGGAAAAGGAACACACAAGAGAATGTAAATGTGCTGAGAAATTTGAAGTGCTAAAAATGGCACTGCAGCATTGGCGGTATAAGAATTTCAATGTTCCTGCCAGCTCAGATACAGGCAATTTTATCTTTAATTACCAAAATAAATGTAATTTAAAATTTGTCTTGCTTTCCTGAAGTCAGAAAATAAAGTGCTCTCTTAAGTATAATAAAATGTCTTGATCTAAATCGAACAAATTATAGTATCACAGAGACTTAAGTGTTGCACAGAAGTGTCAGAGAGATCTAGTCTGCTGCTTTGGACGACAGGCCAGGAGGTGCTCACTAAGCCACGTCGGATGACAGCTGGGCCACATGATTATTTATGCTACATACGTGTTGTCAACTGTCCTCAAACATCAGCCAAGAACCTTATTCAGTCTGCAAAGTGATGAGATTCGTATCTTAGACGGTCACAGACCTCAACAATGTCCAATTCTAACATTAACCTAACTGAAGACCAAAACAGAATTTTGGAAAGTTCTATTTCACTGGAAAAGTTTGCTATAGAAAATGCAAATCTGTTCTCCCAAGTCCACAGGAGAATCAACAGAGGTAGTCAGAGCAACTGAACCACAAGGAATAGAGCTTCTCTTTCCCTCACATCTGGTGTGGGTTTATAATGATGTGAAGTGGGGGGAGAAGAATCATTTAAATTAGGCATGTGGATTTGTTCCTTGACCTTGAGTGAAAAGTAGGTGCTACCCCTATGAATTTCTACGAAAGTGATAGTCAATGGCTAAAAGTTAAGGCCTCCCCTACAGAACATTAAGCCATGTATTTGAAAGGAGAGAAACACCAAACGCTAGTCCATTCACACATGGAATATGGAACGCAGATGATTTATTACAGATTTGAACTCTAGCCTTCAGGATTTTTTTTTTTTGATATAGAACATACAAGAAAAGGTAGAAAATAAATCAGGGTGCGATTAAGGGAGAGCATCACTGTCAGATATCCAATGACCAGATCCACTAGCTACAGATTTCCAAGACCAGACCTTGCAAAATAAGAATGCAGCATAAAGAAGATGCAGTATTAAGAATATATGCATTAGAACAAATGCATTTCTTAAGGAGAGTTTGCCATGGAGTTTGAGAAATTCAGTGATTATTTTTTTAACCTATAAAAGATTATTTAATTTCACTCAAGCTTTAAAAATGCAAATTGAACTGCTGGACTTTTTGAATAGAGTTTCTCTTCTTTAGCTCAATAATTTAATATTTTTCTCCAGGCCCACGTTTGGCCAATCGAGCCCTTCATTTCCTCTGTTGGATCAGGATTTGGTGTGATATGGACAGTGCCCGGAATCTTTGGTCTTTGACCTCCACTTCCACATAGTTTTGTGCAGAAAAGCCCCGTGATTATTGCCTTTGCCTCTGCAGCCTCCTTTTTGTCTCCTTGACATGTACAGGTTCACAGCCAGGGCCTGGCTCTTATTATAGGTTTTAAGACAAAGTCTATACAGTGAAAGAACTCTGTTTTTATTTCTTTGGAATTATTGGCTTTCAAAGCCTTTGAATCCCCTGCAGATAATTACTGTTTTGGCCAATGATTTCTCTGATATTTGATGCCTCTGAGTGGAATAAATTACCTATCTAACAAGGAGGGTTAATTGGTGGTTGTGAGCCAACGTATGTGCCCCTTGTTTTATTTTTTAAGTGCCCCACAAACTCTGACCATCTAAAACATCTTACTGTTTTAAACCCTCTCCTCCAGTACAACTTGTGGTTTGGATTCTTAACTACTGGCAACTGAAAGAAATAGGGAAGCATTTTAGTAGCCTTGTGTGTTTTCGATGTTGAGGGTTCTCTTGCGCTATTTGTATTCTTTCAAGGTGACCACATTTCTTTCTAATATTCTGAATAAGAACTGTGTGAACCTAAGATACCTATGCCTAGACCCAGTCTCATAAAACTTACCAGAATTCAAACTTAGGGCCGAAGTTCCCACAGAATTAACTGTGTGAGTGTTCAGCCTCCCGTAGCCGTTTTCTGAACTCGTCTCTGAGAAACGATGCTTCTTTGTGTGTTAGCATTTGCCTTATTAAATCCACGAAACTAAAAATGCCTCAGTGAAGCAAAACATTAGCACCAACTTTCACAGTAAATTGTTTTGGATGAATAAAAGCTTTTTAAGAGTGTAACTCTCGGCAAAATTACCCAAACGTGGTTTAGTAAATGTCATGAAACATAACATCTGAGTATCAGAAATGCATTCTGGACGCTGCAGGAAAATTGCAGGAAGGGAAGCGATTTTCTAATATTTACATATTTATAACAAGTGCCTGTCAGGGGAAGGCTAAGCTCACCTGCCATACTTTCATGTTATGCAAAATGAAAAATGTCTCATGCTTGGGTGTTCTAATAACCATGATATTATTTGAACAATTACACTCCTTAATACCTTGGATTAGTCCCTCTGATCATGCTATTAGCCGTCACTAGACTCGGTAATAGGTGGCTTCATCTTTGTTATGACATGATCTTTCCTACTGTTTGTTGACCTTTCAATACAAGGGGGAGGGGACACTCCCAGCCCCCCAAACCTTTAAGCAGCTACTGTAAAGCTGCGGTTTAATTCTCAGCTGGAATGTTTAGAAACCCTTGGTGCTAAATACCTCAGTGGACTCCTTAAACACCAACAACAGCCTTATGGGGCCTGAGCCGACCTTAAACACATCTTTTTTTGTCGAGAATCTTGCATTCTGCCGCAATTCTGTGGGCTAACCCTGGGCTCACATTAAATATCCCAGCCTCATTGAAGCTTACTGAATTGAGTTGAGTTGCTCTTTGTTTTATTCTCTCGAAGCTTCACCCCCAACTGGGACTGGGCAGCCTTTCTTCCAGTGGAGCGTGCTTTAAAGTAACCCAAAGAAGAGAAGGGAGGGTGCGGGGGAGAAAAACCAAAAGGTACAGCTAAGGCCCATAATTAGTCTTGATCCTCCAAGTCTAAAATATTTTAACGCCAGGTCTCTGATTGCAGTGCGGGCCAAGCGGATTTGGGAATGCAGAAAAAGTAATTAGGTCTGTGCATTGAAGTGTGGAGAGCATTTAAAAGTGAATGGGTGGTTACTACACTCTTGGCAGGCTGTTTTTTATCTTTTCATGCTCCGCTGTTGTTAGAGGTGATGGGTTTATTGCAGTTTTTGCACTCTGGAGGTGGCTGGGTTTTTCTTAACCTCGCCTTTTGCTCCTCATCCCAAAAATGAATCCTCATGGTGCGAGGGAGAAAGAGGCACATTTTTTTTCCCCCAAAATAAGAACAAGACACATCGGCCAAATATTATGCAGTGAAGCAGAATAAGTCGGGAATGAACTCAACGCCGCAACAGGTTACTTATCAAGATTCTGGGTTTAATTAATGACTCACGGAGCACAGGACCAACTGGAGACAATGGTCACCCCAAGGAGAAGGAAAACAAAACATGTTATTCTCTGACCGTGTTCATGGAGCCATCCAGAACTCTGCAGGGAGAGGCCAACATCATTATGCCACCCTGAGCCCTGCTGTTGAAGATACAGACCATAAATGTCTGCACAGTCAAAAATGTACGTTTCTAATTGCTTCAATCCATAGCACTGCCACAGATTTCTCAGATCACATGTCCCCTCAGCCTCGACCTTCATATCTGCCAGTCAACTTATCACCAGTGCAGGCTGGAAATACATGTATTTAAAAAAAAAATAGCTGAGGGTTGGTTGGAGAGGGCAGAGGGAGACTGAGGTAAGAATTGATAGCATTCAAATGGGCTCCTTTTAATTCCACAGAAGTTTTTTTAGCTCAAGGGAATAATACAAAACAAGCAGGCTTGTTTCTTCAGCCCCGTGGACCTACACGTGAAAAAACTGCTTGACTTGGCCTTTCCAAAGCAGCTGGTGAGAGAGCTGCTAAATTCAAAAAGGCCGAGCTAACCCAGAACCAAAGGCAATCAACAAAAGGCAGGTCTGGGGTTTTGCTGTGGTGGTGGGAGTTTAATGTTTGCTTTTTCTTTGTTTTTATTTTAGCAATGTGTCTTAGAAAGGCCTGCATCAAAGGCGACGGGGCCGGTATATTTAGCATATTTACATCCTCAGACAACTACTTCAGCACACCTAGAGTTTAGAAGAAGGAGCTCCCTCCTTTTTAACACATTTTAAGTGTTGTATTCAGTATCTTAATTAGGTGCAATTCTCCCACTATCTAGTTTGCTGTGTGAGAAGTACGGCTCCTTAGCCGCCTAGCGCTCTTAGCTGGTTGGTCTTATCTCCACCCAGTGAATAAGAAAGAGCCCTCCACTGTTTGACACCTGTCACCTTAGCCCTGGTTAGTCTCAGAGCAGCTCTCTCACCTCAGGTCTTCCCATTAAAAGATTCATACAGCAGTGATCTTGCTTAGCAACCTTATGGTTTAGGTCTCCCACAAGATACAAATTGAATGTATGATCTGACGCCGTGATAAATGGATTGATGTCTTCATCATAGCCTGTTTATAACAGGGAGAACTTGGAAACAGCATAAATGTCTAGCAATGAGGGATTAGTTAAATAAACGATGATACATCCGTAGAATGAAATGCTATGCAACCATCAGGAATGATGTTGGGGAAGTGTGTTTAATGACCAGAGAAGACTCTCAAAGTATTTCAGTGTTCAGATTAAAAAGCAGGTTATAAGGCAGCATGCATAGTATAAGCCTCTGCATGTGTGTTTGTGTAACAGGCAGTAAATTATACAATGTATAATCCTTATAGAAGAAAAAAGAGTAACCCCCTTTTTAAGAAAGAAAAAAATACATTAAAATGTTAATAAAGGCTAACCCCTTGGTAGTGGAATTTAGGGGATTTTATTTTCTCCCCTCTGCTTATCTGAATTTTCTAAAGTTAATTTAATGAACTTATAATAAGACAAGAGAGTTTTGTAACAAAGACACTATTAATAAAAGCCATTTTAAAAGAAATAGCTTGCCAAACTATCATATTTAATTTTCCATGCACGCTTTTTAAAATACTCTTTATGACCTGTCCCTCTGAGTGCCAAAGGCAAAAAATATCCATTTTCTCTCCTCGCCCACGGCCCAGCTGTGCTGTTCTACCTGAATGTAAGTTTCCCATCAGCTTCGTGAATCTCAGTATTTCCTCAGGACCCCTCTCCAGTTGCCTAACTGGCAGAAAAAGATTTCAGCATTCTACGATTAAACTATGTTTTAAAACATAGTTTGGCAAAAAAAACCAGTTTAGAGGAGGTGTCCACCTCCCCTGTCGTCCCTGCTCGACCTCACTCTGCCCAGGCCGTGCCGGGCGGCACACCTGGCGCTGGGCGCTGGCCCGCTTGTCCTGCCTCCCAGCCTCCCCAGCCCATCAAGCCTGGGCCACGGCAGCGCTCAGCTCCTCGTGAGGAGGAAGTACTCCTTCTTGGATGCCTGATGCGTTCCTCATTATACAAATGGGAAATAAGCACCAGCATATCCAGGTCAGGGGCATAATGTGTATAAATAATTGCTGGGGGAAATACATGGCCCAGCAAGCTCATCTAAATCCAAAAGCTTGAGAAGGTTGTGTCCAGCATCGACACTGACTTGCTGGGAGCCCATGGGAAAAACCCCTTAAACTCTCTGTGTTTTGTCTTAAAATAGAGACTATAGGAATGTTGACCCAGGCCCCGGGGGATGGCGAAAGATTGTGAAGAACGTCGGAAATTCCTGTATCAAAGCAATAGGTGCTATTTAGGGACAAGTTCATGAACTAATCAAAGACCTCCTAGAACCTCAATAATAACCCTCTGATTTGACAATCTGCGATCTAGATACAGTTGAAAAGGCCTGAAGAAATTCACAGGAGCCCAAATTTACAGAGACACCTAACACATTTGCCATAGTTAGTTTAGGAGCTTTCTGGGTTTTTTTGGTTTTGGGGGGGTTTTTTTTGCAGAAAGAAGACTCATTATTCTCCTGAAGCAGAACATACCGATCAGATGTTTGTGTCGATCTGGCGTCACATGGTTTAGAAAAGAATCTCAGCCAGAGGTGAGTTGCTGAGAAAGTTCCTGAAAGCGTCAATTATTACAAACCAAGTTGTATTCAGCAGGTAGAAATTAGCACGTGGGCCAGATACAACCTAGGATCGATCTCACACACACACACACACACACACACACACACACACGGAAGCCACAGAGGCTGGAATATAGTGCCAGCCTATAATTATGTGGCTTTTCTGCAAGAGTCTCCGTAAGCTTCTGTGGCTTCCATTAGGAGTACCACGAGGAGTAACTGGCAGACGAGTGTTTCTGGCTCCGGCCCCATCCCCCTCTTCCATTCCCGCTGGGCACGACACCTTCCTGCAGGCTCTGATCTGAGACCAGATAGTGCCCCAGTTGCAGTCTGTCGTGCTATTTTCTACAGGGTTTACCACATTTTCTATGTGGTCAAAGAAATAGGGTTGGCGGTGACTTGATATGCCCCATGATTTGGGTCATAGACTTCAGTCACCATTCTTTTGGTCTGGTGTGTGCCCACGTAAGGGCGATAGGAGAGAACATTCTGAAAAAGCCAGCCTAGGAACTGGAGCTGTCTTTATGCCTCTTGTCATTTATCACCTTAAACAAAACGATTTGACATAAAAAAAAAACTTCTATACATTTGACACTCTGTTAGATGATTTAATTCTTATATCTCCCTAGTGTCATGGTTCAAAGAAGGGCTTTGGAATCAGACTGAGCCCCACTTCTTAGTTACGTGGCCTAGAGTAAATAATGCAGTGTTTTCCTCCCTCAGTCTTCTCATCCATAAAACGGGGATAATTTTGCTACTACCTAATGCTGGAAAGGGGTTTGAGATGGGGCAAAGAAGTGTTTAACAGAACACCTGGCATATAGTAAATACTCAATTAATGTTCACAGCATTAACAGCAATACTGTTATAGCTGGGTAAGTAACTAGTTTCCCTATTTGGTAACAGAAAACACTGACATTCAGGAAGATTAAGTGGCTGGGAAGTCAGGACTCCAGCCTCAGAACTCTGACTGCAGCACACACGCTGTTTCCACTCCCCGTGACTGTCTCCCTGTTTGGAAAACAGAACAGAGCAGAAGGACACACGCACACATCTACCGAGGCAGTCTAACCACCCGCATGCGAGGATCTCAAACCCCAAGTCCAGGCACATTGGAGTGCATTCTTTTATCCTCAGCAACATGATTGTGGCCTCTCGTGCTGAGTACCGTGTTTGTCTCAATCCCACAGTGATAGTGTGCACCAGGATACTCTCAAATGTATTTCTCAGCACCAAGGGCAGAAGTGAGAGCAAAAGTGATCATTCTCCACTCGCCCCCCCCCCCTTTTTTCTTTCTTTCAGCAGAAAATCCATGACCTCTGTGACCCTCAACCCAAAATCATAGCCCAAGGCTTGGTTATAGCTACAGGAGGAGGGATGTAGGGAGGGCTGATAATGTTAGAGAAAGAGGAACTAGAAGCAGAAACAAAGGCCAGTAAACAAAGTGAAAGAAGCTGAGAGAGGGGAAGAGGGAGGGGGCCCTGGAAGCAGAGAACAAGGCACAGAAAAAGGACTTGGAGAAAGACGGAATAAATTGTTTGCTTGTGCTGTTTAGCAAAATCAGCTAAACTTGGCTTTCAAAAAGTTTCACATAAAATCATTTTCACTGATTATTTTTTGGCACAAGAAATTCCGTAAAATTTGGAAATTCACAGCGACACAATTTGCTAAAAATGCCATTCAACACGATTTGATGTAAACTACAGAAATGTTATTATAATTCATTAGGAAAACTTAAAAATGTGATAGTGTCCTGAAAACTTGGATTGTTGCCACAAGAATCACTGGCAGCTAAAAACCAGCACAAGAACCAAAATGCTCAGTATATCTATTCACAGCAAATGTCATATGTCTTTTATGTGGTTAGCTTCACTTTAATACCCTGGAGATATTTCATACCCTTTTTAGTCTTTCGTTTTATTTTTTCCCAAGAGTCAAATCTTATAGCCCATATACATGTAGGCAGTTCTATATATGACCCATTTACCAGCAAGGAACTGTGTTTACTGCTACAACTGAGTTCTACAGGGCTGAGTTTAGAGTCTACTACCCTATCGTCAGAACAGGTCTATGCCTTGTTTGTGTGTGTGTTCCAAATAGGACACAAGAGGCTAGCGTCCTAATGGAACCCAATGCTCCTACTGTAATTCTGGGAAGCGTGCGTTATACAATAATAAAAAATCCTGAATGAACATCAGACAGACTAGGGGGCTACTGCCTCCTTGAGGAAAAGGATTTTGCCTTGAGCATCTAAGCAAAGACCCTAGCAGATAGTAAATGCTCAGTAAGTCACAGGAAAGAAGAATGGAAGGAGAATAGGAGGGATGGGAAAGATGGAAGGGAGGGAAAAAGGAAGTTCAAGTTCTCATACACAGTAAAGTCAATTTGGATAAACTGCTAACTTTTTCAAACTTGTTTCCTTATATATAAATGAGAAGACCTACCAGCAGTATCATTTATAGTCAGGGCATTGAGGTTTACTAGAGGTTTTCACATACATTATGTTGATAAATCTTCATGTGATTTAACAGTAAATCAAGTAAATCATATGATTGTTTTTATTGTTACTCCTACCATCATTGTATATGCCTAGGTAATAATGAAAAGCAACTGAACTGTCCCTAACACTCCCAACCACACTTTTAATAGCTCTCCCAGTCCCATCCACGCTTTATGGTCGCATGTCCTCAATCTTCCCGCTCCCAACTGCCTGGTCTCCTGCCAGGTGGACTCCTTTGTAAATCCTATTTTCTAGAATTCTCCTGGGCTTCTTCCTGACCTGGACAAAATATATCGATTTAATGTACCCATTCTTTAGTCACCTGCTTCATAAACTCTTACCAGAGTGACTGAAATTGTGTTCGACCTCTTCACATCCATGGTCACCCCCTGAATTACAAGCACTGGCAGAAATAAAACCGCATTTCCCAGGCTCCCTTACAGCTGGAGTTCCAGCTGTATTCTGGATTTGGCCGAATAGATGTACTTGTGACAGATCTGAAGCCCAGGGGAGACCACCTCCTTGTGGCAGTGCACTTGACAAGCAAGCTCTGACAGTCACGGGTCCATATTCTCCTCTCTGCTCATCAGTGTCCTGGGTGAGAGGCGGCCAGACTAGAAGCAGCAGTAGCCTGGGCTGCAACGCTTCCCTAGTTGCTCAACTGCAGCGGCAGTGGGATAACCAGAAACCAGAAGTCCAGGGCAGCTCCCTGACTTCCATTCCTCCGTCCTCTCCCAGTGGTTTTGTGAACTCACCATCCCCTGTATTAAATTCCTTTCTGTTTGAAACAGGCAGAGCAGCGTCTCTTTTCTGCACTGAACCCTGACTGATACAGTGGTTTATTGACAAATAGAGGTTACAGTCAATCAGCCATCCTCCCTACTCCCTTACCACCATGTTCATAGCTATGTACACATTTCTCCTGCTGTATTTTAATTCTACTTACATGTTTATATTTGTCTTTTACTCTGTTATATTTCTTTATTTGAACATCCGACTTCCTCACCATGGCTACCAAACTGTGAACTTTTCAAGTAAAGCTTCAATGTCTCAGTCACTTTTCTATCCCTAGTGCCAATGTCCATGCACACTGCACAGGAGGCCACTCAGTAAACATTCAGAACCTCTTTTGGAGAATATGCTTGTGTTCCTCCTCTGCCTACAGGAAGTGTTGACTCTGTATACAAATGCATGAGTTGTCTGTATGGTGTTACTTATGCTCTAAGAAAAAAAAGAGAGCCTTTTAAAAAATCTATGCAAACACATACACATATACACAATCTATTTATCTGTCTACCTTCATTCATAGTTGTGTGTGCAGCAAAATGACATGAAACACTAATGCAGTTATCCACATTATTCAGTCTTTGAAGTAAAAAGATAAGCAACAAACTGGGAAAAAATATTTGTAATTTATCCTACATACAATACAGACAAAGAACTAAACTCTCTAATCTATAAAGAGACCATAAAATTAAAAAAAAAAAAAACTAGAAAAGTGAGTAATAGTTCACAGAAAAGGAAATATAAATGACTCATAAACATATGAAAGAAATGCTCAAATCACTCCTACACAGAAAAAAATGCAAATTAAAACTACATCAAGATACCATATTTCACTATCATGTTGGTAAAAATCCAAAAATTTGACAACCCCTAGGGTTGGCAAGATACAGAGAAATGGGAACAGTGATTCACTGCTGGTGGGAGTGTAAATAGGTGTAATCATTCTGGAAGGCAATTTGGCAATATTTATTGAAATTACAAATGCATATACTCTTTGACTCAGCAGTTCCAATTCTAGGAGTTTATTCTACAGATATATTCACACATGGGCAAATCATGAATGTGCAGGGTTATTTACTGCAGCAGTTTTTGTAATAAGCGAAAGATTGGAACAATCTAGAAGTTCGTCAATAGCCAACTGTTTAAATAAATCACAGCATATGCAATAATGCGATACCGTTCAGCCATAATAAAAAAATTAAAGGATGGGGAAGTTCCACAGTATCCATATGTAAAGATACGTAAGATGTATTGTTAAGTGATGGGAAAAAAACCAAAGTGTGTACAGCAATTGCTGTACTTGTTTTAAAAGTGGGGAAAAGAATGTGTTAGCATTTGCTTACACAAACATTTATTAAATATCTGGAAATCTGCACAAGAAACTGATAACAGAGGTTATCTATTTTGGTGCAGGGGTAGAAACCAGCAGATGGGGGACTGATGAGAAGGAAACTTCTATTGTGTTCATTTTTACCCTTGTTAAATTTTAAACCACGTGAACCTATTACTTATTTTAACAATTAAATAAACATAAAATACAACTGCTATTTTTTTTAAAGTAGGGTATTTCAGACTTATTTACCTGATTTAGTCAATTCCTAGCATCTGAAGGCACAACCCTCCATCCTCACTGGACGTTTGTAGGGCCAGGAAAGAGAACCTGCAAAGTTTTAAGAGTAAAGTGACTGCTTATTGGGCACTAATTTTTTTTTAATTTATTGGAAATACATGGACATCACAGTAGGTGTCAGAGTAGCGAAAACACAGGGAGTCTTTTCCTACTTAGAAACATTCCCATATTAGTTTACATTTGTTTGGTTTAATAATCTGCTTTTTTTAAAAGGTAAATTCAGGGTACATTTCAAGTATCTTGAAACTCAGTATGCATTCTTTAATCTAATAATCTCTTAAAGAACAATCTATATTTACTGAGAAATGGGTATTTTCAACTGGAGGAAAGAGAAGGGAGTTGGGGGTGGGGTGCGAATACAGAAGCCTGTGGAAAGGGAAGGACTATGTGAAGACAGCCCAGCAGCCAGAGGAGAGAGGGATCCCAGTGGGAGGACTTGGAGAGAGAAAGCTCTAAAGAAAGAGAGGTGAGAGGATGACTCATCCATCAGAAGCCTGTTGCACTTTTGCCCGGAAACCTGCTGGTGGCAACCACCTGGAGCCCACAGAAACTCCCTGCTCCTGCTGGCTCCTCGCTCCGACGCCCGGGCCCGTTCTGCAAAGGCCCCAGGTGAGTGAGGAGTCTCTGCTTTGGGGATCCAACAGGGAGTGGGCTCCTATTTAGCCTCATAGGTTTCTTCTTTCTTTCTCTCTCTCTCTTTCCTTCTTTTTTCAACATACAAAAAGCTATACTTATTTAAGGTATACAACTTGATGAGTTTAGAGATAAGTATACCCCTGTTAAACCATCACCACCATCTATGCCACAGACTTATTCATCATCTCCAAAAGTTACCTCCTGCCCTATTTTCTTTTTGGTATATGATAAGAACACAGTATCAGATCTGCCCTCTTAGCAAATTTTTATATACACAGAAGAGCATTGTTAACTATATGCGATAGGCCACACAGTAGATCTCTAGGACTTATTCACCTTGCATAACTAAAACTTTATAACCTTTGGCCAACACCTCCTCATTCCCTCTGCCCCCAGCTGTTGGTAACCACCATTTTATTCTCTGCCTCTATGAGTCTGATTATTTTGAATTCTTCATATAAGTGGGATCATAGGTTGCTAATGTGTACTGTATTTCACAATAAGGCCTGATGCCTAAACTTTGTTTTGTGTTTTTTCCCTTAAACTCCACAGTAAAGTGGACAGCTATTTAAAGAGTAGAGAATTAGGTAAGATTGCACACTGTGAAAAAATGTGTATTGTGGACTTGGTTTGTCATCGCATAGGATGCACGTGTACATAAGTAGTATTTCTGATCCAGCTGGTTCATTTGAAAGCCCAGTTTCAAGCCATTCAATACTCCCATTGATAGAAATTGCTTGTCTTGTGACATCTACTAAATAAAACGAAGGATAGTAAATAAAACGAGTAAAGTCAACTGTACTACTGTCATCTTAGGAAAAGCATGTCTTTCCACTGCATTCTGAAAAAGTCATTGTGCTTATGTTAACCAAGCTGTGAGGGACTCAATTTTTATTTAAATGCTTTAAGAGTAAATTGCCAGGTGTGGTTTGGAGCACAGGGTCCTTCATGTTACTCCAGCAGGTGAGTATGTAGCCTGGTAATAAAGAATACATGGTACTGGCAAGGTTGAACTCCACTTGCAGTGGTCGCCAAAGTTCTTCATGTCTGTGTCATCACAGATTTCATCATAACTGTCAAGTGTTTCCCATCACAGAGACTCTGCACATGCTATGCATATAGAAATACTTTTCCTACTTGTTAAGATGATATGACGTAATCATGGTTGGAGATGTATTTCCATTCACTCGTGCCAGTTCCTTGTAACATTGTTGTTACACAAATACATGTGATATGGAATACAGAGTGGCTGGTTGGCTGCCTGGCTGAGAAAGAGGAGGTGTGCAACAGGGTCCTGATTCATAGAACTCTAGTAGGTTAGCTATGGAGGGGACCTGGAGATGGTAGAGCACAAACCCCACTTTTGCCAAAAAGGGAACTAGGTCAATCATTATTTTTACAAATGCTATTTATATTTAAAACACTATCTTGAATCAAATCACCAGCTAAGCAGATCTTGTTTAAAAAATAATAATAATAAAACAGAAACCATGGAGCAACCATTGCATTTTTTTTTTTTTTTTTTTGTGGAGGCAGACAATGAACAGGCAACTCTGCCTACAACTGAGGTCACCTGGGCCCCACTGGGCCAGGATTTTCACTCTGGGATACTGACCCTGATCCTCTCTGGGGGCCCATACACAGCATTTGCTTCCACATCTTCCCCCTTCAGCCCGGCTGTCTGTTCCTACCCAATTCCAGGTCAGATGGTCATGAGGCACAGTTATTTCCACTGCTGATTCTTGAATAGACATGTTTGAGTGAGAATTCCCAACTTAGGTCCTCAAAGCACTAACTTCTTTCCTTGCAAGATTTTTCTAACAATACCATTTTTTTCAGAAAGAAAAACCTCTAGCATGTAATGGTACCAAAAAAAAATACTAAAATGAACATATCAATGAGGAGTTTTAATAGACCTGAATAGATTGTTTGGCACCCCAGCCCTAAATATTGAAATAGTGGTCTTCCATTTCAGTACGTATAAGGAATTTCCTTTTACTTGCCATATTATGACCACATAGGAACTTTATAGCTACTTTGCTTCCTTGGGGGCTCTTATATGATAAAGAGCAAATCACTCAGTGTACATACATCATGATGTGTTGAAGGAAGAAGGGATTCTATTTTCCGGGCTGGATTCTGCCTCTACCTTGCTACGTGAAACAGGACAAATAACACCACCTCTCTGAGCCTTATGTTCCTAGAGTATAAAATGAAGGGTTAGGCTAAACTCTCTCTCATGTCTTCTGTAGTTTTAAAGACTCTGATGCACTTTGGAGCCAGTTCTATAAACATGCTACAAATCATGTGATCATGATTATCACTGTGATTACTATTTTTATTGTTTCATATTGAAATCTGATACCTAGTTGTAGAGATCACACTCAAACATTGCAATTTGGCAGTGTTCGGTTAGCCTTTAGCGGTTTATCTGGATGGGCACACATGATGGTTAAGATGTCTGAAGAAGGACACAAAGTGTTCTGTGGTTGACTTTGATAAGACAAAATGCTTTCTGCAGGGTGTGATTCAGATGAGCACACCAGGACACCCAGCCAAACTCATCTGAACTATCCAAACCCCTTGATTCTGCAAACTGGGTTGCAGATCTTTCGAGAACAGGCTTCTTACAAGATTGCTGGCACTTTCTCTTCCAATCCCAGCCAGAAAAACAGTAAGAACAGCCTTTCTCATATCATTTTGGCATTTCTGGTCTTGGTCCAGGCTGGAAAATTGAAGTGTAAAAGCACTTAACTGAACATTTTAGAAGGTAAAGAAATGTTCAGTTCAAGCTTAGCTCTCAAATGGACAAGGGGCTCTTCTTTTATTCACTTCATCAGAACCCTGGATGGCAAAGAAATATCATGATTTGCCCTCTGGTTTCAAAGTTATCTGCTCTAAGTTCTATGTTAGAAGCAAATAAAGCCCTTTATGTCCCTCGGTAAAGGACTGCACAAGTTATTTATAACTGTTAGAAGTTGATTGGTGTTCTCAAATCAGCTCACTCTACTTCAAGCCTTGAGTGACTAAATCTTTGAATAATTTTCATTACGAAACAAAACTTACTAATGTTTTAAAGTGAAGTATATAAATGTTAATTTGAACATAAATAGATATGCAACTTATAAACAATACATGCTTGCTTTTACCTATCCCTTGGCACTCACACATTAGCAGAGCCCATTGTCAGATTTGTATCATAGCTGCCTTGATTCCAGTTTTGGTTTGCCTCTATCCTCATTTGGTTCTCTGCCATGCACAAGCACAATGGTCACAGGTTCAGTTCCAGTGATGGCCCTCACTGTTTGCTGACAGGCTAGAAATTTCATGTGATGGAGGTGATTTGCTGATTTGGGAAATATCTGTTTCTGATACTGAAATTGTTCCAATCACTATCTTCAACTTATAACCATAATTCTATGTCTGGCTATAACTTTGGCTATTTATTAATTTTCAAGTTTACACGACCCTGCAACAGAGTCAATACCTGTTATAAAATGCCTGCTTCAAAATTTCCAAGATAGAAGGAAACTTTATGACTTTGGGATATCTCCAATGGACACAAAAAGCAATAATTATAAAAGAAAAAAAATTACTGAACTAGGCTTCCTCAAAATTGAAAATTCTTCAAAATGAGTTCTAAATGAAGAGGATAGAAATGCAAGGCTACTGACTGGAAAAAATATTCACAAAACACACATCTGACAAAGTATTTATACTCACAGTATATAAATAATTCTTACAACTCAATAATAAAACAAACAACCCAATTTAAAATGAACAAAAAATTTAGACAGACACTTTCCAAAAGATGTACAAATGGCCAGTAAGCATGTGAAAACATTTTCAACATCATTAGACATCCAGGAGATGCAAAGTAAAACCACAATGAGAAGCCACTCCATCCCCACTAGGACAGCTAAAAAGAAAAAAAATCAACAATACCAAGTTCTGCAATCAACGGGGAGCAAGTGAAACTCACACATATTACTGATGGGAATGCAAAATGGTGCCTCTTTGGAAGAGTTTGATAGTTCATTACAAGGTTAAATATATACCTACAACTCAGCGATCCCACCCTCAGGTAATTACCCAGGAGAAATGAAGACATATGCCCATTCAAACAATTGTACTTGAATATTCATAGCTGTTTTATTCATACTAGCCAAAAACTGTGAGGAAAAAATATAACCAACTCTTGGCCCCTTGTTAAGCCCAGGGTCTATATACAGACATATAAGTTCTCACATTTTAAAAAGTGCATTCTCTTTTCCTTTTTCCATTTCTCTTGTCTATTACGACCCACAGAAGGGCAGAAACCCTTGATGGGACTGGTCACACCACAGCTGCCTCAGACAGACACTGGTTATACTAGGGAGGCTATGCAGAATTGTCTCCTCGCTGGTTTTTCTTGTTTACAGGGGAAAGCCTAACTAGGGATACATCTCTTCAGCTCAGTATGACATCCCAGTTAAATATAAACACTTCCTAAAATACGCTGCCATGATAGAACATGCAAAATACAGAGACACTGAATCTCCTCTTTTTCCTGAAATCTTAGTTCTTGAAAAGCAAAGACTTTCTACGTAGAAATTGAGTTGCCTGTGGTGATTACAAATGACCTGCGTCTTTCAGGAAGTATTTTACTGAACATTTATTATGAGCCAGATATTGTTTTAGATCCTGGAGAAGAAGCAAGGGTGAACAAAATAAGACTCTGACGTTACGAAATGTATAACCAAGCAGGGAAGACAGACAAACAGAGAAGCGGTTACCATATAGGGTGTGATACCTGCCACCACAGGGGTATATGCAATGGCTATGGAAAAACCTAAAAAAGGCACCTAATCAGATGCAGTGTCTCAGGCAAGGAGTCTAAAAAGTGATAGCAGATGAGAAATAATCACAACCACTAATATTTATTGAGTGTTTACTAGACCCAGGCATCATTCTAAGTCCCACTCATTTAATCATCATAATAACCCTCAAAAGTAGACATCTTACTAACGTCATCACCATCAAGGTCCTGGAAGTTAAAGACTAGGAAATGGGGAGCCAGGATTCCAACCGAAGCAGCCTCCCCTTAGAGCCTCTGCTCTTACCTATAACACACGGAACGTTCCTGAATAGGAGAAAAGAGAATCACACAAGCAGAAATCCAAAGAGTGGAGAGAAAGCATATTCCACTCAAGAATTTGAAATTAGAAATCCCATAAAGTTCATTGATGAGCACAAATGTACCAGGGAGGAGGAGAGAAGAGATTGGAGAAGCAGTCGGGGGTCACATCATGCAGAGCCATGGGAGCCTCCCTAAGGAGACTGGACTTTACCTGTGTGGGAGCCCATGATTGGGTTAGCAAATTGTAACAGATCCCAGCCACTTATCTCCTTAAAGAAGATGCACTTAGTAACTGCCTTGAGGTTTTAACAATGACCCAGGCCCCCGGCTATAAACGCTGGGCGTGCCCGCTGTTAGTCTTCTATCCCCAAAACAGCCTTGGGCTGGAATGGTAAGAAGCTGCATGACTCAGAGGTGAGAAAGCTGGTTAGCCAATGACGGGTAAGATCCCCTGTGGGGGCAACCTAAGACAGGCACAGCCGCCTGAGTCCAAGAAAATCTTGTCAAGCAGCTGGTTCTCATACGTTCCACCCTGATAAGCTGAAAGGCTCAACATGATTATGACTCAAAAAAAGGGTCTTCTGACCTTGAGCCAAACACCAACAATAAACAAAGCCTTTGTACTCATTGTGATCCCACCCTGTCCTTCCCTAAATTCCTGCTTCAACTGTACTCAATAAATATGAGAGATTTGAGAGGCTCGTGGAGTTGGCTCCCGACTCCCTCTCGCTCTCTTGACTTTTCCCCCAGAGTCTTGAGTAATTCATTCCGTCTCAGTGGGACCTCTGCCGGCCAGAACCCACAACTGGTGACGAACCCACAACCTGTTCTAGATTTTGGTTTTCCTGGTCCCATTTAATTTCAATACCATGAGAGGAATGATCTGCTGCATATTTCAAATAGATTGATTGAGGAGCCATTAAAGAGTTTCAACAGGGAAATGATAAGGCCAGATTCACACTATAGAAAATCACTGTTAAGGATGATTTGAAAAATGGACTGAAGGGAAGCAAGACCTGAAGCAGGAAGATCCATCAGGACGTCTTTGCATGAATCCAAGGGAAAAATAACAGTAGCCTGAATAAAGAGTGATGGTGATGGGGGGGACAGAAAAAAGAGATGTTGAAGGGGGAGACCTGATAGAATCCAGTGGTCAGTTGGCTGTGGTCACTGAGAGAAAAGGCAGAATGGGGATCAGTCTGCTTTATCTCTGTCCACAGGATGAAGGAGAGAGAACTTGAACTGGGCAGAGTGGAGGGACTGACGCTCACACTCTCGCTGATCCTGAGTGGCCCTATGAGAGTCAAGTAGTAGGTCCAACAGATATTCAGATCCAAATATTAGGGGTGAGAGCTGGACTGGAGATATTGATTTGGGAATTACTAGTCTGTATGTGGTAACCCCAGTTGTGGGTGAAGAGACCCAAAGAGAGTGGGGGTGGTGAGAGGAGAGGAGGACTTAATGCAGGAGAAGGCAGCACCATCATTTAAGGGCCATGGAGAGACAGGCAAGTTCATGGAACAAGCTGAGACGTCACTGCCAGAAGGGCAGCTGGAAGTCACAACGTGTGTTGTCACAGAAGCCCGGGGAAGAAAGTCCAGGAGAAAGATCTGTGAGACTTTTTTGTGGGAACCATCACAACAGGGTACCATTTTCTTCTATTCCAGAAAAGAAACTTTCTCATCTGCATAATTCACAGGATTCCATAGGTCTAAAATATTTTATTAAGATATTTCATGAATTACATTTTTGGGGCAACTCAAGAGAATATTTGCCTCTAGGAAGATACTCTGTTTCCTTAATGTGTGATACCTTAAAATTTTGTTAAGAGAGCTTTAACTCTTTCCTGTTGTCACTGACATTCATTCAGTAAACTGAAAAGATCATAAATCAGTGCTAGACTCTATTTTCATGGCCCCATTTAATTTCAAAAACGAGAGAAATAAATCATCTGTTGCATATTTCAAATAGATTGATTATGTTATCCATGAGACTAAAATATATTAATAATGTTTTATATAGATTTTAGACTTTTTCATTCTATTATCAATGTTATTTTATCTGCTTCAGTCCCAAAGGATGACTGATTAGGTTTAGTTATGTAAATTGAATTTCTGATGCTTTCAAATCTTTTTAAAAAATGGAATTACTGTAATAGCTGGACGGAGAAGAATCTGGTTGACAATTCTGCCATTAAGTTACTGAACATTACGACAGTCTGTTGAGGTGTATTCTACACTAAAAATAGAACTATCAAACTGCATCAATTATACACACCCATTCTCAACTGCCACTGAAGAACCCTGATGATTGTTTCATGGAGAAGGAAGAGAGATGATAAATACCTCTTCTTTTAATTACTGGAAAGTATTTTTCACCATGTGAAAAGATAGGTAATGTTTGTATTTTGTCAATTACAGGCCATAAAAATCATCGTGCTCAGGTAAAAGTAAATCCAGAGAGCCCAGTATAAACTTATAAACCTGTCAAAATACGTTTAAGACTTGGAAACAGATAGGAGACAAGCATTTTCAATACTTAATGACGATTTGCTGGAACATTCTGAGCAGCCCTATGTGAATCAGGAAGGCATGTGGGAAACAGGAAAGCTGAGAGATGTGGCTGAGCTCTCTTCTTTTACGTGCAATCCAATTCATTTTCCCCTGTCAAAGTTATATGTTTAGCCATCCTTTTTAACAATATCCAATCAGTTGTAATGAACAGGAAATTTAATTCCAAACATCTAAGTGGGAAACACTTAGGATGGACTAGAAATATAACTTAGAGAAACGACAGGGATGTCATGAAACAGATAAATTGCGTGAGATAAAGGAGAAATTCTATAGGAAGGCAGAATATTATTTGATCATGTTATAAGGGACAACTGTATATGCTATAAAATTAAACCTTTTAGCTGAGTGTTTAAATTCAAGAAGCTTTCTGTAATAAAACCACAACACATTTCCCCTTTAGTCCTCTGCCTCCTGATCTTCCTTCACTCCGACTTTTCATTCAAACTTATGTCTTCTTTTAGCCCTAATCTTCCTGTGACAGCAGCTTGTAAATTTCAAGCTCTCTCCATTCATATTTGCCACCCACCCCACCATCAACGCCTCTCTCACTGATCCTCGGGTTTCCATATCTGACCTGGCGTAACCTTGAGCAGTCTTCCATGATTGACAGCACTTGCATTCATAGTATTGCTTCTTAGAGACAGGAAAAGACCAGAAGATTTGCAGTGGCAACTGCCAAGGAATTTTATGTAAAGAATTGTGGGTTATAGGAGCTTTTCTGACTTGTACAGGAACCAAAATTCGGGTCATTCCTAATACCGATAAGCCACATAGCATTCTGTGACCTTTCTGGAATGGGGTTTTTTATTTCTTTTTCCTGCCTCTTCCAGTCTGACCATTACTGTGTGATGTGGTGGCTGGTGGGTGGTAAGAAGGAGGTTGTAGAGGTATGGGCAGCCTTAATCCCACTCCCTTACTCCTCCCTGCTACCCAGACTTTCTGTTTACTGTCCTATCCTTTCCCCTTCATCTTTCCAAATCCTTCTTTTGTCCTAGTTTTCTTGTACGGTTTCCCAGCCGTAACCACATGCTGAAAGTCAAGGGACAAGGTCAGAGCAAGAGGATGCTGTTAGAGCTGGTGAGGACACTCCTCTGATTCCTATACACACAGCCACACAAACCTGAATTTGTAAAGCTTAAATCACAATTTCATACAGAAAAATGTTTTACTTCTTTCTGGCATTTCAACCAGAACAAAAAGCACTGAAATACAACCTTTTTCAAACTCAAGCTGTTATCATTAACATTACCAACAATATTAGCTCAGCTTTAAATAGGAATAAACATTGCAACCAGCCCCATGTGTTTTCAAATACCCCGCTGACAGAATACTGCTGGCCTTTTTGGTAAGGCAAAGAGCAGAGCCTACATCTGGGTAGGCACAAACATTTTAGGTTATTCTCTTTTAAAATAAACATGTGACTGACAGCTCTAATTCTGACTGCATACATGCCTTAAACTCTACTTTAACGGCTGACATAAATTTTTAGACTGTTTGACTAGACTCAGGCTCCCATCATTTCTTGTGTTTTTCCTTTTGATCCAACGGATCTTTTAGAGTCTACAAAAGATATCCTTCTCTGTGTAAAAATCAGGAATACCAACAATCTCATCCTTAGACTGAAAGAATGGCTCCAGCAAGTGATTAATGGAACTCTGTGCTAGGAACCGGGTTCTCCAAGGGGTGCTATTTTGTATTAACAAGCAAAATGCCAAAGTGAGAGGTAAAACTGTATTTTCTCAGCACGAAAATATATTTCCCATTACGATAAAGAAAAACAAAATCTCTTTTATTTCTGTACGCTTTTTAAGATTTTTCTCTTCAGCTTCTAAGTGCTGTTCATCAGGTATTTGTTGTTTCACCTTCCAAGTTAAAAAAAGAAAAGAGAAAGAACAAAATACGTATCAAGACAGAAGGCAGGTGTCATGGGAGGAGTGGACAAAATTGAGAACTCTTTCTGAAGGCATTTTACACAATGCTTTCATGAGTTAAATCACTGTTGCTACTCCTGGAAAATAATTCTTTTAAATGCACGAAGAGTTCAGATTTCTATGCTGATATACTGTTTACTCTGACCTTTCCATATTTGCATATCTAAATTTTACCTCTCATTACAGACTGCCACAGAATTACATTCTATTATTCTATTTCTGGAATGGTAAACAACTATTCCATTTCTGATTAGATCATCTTCATTTTAACCAAAGTCTTCTTGGAGGGATATGAAATCAGCTCACTTGATTTCAAAATTTTCTCTCATTGTCTTTTTCCCTTCTCAGCATCACAGGAGGATCCTCCGTTTTGTCCCTCTCACTGGCAAAGCACTCGTGTGGCTTGGAATGAGGAGCCTGTGTGGTTGCCAGGGTGACCCCAAGGACCAGTTACTGCACATATGGTTCTGCAAATGGAGGTTTCTCAGTCAGACCCAATGTCAGGAAAGAAGATTTGCAAACTTGCCCAGGGCAAAGCTGGTGTAAAGTTGCAGATAAATGTTCAGAATTAACCACCTCCTGTTACTCCTAAGGTACAAAAATAACTCCATGGAAAGAATTTTCAATTTTTTTTAATAATCTCGCCCAGTGATCTTTCTCTTCTTAAAGAAGAAAAAACATACTCATAGTTATAAGAGGAAGAACACTCGTTGCTTTGAGGGGCATTCACAACAGTTGATTAATACATGCAGGAAACTATGTAGATGTTTAACTGCAATAAGGTTTAAAAGTTCCTTTTTTAATCACTGAAAGATCAGAGTCAGCAACAAGTCAGCCTGGAGCTCAAAAGTTGCCACTTCACATCAGCAGGTCCAAGACCGACTCAAAAATCTTCTATTAATATTTAGACTGTTTCTACAACTTCAAGTCTCCACAGATGCCATATTTTTCAGCCTCCACTGAAACACTCATTGGCTGGAAACACCAGGGCAAAAAAGAGGTGAGATTACCACTGTGCCGTGGGCAATCTGTGTCCCATGTTCCCTTTGAAGAACTACATTTTGCTTTGTGCTTTTTCTGGAATTTTGTACAAGTTTGTTATGATCCTATATTTCACTAAAGCATAAACAAAAAAAAGATATTTACCAGTTAGGATATATTGGATGTTGTTCATTTTTTATATTTGACAAGTAGTATTTCAATCTAAGCTGAATGGTTCTTTCAAGATTATATGGATTAGAGTTATTTTGGTGAAACATAGGTATGTAAAGCTTCTGTTTAAGAACACTTGAAACAGTCTAATCACATCACTGCATGGTTTTTTAACTCAACAAAAGGTTACTTAACATGTCAAGATTTAAAAAACAATCTGTTCAATTTTATGTTATTTTTAATTTTTTATTTTAATTGTATATGTTCAATAAGAATTTTATATTAAATATAAATTGATTATCAGAAATGTTTTTTCAAGCTGTTGATAGTCATCATTTCTAGTTTGACAGCTGGGCTTAAGATTAAATAAAAGAAATACTTCAATTTACCAAGTACGGTCAGGAGTAATAATTTGCTTAGTGAATATATATTTCAAGGTCAACTTCAACTTCATTCATCACAACCACAAAATCACGAAGACAGTTCAGAGTGTTTAGAGAAAGATTACTATCTGGAACTCCCTGATCATAATATCTGAACCTCAGAATAGTTGATTCCAAGCCCTAAAGCAACCTCAAGAAATCCAATGTTGCTAGTGTTATATAAGAATTCTCTTATTGACATTCTGTCACATTGTGTTTGGAAAAAAACTAGAACAGAAAAAAAAAATAGCAAAAAGTAGAATGAAAATCATTTGACAGATGTTTCTAGTTTCAGTCTGGACAGTTGGCATTAGAGATAAACATTCATAATCTATCTCATCTTGTTTGACAAATACCAAGATATGTTGCTTTAAACACCAAATTCTAGTATTTAGGAATTTTCAGAAGTGTGACTAATCTTTCAGTTCACATCAGACTAGAAACACATTTGTTCATTCTGTCCTTTTCATAGGCAAGATACTGATAGATATCAGATTCACTATCAGTTTATCCCCGCTTAAGATTGGTCCTGTCCTTCTCTCCTTTGCAATACGCTTTCCCATAGACTGTATCCTCTATCTCTCCCTAAGTGTCTTCGTTTGTAGAAACTACCATCACTTCCCCTCCATGTTTAGATGTTTAGTGTGGAAACACCTCCCTAAAATGTCCAGATCCTGAAACCATGCACATCAATGAGATGAGTTACTTACAATATAAGTGCCTGTCAAATTTCCCTTCCAGGATCCAAGATTTCAATGTTACACTTACGTTTTAATACATATCTGTATTTCAAGTGATTGAAATCCAGAGACGCTAGGTACATTTGGTTATGTTTCCCATCCAAGCTGATCACATTTTAATGTTCCTTCTGAATATGTCTAACGTTTTTAAATCCATATCTGGGTAGTAACCCCTTAAGAGCCTATTTCCAGTGCTACTTGATTCCTTCCATATTCATTAGGACTAGACAGAGCAAAGAAAAAATGGACACAATGCCATAATGCCAGGGTCTAAGTATTTTCATTATCAATGACAATTATATCTTATAGGGTTTTCTAGGAGGAAGCACTAATAAATGAAAGATTAGGCTCTTTGGAGAACATAAAAATAGTATATACATATTCATCAGCATAAAATATAATTATTTTGCATAAATCTCAAACACTGGCTTGTAAAGGTCATTTTCAAAAGTAATTATTAGTGTTTCTATAAGAATAACAGCTAATTCTCTCACTAATTCAGTGTTCAGACCTATTGATTTAGAGTTTTAAATTTTTTTTTTTAATTATTTTCTTATTCACTCATAGGAAATGGCTACTCTTGTTACATCTCCAGTACATTCCGTTGACTAAATTCCCGTTATTTTGTTGCTGCTGCTGCTGCTGCTGCTGCTGCTGTTGTTGTTGTTGTTGTTGTTGTTGTTGTTGTTGTTGTTGTTGTTGTTGTTGTTGTTGTTGTTGTTAGAGAGAAAGTTTTTCAAGGAGTTATTTAGTTCATTTCTTCTCCTTCATTTACCAATGGAGTTGTTTTTCTCTACAGCATCTCTTAAACTGATACACTGACCTTGCCCTTGCATGGATCTCTTTTCCCCCAGCTCTTTTTCTGGAAACCCTTCACTTGCCATGCTTTTATCTGTATGTCTTAGACAAACAGATATTTAAAATTTTATCCTTTACAATTCTAGTACACTTTTCCCTTGGATGTAGTTATTTACGCTTCCTTTTAGGAGAACAGATTGACTATTCTATTTTTATAGTGTGCAAAAGGCGGGCCATAGATGGGCTTCAAGAGGCCCAGAAGCCATCGGAGTGTTTGTGTAAAACCTGTATGTGTCCACTGGTGAAGAAAATCTATTCATTTAAAAAATTCTCAGAGGATTCTGGGCGACAAAGAACATAAATGGCTAGTGTGCACACAAGTTCCCCGCGTACACCGGCCCGCCCAGCTCCCCCAGCCCCAGCTGTCCTGCTCTCTCCAGGGAGCAGCTACATTTCCCTCAACGAAGAACTGGGAAAACTGACCCCAAGATAACCTTCTTTCATACAAATGTCGCTATTTGACAAGTTACTAGTTCCCAGGTGTATCTAATTTCCCCAGTTCCTACAGGAACAGAGGATTTTCACGAACCGCAAGTCCCACTTTTGCAGTCAGAGCAGGGGAGGTAAGTTTTAGAATTCCAAATTAGAACTTAAATGAGTTTTTCTCATTCTAAAAATTACAGAGAGAAAGTTATATGGAGTCGTTTTTATGCTGTGAGGGGCCTAAGAATCTACCCCATAGTTATTTCCAAGGAAAATGCACTACAAGTTCCAACCTGATTTCCACTTGGGTCCTGCCTATGTAGGTCATTCTAAGAAAAGGCAAGGAAACATTTTCCTTCGTTACTTCTTAGCTTTTCCTCTTAAAGATAATCATTCAGTTATTCCAGCTCTATAACTCGAGGCCAAGTCTTTCTTCTGCTTTCCAGACTCCTATATTCAACTCCAAAGTCTTTCTCCTTCTGGCGGCCCACAGGCACCTCTTCCCCCAACCACCCGCCCCATCTCCCTGCCTAGCCCCACTCCACAAGGATAAGGACTCTCTCATTCACATTTGCCTTCCTCTCTAGCTTGTGCCTGGTCCAGAAGAGAGTTCTAGCCAAGACTATTGATGGATGAATAAATGTTAAAACCAGTTTTTTATTTAGCCATTATTTATTATTAGGTATTACTTTGAAGTATGTAACCTGAATTGATAATACAGTAAGACACAAATACAGGGTCAGGTCACTCTGTTGGGTTTTTTTCTGTTGATGAATTTTAGGACTTCACAATTTTTACTAAATCTATACATAATGAACAGAAAATATGAATAGGACTATGCATTTCTTAGCTTGGTTCTACTGTGTATACTCAGATGTTAAAAGTGGACCATTTCTCTCCTTGTCTCTGGTCCGGATCAGGGAGCAGAGATCACAGACATTCCTGGTTGCCAGACTGGAGTACAGTACTATTTATGTGTGTAAACAGTGTGCATCTTGACTTGCAAAAAGAAGTGGCTAAAGCCAATTTTGTGACGCTTATCCCACCCACTAAGGGAATAAAAAGTTTGAGAGTTAAAAGGCCATTCAAGAAAACATCTTGAGAAAGGTGTAGGAGTGCAGTGGCATTCCCCCCCCCCACTGCCTGGGGGGGAGGGAAGGAGACTGCTTTCCCCTCACCTCCAGCTCGGTGGGAGGAACTTGGCAAGTCTCCCCTAGAGCTTAGGACCCCAGTGCACTGGTAACTGAATCACACACACACACAAAGTCCACATGGGAGAAATTGGCTGAAGTGGCTGATGGCAGCTGAGAAAGAAAACTTTATCGGAAGTAAACTGTGATAACAAACAAGGGAGGAGAGGCACTGATAAGTGTTTTACAGGAACCAGATGCTGGCCATGAAGGAGAGAACTAGCCTGGAACCATTTTAAATTTTGCCCAAGAGGATTTCCTGAAAGGGTGTTGTGCCTCTCCCAGGAGTGAAAGTGATGGCTTACCACCGGCCCTGAGGCTGAGGGAGACACTGAAAATAGTCAGAAAACAGAAGCCTCGTGGCCCAAGTCACAGGAAGCTGACTCAGGAGTGCCCACAGGGATGAGTTTCAAAGAAACCCACAGAAGTGCCCCTTCAAGACTCAGCCTTCAACAACCACTAAGACCAGAGAACCCCAATGCCAGGCAAAGGCATTTCCTGGCTACTCCCTCTCTTCCATTCCCCTCACAAGCCTGGAGGAACCAGAGACAGCCAAGTGGGGTGGGTAAAGAGAGAATAAATAAACCATAAGAGCATAGAGTTGTTCTCCATACCTGCCTGCCCCTGCGACTTCCAGCCTGAACAGGCCCAAGCTGGAAGAAGGCAGAAGCTTCAACTTGAAAGAAAGTGTAAAATTTTGCTATCACATGAGATTTGAAAAGAGAATGGGTTTTATGACTAAAGGGACTCGAAAGCTTTGGATTTTCCGGGAGAAACTGGCAAAGTCATGGGACCTGCCTCCTATTTCATCCAAAGAGCAGAAAAGATCTACTCAGAGCAGGTTTGAATCAGCAGAGGGACAGGGGAGCACTTTACAGTTTCACCATGCATCATATGGACTCCTGTCATTTCCACAAATAATTACCATCGTAATCCAAAAGTATTCTTTGAAGTTCAAAATGATAATGTCAGTCATTTGGTAATGCTTAGATGCTTGAGATGTTTCCTCTGAAAACTGGTGGTTCACTCACATTATCCAAGGTGGCACTTCTAAACCCCACATCTTACAGTTACAGACACAATTGATGACAATATTTCCATACTTATCCACAAGTATCTTTTTCTTAACTTTAAAAAAATTTTTTGCAGCAATAAATTTCCCCCCCAAAATTTTTTACTGTAACATTTTAACATGTGACTATTGAAAAAGTCTTTTTTTTTAATTTAATAGACTGCATTAAATTTACCAATGGGCACAGGAAAAAAACTCTATTCTAAATTATCTTCCACAAGCAGATCTATAACTCATTAGGATGAAATAGATTCTCAACATATTGTAGATAAACAATTAATAAGCATTTTTAGATAACAGTGATGGTTGGTTTATAAATCATTATCTGGTACATACTGGTAACATAAAGAGCCCTGAAGATGTAATTCAAAAAAGCCAGAGGCTTGTTTTCTTATGACTAAACTTAGTCTCACTGTCCACCTAGTTGGTCACATCTTTTTCAGGTGGAAAAGGAAGCAGCCAGATGTAAAATCTGAGAAATTTTCCAAAATCATCCTAAAAAGAATAAGGTGCTAAATACAAAGGGTTCTTCCATTTACAACACTGTTTCCAAATAACATTCCTGGTATCAAATATATCTACGTGACATAAGCCAGGTAGACAGATGAAAAAGGAAAAACTCTTCATTCATTCAATCAATGGATTGCCCTTCCAATCACACAACACTGATTTTTTGCTATTCCCCATACTCTGCCACGTCCGCTTGTTGGTTCTGATGGAGCCTTTGTTTTTGCTCATGTATGGATCTTCAGAATCGCTCCCATTTCTTTAAGGCTCTGAGAAGACTTAAATTTCTACAGATGAGGTGATGAAGAATATACGCCAAGTTAAGAAACCAATCAAGAAATGAGTGGGAAACAGACTCAGCGGGAATACAACCTATAATGCTGTCCACTAAGAGCTTGGGGAGGGGTGTGGGGACTGCCGAAATACTTACTCGAATGTTCCTTTGGCTACATCTTCTCAGGCTACTGCCACAGGTCAGCCTTCTCAAAAAGGTGCTCAAAGACCTCAGCTCAGGACAACCATCTCTCATCTACACTCCTTCTAGGTTTACCACTGGTGCCACCCAGAAGCTTTGGCCTTACACTGACATCTCCTGCGCTCCCCTGGAAACATCTAAAGGCTTCTCAGCAGTGACACAATCCGTGAGATTACACCTTCCAATAAGCCATTAGCGGTCATCTTTTGTGTTCTAAAAAATATACGTAAAGAGACTATAAAATAAGAATACTTGCCTTGGTCAAAATTTTTTATTATCTAACAGTTTTTTGCTAATATTTAATGTCTGTTTTAATCACTAAATGGAAGGTAATTTTAGCTTTTGATGGAGTTCATTTCATGTATAAATGTGTGTCCTGAAGATCTCAAGACAGCAACATCATGTTTTATCGATGTCATTTATATTTTTAATCATTAATAATTATTTTTCCAAGCTGACTTAGTATCCCTGAACTTGACTAAATGAGGACGTTGGCTGGAGGTTCTTCTGAAGCAATCAGAATCAAATCAAGATTGCATTTGCTAGAGCTGATGTCACTTCATACTTTTGGATTTATGTGCATGAGGACTGAACTGGACACTTCTGCTTTTTTTATGTTGTTTTGAGTTGTTCTTTAAATTGCAGAATTAAATGCTCAAAGATGAAATCTTTTGAGTTACAATGTCCCTGAATCAAACACTGTAAAGATGAAGTAGCTTCGCTGTTATGTCTGTCAAAGCCTTCTAGCTACACTTCACATTTGGTGCCTTTATATTTGTTCTTCTATTTCTATTTTGTTAAATAAAATGTTGGAACATATACCAAGAAACACAGATTGTCCATAGCAGCATGAGACTTGGGCTGTGGTTGGAAATAATTTAAATTAAACATTACATGAACACTGAAGAAGTTTCCAACTTCCCAATTTAACTTGTGTATAAATTATACCCCCAAAAAATGTAATACAGGAGTATTATATAAAGGCATCTAGGAATCTAAATATATAATAGATGCATAGTTTACACTTTTATATAAATTATATTTAAAAAATAAAAATGCAATATAAGCTCATTTTTAACAAAAGATTACTAAATCCCACCAGAATAAAATACTAAACATAGAAAAGTCTCTAGAACATCAATCTTGCTTGAAAAAATTCTCTTACCTAAAATATAAATTATGCTTAAAGAGGTTTCTTACCCAAAACATATATTCTATGATCAGATAAAGGGCATTCAATGGGAAGGATGTAAATAATCATGCCAATGCTCTTCCAACTGGGCAACAAGAAGTATTCATTTTATTCCACAATTCTCCAAAATGCTGTGTTGCTTATCAAGTTTTAAAATAACTGCTTCCGTGTCCACGTTTTGGCAGCCACAAACTATGGCGTGACTAGGACTTTGCTCGTGTTCCTTTGAATTTTGAGGCTGTGTCTAAATGCAGCCTCCGAATTGGACTGCTGCATGCAGACTCTAGCCAAATTGGTTGCAGAGATCTTCATCAAATGTTAAGATATCAAAAAGATCCAATTATTAAAGACATTTTAAACCTATAGACACAGACACAGTCTAGGCCAAGTCCCAACATATGCCACAGAATGACAGAAGACACTTGGAGAAGGATGTAACTCTTAAGAGTTGCTAACAGATGACCCTGACTGGAAAGTGGTAGGAAGCAGATTTTCTAAAACCCAGCCCTGGCCTAATCACATACTGGGTTATCAGAGAAGTTTCCTAAAGAAAATTATCTCCAGGTCAATTATGACCTACACTACAGGAGCAAGATACCAAAAAGGAAAACAGTAGATACAACAATAGGAAAATGTAATGAGTAATATTGTTTCTATCATAAATGTGAAGACTTAGACTAAATGAACTAATTTCTGGAAAACAATAACGAAAACATACTTAAGGTATTAACCTGAGTAGTACCATAACCATAAAGGACACTGAAGTAGAGTTTAAAAATCTTCCCACAAATTAAAAAAAAAAGGGGGGGCCCAGACAATTTTACAGGCAATTTCTACAAAACTTTCAGGGAACAAATAATTCCAATCTTACACAAATAATTCCAGAGTATAGAAAAAGCAGGGAAGGAAGGACAACTCATTTTATGTGATTTTATAAAAACTTGTTACTAAAACTAAACAAGGACAATAAGAGAAAGGAAGATTACAGGCCAATCTCATTTATGTATATAGATTCAAAAGTTCCAAATAAAATATTAGTCAACTTAATTAATCACTGTATACAAAATACACTATCATCAAGTTAGTTTCTATCAAGAATAAACCTAAGTTGAGACTTGTGATTTCAGCTCCAAGATATGAGACCCTCCATCCTTACAACAAGAGCAAGCTGAACAAACTGAAAATCAAAAAAAAAAAAATTTTATCTATCAGATAACTAAAGTTGGAGAAAAATTACCCCCCCCCCCAAAATGTGGAGAGAGGCACATCCAGAAAGAAACAGCAGAAATGGATGGAGCCAGAAACTGATAGGAAAAAATAAGTAGTAATTTTGAAAATTGCTGAAGACTAAGTGTGGACTAATATGAAAGTAAGAAACTCCTGGGGCCACAGTTTTAGAATGGTCCCTGAAGATCTTCAACGGCTTTCTCTCCTCCAGGAACTCCAACAGGTTCTCACTTGAGGATCTGAGAACTGAAGAAAGAGTCCCTTGTAGCTCTGGCAAGGAGACAGGAAGAATAGTCCTTGTGAAATATGCCAGAGACATCTCCATCTCAGAGGCTAGCTCTCTAAGGCAAATGACTTTGCCTTAGCACAAATTTGAAACCTTATCCTATGGGTTAGGAATGTCTCCCCATTCCTGCCACCTCCAGCCTTCTGTCTCACTCAAGGGAAAAAACAAAAACCATAGTGAACCAGGGACAGAGCTTCAAGGAAACAAATATGAAGTGCTACAGGTGAGGAAGAGAGTAGAGGACAGGGAAAGAATAGCAAATCCCTGTAGGAGGGACAGAAAGAGTTGTGAAGGCCACTAAACACAGGCTCACGGAAGACTGAGAGTCCATCAGGTTCAGAGTACTACCCCTCTCCACCCCTACTATCATACCCACAGGGCTTCACTATAATAATGATGGATTATAGCTTAAAAAAAGCTGTAAGACACAGGCTGTCTCTGAGGAGCAGTATATAGGCAAGCCCCAAAGCAAAAACAAGAGACTAAGCAAGGATGCTAGAGGAATTTGAAGCTTTTGGGACCACAGCTACAACAAACATTAAACACAGGCCAACTTCCAGCAAGATTATTATAAATCCTCACACTAAAGACTTACTAAATTAGTTGCTATTACCTGATACAATCTGTCCTGCTTATAGAAAAAAAATTACAAGGATGCCAAAAGGAAAAAAAAAAGAAAAATCCACAATCTGAAGAGATAAAGCAATCATCAGAAGCAAATTCAGATATGACACAGCTGTTGGAATTATCAAACGGGGAATTTTAAATAACTAAGATTTCTATGTTAAAGATTTTTATGAAAAAAGTAAACAAGATGGAAATTCAAATGGATAATGTAAGTAAAGAGATGGAAACATTTAAAAAGGATAAAAAGGAAATGCTCTACATTACAAATGCTATACGTACATACAGTAAAAGAAATGACGAATGCCTTTGATGAGTTCATCGGGAGACTTGACATGGATGAGGAAAGAATTAGCAAACTTGAGGAAAACAGGTCAATAGGAAGTTCTCAAACCGAAATACAAAGAGAAAACCGAATGAAAAAACAGAGCAGACTATCCAAGAACAGTGGGGCAACTTCAAAATGTGTAACAAACACTTAGAAGTTAAAGAGACTGAAGAAGAAATGTTTGAACTAATAATAGCCAACAACTTTCCATATTAATGACAGACAGACACCAAACCACAGATCCAAGAAGCTCAAAGAACACCAAGCAAGTTTATCCTTTTAATAGCAAAACAAAAGACAAAAACAAAAACAAACCAAAAAAAAGCCATCTAGACATATTATCTTCAAATTACAGAAAACCAAGGACAAAGAAAATCTTAACAGAAGCCAGAGGATTCCCACTATGACTACTTCTACTTAACAGTGTGTCAAAGGTCTTGGAAAAAAATAAATAAAAAGGATTTTAAAGGAGGAAAGAGATCTATCATGATTCACAAATAATATAATGTTTGTAGAAAACTCAAACTTAATTATAAATTGAGGTTTGCAAAATCCTTATGGAGAAATTTCTTAAACTTGATTGGAAAACATCAAAGAAGACCTAAAAGAGTTGAGAGACATGCCATGTTCATAGACAGAATTACTAAACAGTATAAAGATGTCATTTCTCCTCAAATTGATCTATAGACGGAAGGCAATTCTAATCAAACTCCTAAAGGTTTTCAGTGAAACTCAGATGCCGAATCTAAACTTTGTATGGAAGATCAAGGATTGAGAAAGAATAGCTAAGTCTCTCTTTGACAAAGAATAATGTGAGTAAACTGTTCTGTCTGACATCAAGAAAAAATGTTTTAAAAAAAGTATCTAAGTTATAAAAAAAAAAAAGAAATACTATAGAATTATATTAACAGTGTAGAACTGGTACATAATAAAGAAAAATAAAGGAATGGAATGTAGAATCTAGAGGCAGACACACACCTACATATAAACTTGTGTAATGAAGCTATAGCATTGCAGATCAGCGAGGAAACATTTTAATGAATGTTATCCATATAGGGAGAAAATGAAGTTGAACCTCTATATCACAAATACACAGAAATGAATTCCAAGTAGATTAAAGACTGAAAAGAGAAAGACAAAATGATAAAACTTTTGAAAGATAATCAAGTCGTAGAGAAGACAGACATGGAAATAAGTACTTTGAATGCCATGTATTAATTAAGTCCAATGATTACATAAAGGGGGAGAGCTCCCTAGGGGTGATGGGGGTGTGAGAGCATTTATTCCAAGCAGAGGAAATCCTGAGTGCTAAGGCCCATGGATATATATTAGCTGGTACCTTCAGGGACTTGTAAGCCATACCACATGGATGGACGGCTCCCTCAACATACAGGGGTGGGAGGAATGGAAGCCAAGCTGGAAAAATAGATGGAGGTCAAATCCTAAAGGGGCTTCTTTACTCTGTAAAGGAATGTAAACAAAGTCATGCAGGCAATGAGAAGCCACTGAGGGATTAGAAATAGGAGTAATGTGATGTCGTCTGTATTTCAGAAAGATCTGTCTGACATCCAGGTGGATGGCAGAATGGAAGGGGGTTAGACTGAAACTGGGGGACAAGCAGACAAGGCAAGGAATGTAGGCACGACCAAGGGTGGCTTGAGTGAAGACAGCAGCAAAGGAGCTGAAGTAGAGGAGAGGGAGTGAAACAGGAGATCGGGAGGAGTTGGGATCCACAGGGTTTAGTGACCGTGTGGAGGAGGAGGGGGACGTGAGGATGACTCTCAGGCTTCCAGAATGGGAAAGTGAATGGATGGTGATGTAAATGCATATATAAGAAGAGAAACAAATCTGGGGGGGTGGGGATGGGAGTAAGATAATGAGCTCAGTTCTGAACAAACTGAGTTTGGGTGGTACTGTCATGTCCAGAAGGAGATGTTTGATAGTCATGGAAGACATCAAAGACAGTGAAAAAAAAGCCTGGTGTCAGCAACTCTGATGGTCAGTGGCAGTGCCGGGAAATTGTACTGCCTAGGGAAAGAAGTCTGAAAAACAAAGTCCTGCTAAATGTTAGACTTAATTTAAAATAAAATAGTATTTACTGATATCAAAATAATGAGATCCAAATGAGCTTGGGAACTCAAATTTGGAAAGATATTCTTTTAACATTTAAATCATTATGCCTACTTTTTCTGACTCCAATCAGTCTTTATCTGCTCTGTATGATTAGAAGGCATAGAAGCAAATTGTTAGAGCGGGTAATCTAGGGTCTCCCAGTATATAAATTCTTCCTTACAAACCAGAAGGATCCAAAAACAGCAACAGCAAACCCAGATGTAACGGAATAGGCAGTCTCAGACGCCAGATTAGCACCCGCCCCCCCCAGCACGCCTGGTACTTCGGATCCCTCTGTAAACTCCGGATGAACTAGAGCAACAAAGAGCAAGTCAACATGCAGGATCCTTTAGCTTTTCAGACTTCGAATGTCAGGCAGGAGATCACTGCCTCGGTGACCTGGGGAAGTTTGTATATCCCAGAGACAAATGCAGACATTTAACTCAGTAAGTACTACAAGGAGCATGAGAAACATACCAAAATTTCAAAGATAGGCTTTTAAATGAAATGACTATAGGCCTAACAGAGCGGGATTTGGGGGTTTCTTCCTTCACCTTTTCTATGTCTTTAAAAAGCAAAAAGTTTTTAAATGTGATCGTTTCCTTGGCACCTTTTGACATTAGCTATTGTTGGTTCTAATTCCCTAAATTCACTCTCTTTTCAAAATTCACACTTGTCACTTCTCTAATTGTTTCCCCTGAAATGTGTGCGGAGGTGGAGAGACGCCAAATCCAGGGAGCCCTGAAGCTGTGCCTGCGTCACTGAACACAGTGCCTCGTACTCCATTTTTCTTTCGTTACAGGGTCTCTTTAAGAAAATGCTCAAAACAACTATGTTTCCCTTTATACAGTAAAAATAGCTTTCTGTATTAAGCTGCTGCACATGTTGGGGAGACGACGTTGGTTTTTTACTAGTATTTTTCTTGAACACACGTCTTTGACTGAAACTTTGAACTTAACTCCCAAGATAGTAAGAATCAGTGCTTTTACTTTTCTCATTTGCTTCCCTAAACAATTACAGCTAATTTCTAGTTGTTAGAAGATCTGAAATGTAGGAAAATACGTGCCACTATTTCATTTCAAAATACATGCCTCTCTAAAAGTCTGAGGTTTAAAAACCTAATAAAAACCTTGGTTCATGGAAGCAGTCCTTTGACTCAAACATTCACTAAAGCACTTAAGACGAACAAGCATCCTACTTAAATAGTTAGGATGTATGCTCCTAAATTAACAATAAACTCTGCCCTATGATGTGGACATTCAAATTACGTATTTAAATTAGTAGGTTTACATTTTTGCATATTTTACCCATAGAATTTTAAATGACGTAAATATGCTTAAATGATTGTGTTTGAAGGTTAAGCTACCACATGAAATCCCTTTATTTTTCATATTCTTATAGTAATTGACTGATTCTAATTTTAGTCAACATACTAACTTTTGCTGGACTAATCCTAAAGCATGCTGATTTTTGTTTACCATAGCATTTTCGTGATTCTCAACTCACCACACTTTTATAAATAGGTATCCATAAAGGTCACACCTTTCTGGGAAAGCCTTGTGATTTACTTTCAAGGAGAGAAAAACTAAACAGAGACGATAAAGAGGAAACAGTTGGGATCAGGAGAAAAGCTGTATTTGCAGCAAAGCGCTCAGAGCTTCAGTGCTGTTGCCTCAGGCCTCTACCTCTCCCTACCCGGCCCTTCTCCAGGTCTGGTTCTGATCTCTTCCCAGAACTGACTGTTGAAAATTTATCTTTCCCTGACCGGACCGAGTCTGAGAACCTAGTCTCCAAATATCACTAATCACCTGTTAATTATTAGGGGAGTATATTTGTTTTTTTTTATGGCAACTGTAACAAATCACCACAAATGTAGTGGCTTAAAATGACACAAGCATATTATCTTATAGCTCTGGGTGGCAGAACCGAGATGAGTCTCATTCGGCTAAAATTAAGGTGTCAGCAGAGCTGTGCTCCTTCTGGAGGCTAAAAGTGAGAATCCATGTCCTTGCTCTTTCCAGGTCTATCTGAGTCCATTCAGGCTGCTAAACAAAATGCTGCAGACTGGATGCCACGGGCTAGATAGCTTGCCAACAACAGAATTTTATTTCTCACGGTTCTGGAGCCTGGAAGTTCAAGATCAAAATGCCAGCATGGTCATGTGAGGGTCTCTACTGGTTGCAGACTTATCCTACCCTCAGACGCCAGAAGGGCTGAGGGAGCCCTGTGGGGTCTGTTTTCTGAGGCACTAATCCCATTCCAGGGGGCTCCACCCTCATGACCTGATCACGTCCCAAAGGCTCCACCTGCTAATACTATCACATTAGGCACTGGGATTTCAACTTACGAATTTTGAGAGGACACATTCAGACTATAGCAAGCTCCTAGAGACCGCCTACTTTCCTGGGCTCGTGGCCCCTCTCTTCCATCTTCAAGGCCAACAACATCAAGTTCTCAGGCTGCCGCCCAGAAGGTTCTCTCTTCCAGTTCCTTCTTCCACCTTAGGATGCTTGTGATTACACTGGGCCCACTTGGATAACTCAGGATTATCACTTTGTCAGCTGATTAGCTACATGAATTCCATCTACAGCATCAGTGCTCCTTTCCCATGTAACTTAACATATTCACAGATTCTTTGATTAGATGTCCAGGTCCTAATCTGTGGGAGATTAGGACCTGGACATCTTTGGGGAGCCATTATCCTGCCTACCTCAGACAGTAAACTATTACCTAGCATTATTTTGATGACAAGAATTGTGATACGCCCTTGAAAGCAATACAACTCCCAGGGGACAACCAACTCTGGCACTCCTCTTAAATATTAACAATTCCACAAAGATATGCACTGCTGAGGAGGACCCCTTAGCTACCCTTAGTGTCAGACTCTCCCACTTACATCTTTGTCATGGAGCTGCCCCCATGAGTACCTCAGCACTGTGACACGGCACTGAGTCACCTGAGAAGGTATGTGTTTGGGGTTGGGGGAAGAGTAATGATGAAAGATTAGAGGCCAAGGTAGAGGATCTTCAGGAACAGGCAAAACTCAGTACCTACACCTCCCAGTAGCTTGTGTCTCAGAATTCTGGTTCTGAACATCCACAATGCCTATTTTCAAAAGCTTCCTGGAGATCAAAGAATACCCCAACAAAAAATGTCTAGAATCCTCCTGTACTAAAGTAAAACCCAAGTCAATATTACGGCTGCTTCCTAGTAATAAGACAGAAATTTGTGTCTCTGACGTAACACTCCGTCAAGACTCAGCTAAGGGGGCAGCTCTGACCAAATACCGTTCATCAGCCCAGACTCCTTTCTGTCATTGCTGCATCATCACTGTCCTCATCTGCCTGGTCAAAGTAGGGTTACCTCCAAATCTGTCTCCATCCCATGGAACAAGAAAGAGGGGACATTTAGACTGAATAGTTTTGTTCAGCAAGCAAAGCAGTGATTGCAGAGATCACTTCCACCTTAATAAAAACTATATATGACAAACCTACAGCCAGCATAGTACTCAATGGTGAAAAACTCAAAAGCTTCCCACTAAAATCTGGGACAAGACAAGGATGCCCACTATCACCACTCCTATTCAACATAGTCCTGGAAGTCCTAGCCACAGCAGTCAGGCAAGAGAGAGAAATAAAAGGGATCCAAATTGGAAAAGAAGAGGTAAAAATGTCACTATATGCCGATGACATGTTACTATATATAGAAAACCCTAAAAGGTCCACACAAAAACTACTAGAGCTGATTGAAGAATTCAGCAAGGTAGCAGGTTACAAGATTAATGTTCAAATCAGTTGCATTTCTTAACACTAACAATGAATCAACAGAAAAAGAAAGTAAAGAAACAATCCCCTTTAAAATACCACCCAAAGTAATAAAATATCTGGGAATAAATCTAACCAAGGAGGTGAAAGAATTATACACAGAAAACTATAAACCATTGATGAAGGAAATTAAAGAAGACTTTAAAAAATGGAAAGATATCCCATGCTCTTGGATTGGAAGAATCAATATTGTTAAAATGACCACACTGCCCAAGGCAATCTACAGATTTAATGCAATCCCTATCAAATTACCCAGGACATATTTCACAGAACTAGAGAAAAATCATAATAAAATTTATATGGAACCATCAAAGACCTAGAATTGCCAAAGCATTACTGAAGAGAAAGAAAGAGGCTGGAGGAATAACTCTCCCAGACTTCAGACAATACTATAGAGCTACAGTCATCAAGACAGCATGGTATTGGTACCAAAACAGACATATAGACCAATGGAACAGAATAGAGAGCCCAGAAATGAACCCACAAACTTTTGGTCAACTCATCTTTGACAAAGGAGGCAAGAATATACATTGGAATAAAGACAGTCTCTTCAGCAAATGGTGTTGGGAAAACTGGACAGCAGCATGTAAAACAATGAAGCTAGAACACTCCCTTACACCATATACAAAAATCAACTCAAAATGGATCAAAGACTTAAACATAAGACAAGATACAATAAACCTCCTAGAGGAAAACATAGGCAAAACATTATCTGATATACATCTCAAAAATTTTCTCCTAGAAGAAATAAAAGCAAGAAAACAAATGGGACCTAATGAAAATTACAAGCTTCTGCACAGCAAAGGAAACCATAAGTAAAACAAAAAGACAACCTACGGAATGGGAGAAAAGTTTTGCAAATGAAACCGACAAAGGCTTGATCTCCAGAATATATAAGCAGCTCATATGACTCAATAAGAAAAAAATAAACAACCCAATCCAAAAATGGGCAGAAGACCTAAACAAGCAATTCTCCAAGGAAGACATACAAATGATCAAAAGGCACATAAAAAAAATGCTCAATATCACTAATTATCAGAGAAATGCAAATCAAAACTACAGTGAGGTATCACCTCACACCAGTCAGAATGGCCATCATTCAAAAATCCACAAATGACAAATGCTGGAGAGGCTGTGGAGAAAGGGGAACCCTCCTACACTGCTGGTGGGAATGCAGTTTGGTGTAGCCACTATGGAAAACAGTGTGGAGATTCCTCAAAAGACTAGGAATAGACTTACCATATGACCCAGGAATCCCACTCCTGGGCTTGTATCCAGAAGGAAATCTACTTCAGGATGACACCTGCACCTCAATGTTCATAGCAGCACTATTTACAATAGCCAAAACATGGAAATAGCCTAAATGTCTATCAACAGGTGACTAGATAAAGAAGATGTGGTATATTTATACAATGGAATACTACTCAGCCATAAAAACCGACAACATAACAGCATTTGCAGCAACATGGATGCTCCTGGAGAATGTCATTCTAAGTGAAGTAAGCCAGAAAGAGAAAGAAAAATACCATATGAGATCGCTCATATGTGGAATCTAAAAAACAAAAACAAAAACAAAGCATAAATACAAAACAGAAATAGACTCATAGACATAGAATTCAAACTTGTGGTTGCCAAGGGGGCAGAGGGTGGGAAGGGATAGACAGGACTTCAAAACTGTAGAATAGATAAACAAGATTATACTGTATAGCACAGGGAAATACACACAAAATCTTATTGTAGCTCACAGAGAAAAAAATGTGACAATGAATATATATATGTTCATGTATAACTGAAAAATTGTGCTGAACACTGGAATTTGACACAACATTGTAAAATGATTATAAATCAATAAAAAATGATAAAAAAAAAAAATACTTCAACAGTGAAAAAAAATCACTTCCCCTTACATCAGAACTTAATCATGTGGACACACCTAGCTGCAAGGGAGGCTGGAAAATGTAGTCTCTAGCTGGTCAGTTTTTAACATTTATTTAGGACCCACTTTGTGCTAAATTCTTCATGCACGTTATTCGTATTGCTTATCTGTAATCAAATGAAGCAACTGGGGCTGAAAGTGGTAAAGTCATTTGCTGACAGTTACCCAGAACACCTGCGGCTTAATCCTGTCTCTCTGTCCCCAAAGCTGTGGTCTTTCACAGCACTGTGCTATCTCAGAGCTCCACATACCGCCTTGCATTGCAGAACTTGCTATCAAGGTTGGATCTGCCTTTTTTCTGAGTTCTTCATTTCCCTACCCAAACATTTCCTGTACACTCTTTCCTTCCATTGAGCAAACCGTAGTCTTGAAATTTATTTTATCATTTGTCATATGTATTCAGTAAAGTGCTGTGTGCATTTATAAAATAGAACCCTTAAATTTAAAAGCAGACAACAAATCATCTTACTCTTCTCTTAAATTTAAAGTGCTTCATTCAAATTCATTTCACTTTTTCTTCTCTGCACTTACAGACGTTTGATTTCCTTCCCCACCATCGACCATCTGGGTGGAAGGTGTTACTCTTTGAAGGCAACAAGCATGGAGGCTGGAAGTCAATGATTAGACCCACATTCTTGCCCAGAAGGAAACTAAATTAGAATAAAATTAACTAGTGGAGGCTGCAGGAAATTAAGAGGTGGCAAAAAAGACTTATAAAAAGAAAACAAAGGAAATTTGCTGCAGAACCACAGCCCCTTCATTCCAGAGTGAGAAGACACCGAGTATCCTGTCCATCTCCCTCCTTTACTGAAATATTTGTTTGTCCTTTCTCTGCTATTTCAAAAGCATTTACATCAGCTTTCACAAGCTTTTAGCTCCAATTTTAGAAGGTAGCTTCTCCAAGAAAGTGACCATCTTTAATTTCTTCTTCACCTTTCTACAGCTCTCTGCACACAGCTGGTGTGCAATAGATGTTTTTGGAGCTCAGCTGTAAGAGGTATGAGTAAAAAGCCCTGGGTGAGATGTTCTTTCTTTTTCCTGGAGCCCAGACAGAAAATGACCTTCTGTTGGTTATAAATCTGATGATAAGCCCTGCTGAGAATGCCAGATATGTGCTGACCGGCTGTCTGGGCCCTACCGCAAGGGAGGGCCTCCAGACCTGGGTTTCCCGCTCACACGCTTAGCAGCAGTTCCTACCACCACCCCCACCAAGAGGCCAACGACAGTGCATGTCCTTGTAAGCCTCAAGTGCTTTTTCTCAAAGCTGCATATCTTGTCAAAATTGTTTGCCCACATCACTGCAATCTGTGTGCAGGGAAGCCTGAAACAAGTCCGTGTTTGGAAAGCAATGGAAAGTACAAGAGGTCCTGAAATTCATAAGCCTGGAAAAGCAGTGATTCAGAGAGAAGCTGCTCTTCTCTGTTCTTCCAAATTGAAAAGCACTCAAGGTGACAGAGCAGCTGCAGCTTGCCCAGGTTGGTTCCTATTGACCTGACTTGACCTTGTACCTTATGTTTGAATCGCGCCTCCAGCCAGACCAGGAAACCACAGCCCCCGTCCCATGACCAAGTTTGACCTATATATCTCTCCTCCTCCCTGGAGAAGTATAGCCTAGAGTTAGGTCAAAGGAGCTGCTTTTTAAAGGGTTAACACCAAAGCAGCGTCATAGCCCTCCTTCCTTCCCTACCTGCTAATTTGCTCCCTTCATCCTTTACATTTCACAGTCTTCCTGCCAACTCCAGGTGATTAATAATTAAGTGGCTGCTAATTCTCTTCTCCTGGAAGTCACGGTAACAATGATGCAGCAGTGATGACACAGTTGTCGCTGGAGAGGGAAACAGAGGTGGAAAGAACCAAAAGAAATGACAGTGTTTTCCTTCCTGGATAAAAATTCTGACATCCACAAATAAAGTGAGTTGTAGTTCACAGCCTTCAGTCTGTAAACAAACATTTTGTTCTATTGTGAATTCGGTTTTTAATTCCTTGTTTCCGGAGTAAGCTCCGTGTTCTCAGGACACGGGGAGAGAAGAAAAACGCCACACTGCCCTTCAGACATCATGAGCTTCCTTGGCTCCAACTTTAAATATTTACTTGGCAGCCGACTGAAATTCTAATAAACCTACAGTTATTAGGTAAAAGAGAGGGTGCCCCATCCATAACTCAGAGCACTCAGAATGTGTGGAAAACATTCAGCTGACCTAAATTGTGTTTCCAGGTTGACTCAGAGTAAGTTGGGTCACTCATTACTAGGCGACATGGGGTGAAAGCTGATCCAAAAGATCTCAGTCAAAGAAAGTTCTTTGATGTTGCTCTTGTCTTGCCAGAGTTTGTAAAAAACTAACTCCTTCCTGAGAAACAGTGAATCTGTATGATGCATGTGCACGGACAGCTAGGTGGTGAATGCCAAGCATCCTCCAAACTGTTACAGAGCAATGCAAAGAACTGGCAACTAGAAAAACCCTCTACGAACCCCCTCCACCTCATACCAATTACTCTCTTCGTACTTCCTCAAAGTGATCTGAACGACATTATCCTCCTCTTCTTGCATTTCCTTTTCCCCAACAGCAATTCCAAATCTATAGAAGCTGGATTTTTAATCCCTGTAAAGAGAGGAGCCCTTTATTTACAGTAGATACTCAAAAGATATTTGGAAACAAACAAATGGTTGAATGAGCGAATGCCTAATTCAGACAAAGTCCCATTCACTAATGAGGCTTCCTTCTTGCCTCCCTACCTCTTCCTCTCCTCCGCTCAACATTCTTCAGAATTTTAAGGTTCTGCAAACACAGGAGAGCCTTCAGTTTGGGCAGACATCCACGTGCATTACCCACGGCAGGGATCAGGCACACCTGCAGGTAGCTAGCTTCCCTTTGTGGCAAACTGACCAGCGGTCAGTGACAAATGAATGCCTGGCAAGTATCCATATGGCAGATACCCTTAGCTCTCGTGTGAAGTTTGCAACCCTTCTGATCTGACATGCTGACGATGAGGTTTAAGAGCAAATAGGTACTGTCTTGTTAATGATTCAACTTTGAAACAAACATTTTCCATGAGTTCTCTCAAGCTCCCAAATCAGTTTCACTGAAGAGTATCCTGAGATTGCAAGGCAAACTACTTCTCTGTGAACCAATAATTTCCTGATAAAGTATCAGGCAAGCCAAAGAGAAGACAGAAAAAAATTGGATTTGAGACTGCTATATATACTTGCATCTGTCAGAGTCTTGGATTTCAAATGTTTCGCTTGTCATTATAACAGCTTCATTGTTATCAGTGACTAGTTGTAAAACAAGGAAATTTATTTTACATATTTGAACTTATTAATTTAAACATTTCATTTTTATATATTCAGGTTTTAAATAAAGTGTTTTAAGTTTGTTTAAAAATACTAAAAGCATCAGCAGCAAAGGTGATGAGAGCTGTCAGGAACTGGCAGGGTTTTTAAGCAACCTACACACTTCATTCATTCAGTCATTCAACAAACATTTCCCAGCACCTGGACAATGCCTGGTGCTGTTCTAACTGCTGGGAAAATAGCTGTGAATTAGAGAATCAAATTCCTACCCATGTTGTAGAGAATTGGTATAGGTTTATAGTATTTGCTTTTTAACTTCTTAAAACAACTGTGATAAGAATGTTTTGTCCCATATTTCAAATATGCCAGGGAATGCCAAGAAAATAAACTTTGTGAACCAAAATATTCTTTTCTTAAACTTTTTTGAGGATTAGTATCTTTTTTTAATATTTATTATTGAGTTATAATCATTTTACAATGTTGTGTCAAATTCCAGTGTAGAGCATAGTTTTTCAGTCATACATGAACATACATATATTCATTGTCACAAAATATTCTTTAAATTAATTTCCTATTCATAAAAGCTCACACAAATGACAATATTACTAACACAAATAAAAGCTTCTCTTCCTAAGGTAAATACTCCCAGGCCCTTCCACTGTTCCATGGTGTCCAGACCCCACCAAGCCTGGTTCCCACCTTCCTGCTGCTCTTGGACTTGTGGGTGCCCACGTCAGATGTCTGACAGGGTTGAGAGATAAAAAAAATTCCAGAACTGCTCTAAGCACCATTTTCCGGAGCCACAGGCAATTGTACCCCAAATGAAATAAATCCAAAATAAAGACTTTTCTCTCTACCCTGCCCATTGCCATTGCTCTGACTAGCCATTTGATGACCAAATTCTAGAATCTGATGCTCCTCATCTGGCCAGGGGAGGATGGCAGAGCACCTACTAGTGCTGTATACCATGGGGGAAAACTGGTCTTCTCAAGTTCTCCTCTGGAGTGCAGTGAGCAGAGAGGACACACTTTCAATTCAATTCAATCATTCAGCAAGTATAAAATTTGTACCTTTAACCAAACCTGGATCCTCTTTTCGAGAAACTTAACACTTAACAGGATAGTTTACAGAGTCTGCCGAGATGTCAGTCTTGACCCTGTGTGGTAAAGACCAGAGGGGAAGGCCAAGGCCAGCCTGAGTCCCACCAGGCAGCAGGATAGCACCGTAGTACCCAGCAAGGACTCTGGACCGGGACACCTGACTTCCTGACCCTCCCCCTTGGCCCATTCCTTAACCCTTCAGAGCATCCATCTAAAAACGCAGAAGACAAAACAGTACTTTCTCACAGGGCAGTAGTGAGAATCAAAGCAGTTGGGACAGAAGAATCAGTTAGCACTGAGCCCGGGGCACAGCCCCGCCAAATGATCCCAGGACGCATCCAGGAGCGTCTGTGAACTTCGGGCTCCGCACTTTCCGCCCGCTACTTGCTTATTTCTGTCCACGTGACTGGCCACAAACAAACATTAAGAAACACGTTAAATGATGGGAGAGACAGTAAAAGTACTCACGAATGATGCCAAACACTAGGTTCATACTAAAATTCTGACATTGAATGTCTTTTCCTCAGTCGCAGGTACTAGTACATCCATCAAAGGGAGAAACTCATTCAGGTTATTGGGCTGTCTCAGGGCACATGTGGCCTTTGTCTGTTTTATAAATTCACCCAAATTCTTTTCTAAAATGGATGAGACTATAATTCATTTTTAATGTGCAGAAGAATTGTAAGAAATGCAAAAGTCTCCTAGGTGATATAAAAATTGAAAATGCCCCATAAAAAGGCCCCACTTAAATGTCTGACTTGTAAAAGTAAATGTCGTTTTAAAATTTTTCATTTGTCACACTCCATGAGGTCTCTCCTGCCTGCCATGCCTGTGCATGTCCCTCCCTGTGCTCTCTGGAGTGTGGGGAGTACGTGGCTCACCAGGCTTCCGCAGGGGTGCTGCAACGCGTGTGGAAATCCTCCTCACCCCTGGACTCCGTTCCCATGTCCCCAGGTCAAGACACTCTAAGAACCTTCCGTCCATCTGCTGCAATTTACAGCTACCCGGAGAGGGTCATGGAAAGGTCACACATCCAGGTAGATGTGGAGGAAGCACCAGATTCCTGCCTCCTGAGGACTCCCAGTCCAGTGCTCATTCTGCAAGACCAGACCCTCGCTAAGATGCACCAGAGGGAATGCTGCAGGGTTGGCTTGCAGCCATTAGGTCTTAGGTCAGAATTTTGAAAAGCCTCTGGGTGTTTGTTGGATGGATATATTTTGGCCCTGGCACCTCTGGTACCTCAGTGGCAATATCTTCCACTCGGCAACTCTAGCAAGTCTCAGCCCAGGACTCCTGAAGCAATGCCCATCCCACAGGGCCAGAATATCTCTGACACCAGTGCTGCCCATGGTGCGACAGGATGGCTTCTTGCTCAGCCAGACCAACCAGTTCCCTTGGACTTTGAGTCACCACCAGCCCCTGGAGGGAGTGCGCAGACTGCCAGCACCACGGGCTGGATTGCTGCTCCTAAGCTCGTGTCATGTGCTAAGCTGCTTCACTTAAGTGTTGCCAAATTTCTTCAAAGTATTTGAATGAAAATTTCCATAAAACAAACACGGAAATCCATTACCAGCAATCACCAAATGCTGGCACCTTTGTCGATTAGCCAGCCGGCCAGCATCCAAGGAAGTGTGCTGGGGGAACAAGTGACTCTTGCAAAGGAGCCCTTTACTTAAATGAGGTGTGTGCCCCCCATGGCAGAATACGTGGGGGAGTTCAGGGGCCAATGAAGCTGCTAATTAAAGCAGAGCATCAATCCTTCGTATTCAAAAGGCTTTTAGAGATCCGGTGCTTTCAGCTCACTCAAGCTCTCTGAATCCATGATCATAAAAATGAGTCAAGTTATATGTGGAATCTAAAAAATACAGCAAACTAGTGAATATAACAGAAAAGAAGTAGACTCACAGACAGAGAGAGCAAACTAGTGGTTACCAGCACAGGGGGCCAGGGAGCAATATAAGGATTTGGGGAGTGAGCGGTACAAATTTGGGGGTCGAAGATAGGATCAAGGATGCATTGTAAACCACAGGGAATATAGCCAATATTTTATAATAACTGTAAAAGGAAAGTAACCTTTAAAGTTGTATAAAAATTAAAATATAAAATAAAAAAATAAAATAAGAGAATACAGCTTGAGAGTATAGACTAAAACTTGAAAAGTAATTTATGCAATCACAAATATATGAAAGAATATAAAGAAATCAGTACGGCCATAACATGAAAAAAGTGTGAGGCAAGTTGAGCTGTGGACACTGGCTGACTCAGCCCCCTGAGCTGCTGCAGAGGCAGCCAGGCATTGGTCGGGGAGGAGACCTGTGTTCTGACGGCACCGCACCTGCCCAGCCAGGCACCCCCACACTGACCCCATGACATGCAGAGGGCAGTTCACTGGCTATCAGAATGCATGTATGAAAACTGAACGCCGGGCCCAAAATGCAGCTGTGAAATTTGAAGCCATTGCTTAAGCATATTAGGATGGGGAGTCTCCCTAGTAACAAAAAATCTTTGGTAATTTGGGCTGAAATTCTGCAGAAACCCTCAAGGGAATATTTTTTTAAAGATTTTTGGTCATCATTTATATTGAAAGCCATACCCCCACCCCACCCCCACCAAATCCATTTCTCCACGAGACACCGAAGTTTATGCCCTTAGCAAGTTTTAATATCTTTTGTATTTCTCCTTTTACTTACATTTTTAGTTTGAATCTTTTATTTCCAGGTTAAAGACAAACTTTGCAGCACTGGCTTATAGTGTATACATACTATATATTATATATATTTACATGAAATGTATATAATATACATAAAATACATTATATTTATATATGAACTATAAAAATTATATATAATATATAATATATGGCAATGTTTACATATAATATAAATATGTATCTAATAACATACATGATATATAATATGTAAATATGTTATATGTAATGTATAATATGATATATAACATATAAATTATATAATACATATTGTATTATATAAATATATATTTTATATCACATTTTACATGTCATATCATTTTAAGATAGAAAATACAGAATTTACTATATTTACATATAATGTATAAACATGTATACATAAATTTTATATAATATTTATATATATATTCCAATGTCTTTACAGTACAAAGATACTCTGTTTCCATCACCTTGGAGGAAATTTCAGGGAGCACAAAGGAATGAAATGTATTTCCTAGTCTCTAATCTTCATTAGTTAGTAGTTAAGAGTTTGGAAAGCAGAAACCTGCAATCCACAGCTGGTCCTGCAAGTGTACTTAGCTCCCGAGCACAGGCCTCTCTCTCTGGGAGAAGGGGTGTTTCATACCATGTTGATGACTGGTATTTCAAGTACATTTTGCACACTCATTTTTTCCAGCATTCTGTTGTTTCAGCTGAACTATTCATGCCACAACATTTTTATAGGCTCTCAGGCTGAAAAACATTCCCATCCAGGCAGAATATATGAACCTCTTCGTTTCCTGGCAAAAGTAGCATTTCAGATTATCCTCTTGCAAAAGAAAATCACACTCCTCACGCTGGCAGGTGAATGGGAGAGTGGAGGTTTGAACAAGGATGTGAAATAGAGGTGATACTTCGTGGTGCCTCATGTTGCAGCCTGTGTGCAACTGCTGCCTCTATGCTCCGCTGAGATTAAATCAGTGTTTCTGACCTGGGGGTGGAGCATGGGGGGCCTCTAGGAGACTTACACGCCACAGATGAGGAGACTTGCACTCCCATTAGGCAGCTACAGCCTTGTCAGGACCATATTTCACACGAGGCAAGGTGGAAAAGAAGAACTGGAGGTCTGGGATCCAAGCCCTGGGCTTGAATCCTAAGTGCACTAACTGTGCAGCCAGAGGAAAGTTACTGAAGCTCAAGCAGCCATAGCTTGCTTAATAATTCAAATCGTGGTTCTGAATCCTGCCACTTACCAACTGCATAACTTTGGACAAGTTTCTTAACCTCTCTGTGCCTCAATTTCCTGTCCAATAAATGGGAATTTTAACACTTTTCATATTACAGGTGAGGATTAAGTGGCTAAGAGAGGAAAAACTCTTAGAATGGTGCTAGCACATTAAAAAGATGTTTCAGATGGCTCAGAAAATCCAAACTTGAGTAAACCCTCCAGGAAAAGATGAAGAGAAGGCAGAAAAAGCAAGGAGTTGGGGAAAAAAGGAAAGGAAAGGAGCGAACACTGCTGCCCATGCCTTTGAAAATGCTTGGCCATTTGGTTTCTGCAGTGTCTGATCTTGGTGCCTCTGCTTCTGAATGGGAGCTTTGGGGCAGGGTGAACGGGTCCCCAGGGATTGACCACTGCTATGGTTACACAGTCAGTTCTTCAATCGCTTCACCCTACAACTACTTGAGAGCCCCCAAACACAGAACTTTTCTGTAGACAGTAATACGGAGGAAAGAGAACTGGCTGAGACTGAATAATAACAAAAAACAATTCTTAAACATTTAAGATTAATCTGTGGTAACAGAAAGAATTTCCTGATTTTTATTAGCTTCCAGAAAGTTCGCCTGTAAGAAAAATCCAGGAATTAGTCATTGTATATAAAGGCCACATTAGTGTGTGACTGTAGGAGCTACTTAAGCTCAGAGTCTGAGACCTTCTTTTAAATGGCCAAAAGCCTATATCTTGTTAAGTTTTGAAAATAAGAGAGAACCAGGGAAAACCCAAAGAAAAACAAACCACCCCCATCTTATTAATGCTCTCTGACCTCATCTGTGCGATGGGGACATACCATCTCAGCTGAGTCTACCAAAGGACTGGGCTATCAGGGCAGGGACCAAACGTTCCAAACTAAAAACGACACTAAATCTCCGTAACGTTTGCAGCTTTCTCAAAATAGAACTAGGAGAAATGCAGACACAGAACTCTTTCCATAAGAGCACCACATTTAGTTGAAATCCATTACTAATAACCTATGGCAAGGAATAGTTGACATCTAATGTCCATTCTCCCCTCCTTGCACATGGCCAGGCTGGGAAGGCTGCAGTTGCTCCATGTGGTCATGTGACTGGGTTTTGACCAATGAGGTGTGAGCAGAAGTGATATCTGCAGCTTCCAGATCATACCCATACCCAGTGGCCTCTCCCTCCCCCATCCCTCTTCTCTTTCCCACTGGATGATATGCGGACATGGTAGGAAGCATCTTAGACCGTGAATATGAAAATCCTGCTGTAAGGAAGGCATAAAACAAGCTAGAAGGAGTCTGAATCTCTCATACCACAGAGATATCATACCAGCCTGGATGGCTTACACCTGGACTGTTATGTGACAGACTGCCATCTTGCTATTTTAGGTCTCTGGAGCTTCATCTGTGATCTAACTAACACAGTTCCATTTGGGTGGGAAGGTGGGGTGTGATCACCAGAGGTGTTCCTAAGTTATAATAACTGAGCATAAACTGCCTTCAAAGGAGGAAAACTCTAGGCAATGCAGTGTTTTGCTTTGCTTTTTGAAGCCAGAGCTGAATTGCCAGGAACAATAAAGTGGAAGCTAAGCCCCTGTGACATTCCCACCTCGGTTCTTCCCACCGGCAGTGCCCGCCCAGACTTTACATAAATGTGACTAAATATTTAGGGAATCTCAACTTGAAGGCAGAGGTCCTGGGTGCACATCTCAGTCTGGTCTTGCCTTCCAGGCAAAGTTGTTTGGAGATGTGAGAAGTTTGTGAAAGTACTTACAAGAGTACTTGCCAAGTATTTGTGGCTCAGTAAATGTTAGTTTTCTTTTTTCTTGACAGCTGCCTCCTTTTTCTCAAAATGTATGGAGAGATTTCTAATAGAGGACCTCAGTCAGTATTCAAAATGCTTCAAAAGTTCCCTACCTATAAATGCATATCTTATCAAAGATACAAACACAGCCCAAATCACCTGTGAGTAACTGAGAGGCCAAATAAAGGTGTTTTTCTCAATTAACAAAGTTTGAGAGAGGATTTCTGAAAATTTTGTCTGGGAACTAATGGGTGAAAGTTTAATCCTATGACGGGGGAAAAAAAGATGTTCTTGGGGACTTCTAATTTAATTACATGATTCTCCAAAAGTTTCTTTCCTTACTGTAGTATTGAAAAGAATGGTCTGGGTTAATGAGCCCTGAAGTCCAAATTGAAACTGGAAAAGAAAGAAAAGATGATATAGAAAAGTGTCTTTCATTCATTTTGAAAATCATGTTCCTCTAGTTTCACTGAGTCATCCCTCAGTCTTCTTGTCCTGACTCCCAGAATTTATCCAGCAGACATTGGTGAGCACTTCGTGGGCCCCAGGTCCTGTTCCAGGCTCTGAGAATACCAAGACAAAGCCCTTGAATAATTTTAATCCACTTGGGGGGTGGGCAGTTCGACCAGGATCGGGGACTGACGACAAATGAGGATCAGCCAATTTCTCCTCTGCAGAGAAGGATTCTAGCTGGGTCTGAAAGACTTGGATGGACTTTGTGAAGGACAAAAGGCATTCTCAACAGTGATTGCTTATGGATCACTTTAGAGCAGAATGGACAATGAAGAGAACTAGGGGCAGAGAAGGCAAGCCCATGTTAAGAAGGTGGTAATGAGGATGCCAAAGACCTAGAATTTAAAGACTAATTAGATGTGAAAAAGAAAGGAGGTAACACCATGGTTCTTGGTTTGCTATACTAGGTAGATGGTGTTCAAATAAAACAAGATCAATCATGGAAGAGACACCACAAATGTAGAAACGAACACATAGAGTCCTGTTTTGAGATGATGAGTTTGCAGTTCAGCAGGGCACGCTCAGAAGAAGATAATAGGGAAGCTGTTAGAAGTGAGGGCCTTGAACGCAGGAGAGGGGTCTGGCTGCAGGGGTGTAGTGGGAAACCTTCCCCACATTCATAGTTGCTGGCACAATGGGAATGGATGAGAGGATGCAGGCAGAAGGGGTGCAGAAGAGGTGAGGACCAGAGACAAAACCCTCAGTATACTAACATCTAAGGAAGGGAAAAGAAACGAAGGAAAGGTTCAGAAGGGAGGGACACAGAAATGGGGATTTCAAAAATAGCAGGTAACCAATATTCTCAAATAGTGCAGAGAGGTCCCTAAGAATAAGAACTGGAACTAGGTCAACAGGTTTGGCAACTAGGAAGACACTGGTGACCTCCCAGAGAGGTTCTAGTGGAACAGTGGGGATGGAACCCGGACTATAAGGAGAGCAAAAGTGAGTGCGCAGAGAGAAAGGAAGTTTGGCAAGACTAAACTATTCTTTCAAGAAATTTGGTGGTAAATTGAGTAACAGCATGATAGGGAGGTTATGCCAAAATTAATTAAAGAGGTAGACTGAAACAGGTTTGCAGCCTGATCACAGGGGACCAGAACAGAATGAGGGGTTGATGATATGAGAAGAAAGTAAGCGCTGGCACAAGATCGGGAGCAGGTGAGAATGGATGGGTGTCAGGCCCTCACTTGACCTCTGTCTCTGTGAGCGGGCAGGAGCCTTGTGTTCCAAATTCTGCTTTTGGCTGACTGCTATTCACAATAATAATAACAACTAAAAAACTAACTAGGTTGGATCCTAGTTGCCCAAAGTACCAGATTGAAAGGTACCACCCCAGGAAATTTAGTAAATCTAGTTGCCTTCCAACATAAGATTATGACTCTGACTTTAGAAGCCAACACTACCTCCCACCTCTACTGAAACTGATCTCTTCTTAGCATCACTTATCACCTTAGCACTGAGCCTCACCCTCCCCTCCCCATTCTGGTCCAGTAGGTAAAACATGGGCTCTGAGTTTGAGTCCAAGCGTCTTCACTTAATCCCTGTCTGACTGATTACAGACAAGGTATGGAATCTCACCATGCCTTGCTTTCACCCGTAAAACTCCCATGCCATAAAGCTGGATCTTCTTAGTTTTTCTGATAATTCACTTATAACTGTAAAAAACACCTTTATATCCTAAATTCCTCTACGAGAAACAAATGTTTTTGTGATCTCAAAAATTCTGTTTCTCCCACTGAAACATTTGTTTTTATTTTCTAAATTTTCCCCAAAGCAAAAAATTATTAAGGAGCCCCCTACATTCTTAGAAAAGAAAGATCTTTGTGTTAGGCTGAATATGGACTCCTCAAAATATCCAGATCCTAATCCCTGGAAATTGTGAATGTGACTTTATGTGGCAAAAAGGGACTTTGTAAATGTCATTAAATTAAGGATCTTGAGGTGGGGAGATGAGCCTGGATTACTCAGGTGGGCCCGTAATGTAAGCACAAGTGTCTTTATGAGAAGAAGGCAGGGCAGATTTGGTTACAGAAGAATAAAAGACCATACTGCAGAAGCAGACAGAAGCAGAGGGAGCCAGGTCAAGAAAACAGATGCTAGTCGTTGTCTTTGAAGAGAGGGGAAGGGGCCGTGAGCCAAGGATTGCAACTCCAGAAGCTAGAAAAGGCAAGGAAACGGATCCCCCCCCCCCCATAGCATGGCCCTGCTGACACCTTGACTTTAGCCCAGTGAAATTGATTGCGGACTCTGCCCTCCAGAATTGGAAGGGAATATATTTTTGTTGTTTTAAGTCCCTAAGTTTGTGGTCGTTTACTACAGCAGCAACAAGAAACATAAAATTGTTTTCTCCTTTCTCATACTTAGAAGGCAACTTGTCAAGCCCTCTAACTTTCAGAGAAGAAGGAAGAAATCAAGTTACTGATCCTCTTTTCGTTCTGGACCAGAGTAAAGGATCTGCTGAGAGGTCCTACCAACAGCTTACTCCAACCCAGAGCATCCTCTCAGACTCTGCAGGGGAGGGTGGTTCCTCCTCCTCTCAATGAGAGTCGAAGAGGAGTGTGCTAGCAAGCATGTTTTCATGTTATTTTTAATCAAATGAAATTAAAATAGTCATTTCAAAATTTACATACAATAAAAAGGTAATCAGACTAAGTTAAGATTCTGCTTTTTATTTGCCCAAGAAGCAGGGAAATTCAAGCTTATCTTTTAAGCACTAATAAAACCTGCAGTGTAAGGAAGTGGTTTCCAAACACAACCCATAAAATAAGGATGTATTTAAGATGCTGTTATTAGGTAATTGCTATTCCCACAAACTTCCCCTTGTGCATCCTGGCAGACAATCACACTCTGAAGTAAAAGGAAGAAAAGGTTTTATGAATAGTTTTTTCTTGTGACATGTTGGTGAACATTAAGATCATGATACTAAGAAAAAACCTGCTACCAGAAAGAAAAAAACAAATCATTTAAATTTTGTCAGGTCGTCCTAAGGGAACTCATGGAAAATGTACTTCTGCCAGGAGGATCTGGATGCCTTAAAGATGGGACCAGAACACAAAAGTCTGGAGGCTTCTGTCTTTGACAGTCCACCTTCCCCTTGGGTAGGAAGTAATGGCATTTCCTGAAGTGTCGTGATGTGTGGTCCATGTGCACAGACAAGTGCTTATCTCTGTCTGTCCTGGACCCCACTTGGAAGAAAGCTACAACTTGGATTTAATGTATCCCAGAGACCTTCACTGAAAATTCATTTTACCCACTACTTACATAATTCGCTATAGTTGAAATTTTACCATGAATAAGGAGATTGGACTCACAAGAAACATCTAAACTCTGTTTTCAATTTGATATATCAAGAAAATATGGAGCCTCAACGGTGTGCAAGAAAGTAAGCTAGATGCTGAAATAGGAGATGAAGCTCAATGATGAATGAGTCTCCTGTCTTGAGTGCTCTTACAAGCAAACTTTTCCAACATAAACATAGAAGCAAGCATCTAGTCAGGGGTATTCTATTCAAACTTCAGTTTTCCACGGGGGCATTATAGGTTCTATCTGTTAGCCTTAGCCTCTACTCCCCCTTCTTCTAGTAGGAATTGGGGTAACAATTTTGGAGACTCAGTTTTCTGAGCTTTTTCTAGATCCAAAATTCCCAGTATTCCTGTATTAACAGTTTTAGACTCACTCTGTCCCAGACCATAAATAATTGAGAGCTAACCTATATTTTTCAAGTGTGTTGAAAGGGGTTTTTAATTCTTTGAGACCACAGTTCAAAAGCTATATATATATGTATATGTAAAGTATGTAAATGATTTTCTTAAATGCAATAAGAATAACCCTAAGACCAATGTTCTTCTTTTAAGAAATAAAAATTATAAGTAAACATCCCCTTCCAGGGGGCACCCATAACCAGGTGAATCAAACTCTAGTAGTTATCAGTCCGGCCTGGTGTCTGAGAACTACACTCTTAATTCCAAAATCCAACAGCAACCCCACTGAGTCCGCATGAAAAGCTTGGCTATCCTTTCCAGGCAGACAGACCCAGAAACACAGCCGCCTTTTCTTCTGTTTGCTTTAACTGGATTCCAGGTTTTCTTCCCTAGTCCTTTCTCCTGGTGGATCTGAATAACCTGTTCCTCGGTCCCTAGTGTCCTCATGAAACTTGTTCTCCTTCTTTTTCCTTAAACTCATCTCCCCAGCCTTACTAGAAAGCGGCCTCTCTTTTTCTTCCTTCTCTCTTTGTCACACAGGGAGTTTGTGACAAAGCCAGGTCTAAACTATATCTATCTCCAGGGCTCCAGTGCGCCTGCCTGTCTGATAGGCAAATAGATATCTTGCCTTTTTTTTTTTTAAAAAAAAAAAAAGGTCCATTCAAATGTCATCTTTCTTGGCTTTTTAAACTTTGAGAACATTTAGACAATACTGGTAAATAATCCAGTTCCTATAGTTTTGTAAAAGAGCCAAGTTTGAGGTTTCTATTTTATTTGTCACCAATTGCTCCTGGCAAAAGAGGAGAAATATGCCAAGCTTTTAAGCCTTTATAAACTGCAGTATGAGCAATGCTTGGTACCAATAATAAAACAACTCATGAAAATATTTTTACAGAACCAAATGAAATTAAACTTAACAAAAAGTCACCCCAAAGAGAGGAAATTATGGTTAGTTTGGTTAGCCACATGTCATTCCTAGGGTTTTATAGACTGATGCACATTTTTGGAATGGCATGACCCAGTCTTATAAATCTAGATACACATTAAACAATCTCTGGGAGAATTTTGTTAAAGACAAACATTGAAGTAAAACTGGATTTAGTAAATTTTATGACATAGAAAAAATATATATATACACTGGTCAAAAGAAAAAAATATATATACTGGTCATTTTTGTATAGTCTCTCACAATAAATGAAGTTATATATAAGTATTATTTTGGTAATAATTTAGGGAAGAGATTCCAATATAGCTTTCATTTGACTAAATTAGAAATCTACTTTGAATCTCTGTACTAAAAAGTACATGTTATTTTTATTTGCTATCATCCGTATAACTCCCTGTATATATACCACATCTTCTGAACAGTTTCATTCTAGAAAGAAGGTTGTGAAATGCCCAAGAACTAAAAGAAAACACAAATTAGAGCATGGCATTAGCCACGTACAGAACAGAATGGAGTGTGGTATTACACAATGTCTGTGATTAATATACTACTTAATAAGTCTGATCATCTTTTAAAATTATTTTTTAGGTGCTCCATTAGTTAGCATGAAAAGGGCTCAAAAAATCTTATGTATAAAGGAGGTGCATGACTTGGTTTTATTGCCTACTAAATTGCAGGCATTAACACTGCAAAATAACATAACTCATGAAATTAATCACATACCCCGGGATCATGGCTTGTTCTGACAAACATACAAAACACGCGGGATGCAGAGAGATAAACAATGGAGGTTATAATCTCCCCCGACCCAATGCATCCCGCTATACCTGAGTCAACAAAAAATTGAGTGATTAACACAAATATCACAGGGTGTGGGGTATCTGTGTGCGTAGCTGTCGAGTACCTCTCTTTCCTTTTCCTGTTTATGTTGTCAGTTACGAAGTGCTGAGTTGGAATGTTCTTATATTTAAGATCCGTTCAGCGTTTTCTCTTTTTCCTCACAGTTACGTTGGCCTTTTCCTTTAATTATCTTGATGTTGTTATTCTTGGCAAGGTTGCCCTTTCCATTAGGGTGTGTTTACCTTCCAAACAGTCCCTACTTCCTCCTTATCTTTGTGAGCTTATTAAAATTCCCAGCTCTGACTGCTCACTTCCCCTCTTTAGCATTTCCTCACCTTCACAGCTCACTTCTCTCTCTCTTTTCAGACCTTCTTTCAACTCTCACCCCAACCCTCTCATCCCTTTGGAATAACAAGTTATTTCCTCTTTCATTTCCTCTTACAGAAGATGTTTTTGGACCCCTTCCCAAAAATCTTTGGCATGAAACCATACCCATGCCGTTCTGAGTTTCCAGCAGGCACGTTTCCAGCGGTGTTTCATCGGCCTGGCGCCCTTGGCCTTCACACCAGTTAGGCCTGGCTCTGTCAGTCCTGTTCACCGCTGTCCAGCACTCCAGGCAGCCCGAGACTGGCGTAGCAGGACGGGTGGGGCTTGCTCCCTCTGGCAACAGGCTTGTGTTTTTATACCATTTTCAAAAAGTCTGTTTGAGGTATGAAAAATCTGGACTTTATTCACACAAGTGAAAAGGGAATTTGATGAAGGGAGGGAATGCTGAGTTGGCAATATTTACCCAGCTGAGACATGTTTCTCAATGCACGGAGTAGCTGTATCACCCAATTACTTCTCATTCTTCCATGGTCAATCCAGAAGTAAGTTTGACAGTGCCATCCAAACTGGAGGGAAAACTCTAAAACTCTATCTAAAATTAAATATTTTCTATCTTAAGGTTAAAAAAAATTGGGGGGGAGTCATATTAATTCATCCTTTAATGGAGAATTACCCATAATGATTATATTAAACAAACTAAAAACTCCACCATTCATTACTTGATAGTGTGTTGAAGTGAACAGTTTCATATCAGATTTTGATATTTATTCTAAGTATTTATGTATCACTAATATGATATGTTTAAGAACTAGATGATACTGTCTTGGGATGAAGGTTTTTCTCATGCACTGAAACTCAAAGACAAGAAGCCATGACAGTGGCTATGTCACATAACCCCAGGCAGTCTTCTCCACGTTTGATACCTCATGCTCTGGCAACCATGTAAGTAAATGTGCATGAAAGCACACATTCAAGTTAATGGCATTGGAATCTGGTGCCCATAAAAGTGGGTCCCAGATTAGAGACTAAAAGTGAACAAGTAAGTTATTTCTTTTGATTCAGAACATTCTAGATTCAAAATTCAAACCTGGTCTTTTTTGTGACATTTGACTGATTTTGTTTGGCTCAAAGGGCAAAGGGCCTGATCCAGAAAAAGACTGTGAATGTTAATTTAAATTTTTACTGTTTTTTTTTTTTTTTTGTAAATTAGACCTCGACTGGCCAAGTTATAAACTTTTTCTATGTTACTCCAGTACATTGTTGTTAATACAATTAAAAATTCAAAGTCAAAAAGGCTTCCAATTCAAAATGGTATTTGCCAAACAGTTTCAATGTCTCCCTTTAATCTGGTGAAAACACTGATGAGGGCCCTGGGAACATCATGTTGCTTGAGAGGCACTAGCTCAGCAGACAAACCAACCCACAGGAGGGGAAGGAGGAGGAGAGAACAGTCTGTAGGTCAGAGGGGCCACTAGTGAGCACCCGTTCCAGGAGGACCACTCAGTGCCCATGAATCCACCTCACAGCCCGCAGCTAAGGAGGAGATCAGACACCCATAAGGGGTGGAGAGCAGCGCCCGAGACACTCCACTCACCCTCTCCACTAACATCATCCAGTCCATGGAGCTCACTCTTCAGGTGAGGCTGAACAAAAAGGGGCGGGAAAACCCTACAGAACAGGGGAAAGAGAGCAGCTTCTGCAAACCCCAGAGAAAGAGAAGCTGGGTTTGAGTTTATCACCTGCTGGCCACCTGAACTTGGATGAGATACGTAAACTCACTAATCTTCAGGTTTTGTGAGAATTCAATGATGTATAAAAAGAAAAAACAAATGTGCCTAAGATATGGTAAGTACTCAATAAATGTTGGTTAATATAATGATTATGATTACCAGATAGTAAGATGAACTTTCAAGCTATTATTCATTCAATCAGTGAATATTATTGGATGCTTGTTCTATTTGACATTAAAAAAAAAACACATAACATGTTCTCTTTCCTGTTATCTCATGCTACTTTTGTATTCTAATAATTAATAATTAAAATAGTTCTGCTCCAAGAATAATAAACTAAATGGAAAGCAATATAATAATATTATCAATTGAGTTCTAGGAGAAAGTGTCATGGAAATCTCAAAATCAGAGTCAAAGTCAGAGTTTAACTACGCAAACTATGTTAAAACTGGATTTAATATAAGCTTATATAATTAGATGTTTATATTCAATATTAAAGAATGTAATTTTTATTGTCAAAAATATATAAAAATAGTATAAATACAAGTCTCTCAACATAGACACTACATAAATAGTTTAATGTAGACTATAGAAAACTGAAAGAACTTAATTTATTAAGGTTTGCTATAAAAAGTATATAATTGCTGTAATAATATCATTCTAAGATAATAGCAATCCTGATGTTCTAATAGCCATTATATTAGAATTGCTTTCTCTTCTCCCAGGCATAACTCTAATTTTACTATCAGAGGTCTCTGCCATTTCATTTAATGTTATCAAACTTGTCCTCTTACAGTAATTCTGCTAATATTAATATATTTAGATTTTCCTTGGGGAAAATCACAATAAGAACACAATTTTTTAACTGACTGTTGGAATATGGTCTAAATTGATTTTTTTTGCCCATGTCAGAGCTGAAGGAGTAATTATCTGACATAAGATGATGGTGCATTTGCCTCACAAAAAGCCCACTCTTGGGGTTGCTTAAAATGTCACATGCTACTATTTCTGTTCCTAACTAATACAACAGAATTAGCTGATTTTTCCCCTAAAAACCCTTGAGGATACTTATTTTTTTCTGTGTATACCAATGACAGCCACCCTACTGAAGTGCTTTGGCACCTCGGGATCCAAGTGTTTTTGAGGTAAGTCTGCTAAAATAAACTCGAGTTCTCATCCTAAATAGCTCATCCGAAAGGAAAAGAATAGGGATTTTACCTAATTGTGAACATTGAAACTACATGAAGTTCCCTTGTAAGTTCTGACTAAATAGATATTCATTGAAACAAATCAAGATATATAATAATTTCCCAGCCTAACACTGCATCAGATGCTGAAACAGAATCCCCCCTCATTTTCTAAGATGATCTGTCTGTTCTTATTTAGAGAAGCCAAAAAAGAAAAATAACTTTTTGCCCCATACTATGTAACTTTCAACTCATCAAAGGCAAAGCCCCCTTGGACCATCTCCTATCTTTCTGGCTCTCTCTCCACCAGTAAAGGCTTTTAAGAAATTGAAAGGAATATCTTTATGTCCTTTCTAAATGTTCCCCACTGCCTCCTTCTTTTTGATGGGTAGGTTGGTGCTACCATCAGCAGTCCAATTCTCTATCAGCACATTTTAAACCACATTGAAAGAAAGAAAAAGGAGAAAAGAAGTAAGTCAGAATCCGGAGAGCTGACCACACTGGCCTCAACTTTGCTAATTGAAACATGACTCCCCGGAGCCATATGTCCACAATTTTTATGTCCGTAATTGTATCTGAAGAGTTTGGAGAAAGACAAATTGCAGGAGAAGAAACAGTAAATACTCAGATACAAGTAGCTGACCACAAAAAGTTTCCAGAATGATACCACCCAACATCTTACTGTTGTACAGAGCAGCAGACAATAATAGTCTTTGGAAGCAAACTGCTGAGTTGTAACCATGGTTCTGCCCCCGGACAAGTTGCTTAGTTTCTCTGAGCCTCTTCCCTCATCCACAGAATACGAATAGTCATTCCTTGCCATTCTGTTGTTACACAGGTTAAAGTAAAACATGTGAAGTACTTAGAATAGTAACTGACTCACAGCAAGTACCCAGTTAAGTGTTAGCCATTAATATCATCATCCTTGTTTCTTTTACTTGTCTCTTTGTTACACGTTTCTTGTTTTTCCCAATTATGTCAATTATTTCAATAAACATGTTTGAGGACATGCCACATGCCAGACAAGCACCACAGAGGGAACTGTGACACAAAGAATAACTGAAATGTAGAGATTCCAGCTACAGAAATTCACAATCCGGGAGATGGGACAGACATAAACTGACAAGCACTCTACCTGCTAATGAACACAGGACACCACCGTGCCCTTATTTCTATGACTGTCTGCATCTGCTAGTGGACTGCAGACACCTCAAAGTCAAAGCCACAGCTTAGTCTTCCCCATATCCCTAGCACCTCATCTGGCCTATGATTACATGTTCAGTAAATGTTTGCAAAACAAACAGATGAATAAATGAATGCTTTGCATTCAGAGCAAAGAGAGTTTACACCACCTGGAGAAAATGGGGTGGCCTCACCAAAAAAGTCACTTTGGAGCCGAATCTTAAAGAAGAAACTGAAGTTCAATAGGCAGCGTATGAAAGGGCTTTCTGGGAAAATGGACCTGTAAAAAAATTCAATTCTAAATTCTCAGAAGGTTTGACCTCTCATTTTAAATCCCCTTATAACAGCACATAAGACCTTGAAGAAAAGTTATTCATAGATTATTGAATACCAACAATAACTAATATTTTTTGAGCAATTAAACATGCCAGGCACTGTCCTAAATGTTCTACAGAATTAACTTATTAAATCCTCCCAACAGTTATATGAGGTAGGTACCCACTTCTCTTAGACACAGAGACTTTAGGTGATTTGCTCAAGGTCAGAGGGTCAGCTTTCAGCCTAGATGGTCTAGTTCAGGAGCCAACAGGCTTCCTCACAGGCTCTCTCCCCTCCACACTCACTCCCTCTGTCGCTGGATGAGTGCTGATCAGCTGCTTTGTTCCAGGCACTGTTCTAGTGCTTATCCTTATGAAGCTGGCACTGTAGTGTGAGAAGACAATGAGCTGAAAAACTAAGTAACCGTTATAAAATATGAGGAGGTGATGTGCTATGGGAAAAAAACCATGAATGAGAAAAGGGGAATATGGAGTGTCAGATAAAGGGGAGATATTCAACTTCAACTACTGGGGTCAGTGAAGGCCTCCCTAAGAAAATGACATCTAAGCAAAGACTTCACGAGGGTAGAAGAGTGAGGTTGGTGGTTCTCTGGAATTAGGGGATTCGAGTCAGTGGGTAAAGCAGGTGCAAAGGCACTGAGATAAGAGCACTCCTGGCCTGTTGAGGAGGAGAGTAGAAGAAAAGGCCAGAAAGATAAGAGATGGTGAGACTCTAGAGAGTCTTCTAAGTCACTAGCTTTTAGAAAATATTATGCGGTAGTTTTCTTTGCACCAGTACCCACCCAGCCTTCTTCCCTCGCTTGGGCCAAGCAGTAAGACAGATTTTACAACTGGCCTCCAGCCATTCTGTTCTTTACACCCCAGTAGAGCGAGTCCACTTTGTAGTGCTCACACACCTATTCCTCCTTCTTGGATCCTTTTTCACATTCAATAAAATTGGACCATGGACAACACAGATTCATTACTGACATGGAAAACATCCCTGGACCTTTGAATAAGATCACTGATCTAATAAACCAGAAGATTAGGGGTGGGATGGCAAAAGGATGCTTACTTTAAATAGTTGCTCTGAGTCTGTAACCATTTTTAGATGACAAATTCCGTAACTACACCTCAGCCCCTACCCAGTGCTTGTGAGTAGTAAGGTTCATACAGACCAAAATTTTTTTTCACAATATTTTACGAATGTTTCAAAGAAATGCCAATTTTTCAGCTCAAGAACTTAGATTATGTTGTTTTATCTTGATTTTCAGTCCACAGTTTGATACCAGAGTCCCATTTTGGGTGAAAATACTTTCCTATGAAGAATCCCATTCAAGTCTCAGACAAAACCACAGAGATTAAATTTGACAGGGAAACTTCATAAAACGATAAAAGCAGATGTTAGGAACCAAGCAATTACTAATCCTTAAAATCTATTTTCTTAGTAATTGTTATTTATAAGAAACCTGAAATCTTTGAATCAATGAAATTTTTAACTGCTTTTATTTAGGTAAAATTTACACAGTGAAATCCTTAAGTTCAATACCTAAATGTAAACAATCATGTAACCAACAACTAAAGATGCAGAAAATTTCCATCTCCCCATAAAGTTTTCTCACATGTCATCCTACCCTATTCCCCCACCCCAAGACAACCGCTGTTCTGATTTCAAAATCTTGCAATGTTAGTTTTATCATTCCTTGAATTTCATATAAATGGAATCACACAGCATACGCTCTTTTGAATCTGGCTTATTTTGCTCCACAGAATAAGATTCATCCATACAGTTAAGCATCCTTAGTTCACTTTTTTTTTTTTTTTTTTTGCTAAGCAGCATTTCATTGTATGAATACATAACAGTTTATTTATTCTCCTGTTGATAGACATTTGGGGCTATTGTGAATAAAACTACTATGAACATTCTTGGATAAGTCTTTTTGCGGACATGACTTTTCGTTTCTCTTGGGTAAAAACATTAGAATATAATGATGCAAAGACAGAGATTATTGATGTTTAACTTTATAAGAAGGTATCAGACGGTTTCCCAAACTCGTTATGCCATTTATACTCCCACCAGTACACACAGGAGATCCAATTTCCACATATCTCACAGACATTTGGTTTTTTAAGTCTTTTTTAACAAAAGCCATACCAGTCATTTTGAAAGACTATCTTACTATGGTTTTAATTTGCATTTCCTTGATGACAAATGATTGGAGCCCATTTTCACGTGCTTATTTTCCATTTGTCTGCCTTTGTTTTGAAGTAGGTGACCTAAACATTTGCCCATTATTAGACAGTTGCTTGTATTTTTTTATTGATATGTAGGAGTTCTTTACATCTTCTTGATAAAAACCTCTTGGTAGACATATCTCTTCAAATAAATTATGCCTTTGTATACCTAAGCATATTGTATGCCTTTTCTTACTAGTGTCTTTGGATTATCAGTTTTAATTTTGATGAGGTCTAATTTAATCATTTACAAATTTTATGGTTCCTGCTTTTTGCATTCTTAGAAATCTTTGCCTGTCTCAATAGCACAGTCTTATTCAAGGTTTTCTTCTAGAAGCTTTATACTTCTACCTTCAAATTTATAGTCAATCTCAAATTAATTTGTGTTTAGTGTGAAGACGGATTGAGAGTCACATTTTCGATATGTTTATCCATTTGTTCCAGCACCATTTGTTGAAAATCTTTTCCATTCCCCCATTGAATTGCAGTGGCATCTTGGTCAAAAATTAATTGACCATATATATGTGTGCCTATTTCTAGACTCTCCATTCTGTACCATTGATATATTTTTCTATCATTATGCCAATAATATATTGTCTTGATCACTGCAGTTTTATAGTAAGTCTCAAAATCAGGTAAACTCCTCCAACTTTATTCTTTTCCAAAACTGACTCTTCTAGGTCTTTTTTTTATTTCTATATAAATGATGTTTTCTTCGAAAGGAGAGGGGGCTACTGTAATTTTGATTGGAATTGTGTTAACTCTATCTATAGATCTATTTGGGCAGAAGTGACATTTTAACAATATTGAGTCTTCCATCCATGAACAAGATATAATTCTTCTTTATTTACGTTTTATTTAGTTATTATCAGCATTGTTTTGAAGATTTCAGTATAGAAGTCTTGAATATCTTTTGCTAAATTTATTATTATTTATTTTATGGATTTTGATGATAAATGTTACTATTTTCTTAAATTTTATTTTCAAATTATTTCTTGTTATAATATAGAAATACAAATAATTTTATCTATTGACCTTGCATTCTGGGACTTTATTAAATCACTTGTTAGTTCTAGTAGTTTTTATATAATTTTCTGAAAGTTTTTTACATACACTATTATTCCATCTGCAAAGAAACACAGCTTGACACTTCTTTTTATTCTTCATGTCCTTTATTCCTTTTTATTTATTTTCATTTTTGTTCTCTTTTTTTAACCTTATTGCACTAGCTAGAGCCTCCAAGATAATGTTGAATGGAACTTATGAAAGTGAACATCTATGAGAGTGGACATCCTTGCCTTGTTGCAGGGTAAACCTGTCCAGTTTTTATTATTAAGTATGATGTTAGCTGCAGAGATTTTTTAAAAATCTTGTTTATCACACTGAGGAATTTTTCTTCCTTTTTTGGTATTTTTTTCTAGTATGGATCTGTTGACAATGAAGTCTCAAAAGCTTCATTTATTTAAGAATATCTGATTATTTCAGTCCCATTTTTAAGGATATTCTCACTACACATTGAATTCAATATTGATAGGCAATTTTTTTTCTTTCTGAAACCAAAAGACCTCATTTAATTGTTTTCTGACTTTCATTCTTTCTGATAAGAAGACAGTAGTCATTATTTTGTTCCCCATCATGTAATGCCTTTTTCTTTCTTTCTTTCTTTCTTTCTTTCTTTCTTTCTTTCTTTCTTTCTTTCTTTCTTTCTTTCTTTCTTTCTTTCTTTTTTTCTTTCTTTCTTCTTCTTTCCTTCTTTCCTTCTTTCTCTCTATCTTTTTTTTTCTTTAAATTTTCTTCTCTGGCTGTGGTCAATATTTTATCTCTGGCTTCCAGCAAGTTGATTATTATATGTCTAAGTATAATTTTCTTTGTATTTATCTTGCTTGAGTTAGATCTAAAAATGGATGTTTTTCACACAATTTAAAAAACTGGGGACCATTATCTTTTCAAATAGTTTTTCTGCCCCTATTCTCTTTCCCCTTTCCTTTAGAAACTCTAGCTTCATGTATCTTAGGCTACTTAATATTTTCCCACAGGTCACTGAGGCTCTATTCTCCCCTTGCCAATCCTTTTTCCTCTGTGTTCTTCAGTGTGAGTAACTTCTATTGACTTATCTTAAGATTTGCTGACTCTTTCTTCTGCACTGTCCAGTACGCTCTTTAACCCACTCAGTAAGTTCTTATCTTATTCAGATATCTTATTTTGCAATGCTAGAAGTTCCATTTGACTCTTCTTCAAATTTTCCATTTCATGCTAAGATTCATCATCTGTCCATTCAATTTGACCATCTTTCCCTTTCAACTCTTGAACACATTTACAGTAACCATTATAAAATGCTTCTCTTCTAATTCCAATAGCTTGGCCATTTCAGGGTTTCCTTAGAATGACTGATTTTTCTTTTGCTTGTGGTTTAGTTTATTGCTTTTTTTTTCATATGTTTAATATAACTTTTTATATGTTGGGTGTTGTGAATAATACCTTGTAGGAAGTTTGTATTATATTGTCTTCATTAAAGTATATTATCTGGCAGTCAGATAATTTACTGGCACATCCTTTAATTCAGTCAGACTTGGTTTTAAGCTTTGTTAGTATGGTTCTATTTTAGTGTATTCTTTAACTAGGAGTGTGATCTTCCTCTAAGTTGTGGTCCTTACTCCTAAAATATGGCCTTTTGGAGTTCTCAACTAAGTGTCAGCCCATTTTGACTGGGCTAGAATTCCAGTGTCTTCCAGCATTGCATGATCTTTGAGAGTTCCAATCAGCTTTCTGACCCCACTGGTCTCTCTCTGCTTGGCCTTAGAGTCTTATTCCACATATGCATAGCCCAACCCTTGGCAAAAGACCCAAGGGGAACCTATACACAACCTCGATAGCCTCCTCCTCTCTAGGACCCTGGCCCGCATATTCCAGCTACTTTAGCATACCTAAATTCTGAGCTCTGCCTTCTCAGCTAAGCAAGACTGACACTCTCCACTTAAGCCTCACCTCCCTGCACCATAGTCTAGAAAGAAAGTGCCACTAATCAGAAAGCTGGAGTAAACATGAAGTTTACCTCTTAGCTTCATTCTAAGAATTATAGTCTTGTGCTGTCCATTTCCAAGTGCCTGAAAAACTGTATCTTCATGTATGTTTTCCAATTTTATAATTATTTAGAGCAAAGTTAACTCTTATACCAGTTTTGCTAATATGTCCTGAAATAGAAGTGCAATCAGCTAATAAGGCATCAGTTTATGCTCTTGAATCCAACGTCACTCCTTCAGCCTTAGTTTTCTCATCTTGTAAAATTATGGGTTGTCTGGAAGGGATTTACTTCTTCTAAGATCCTAAGATTCAGTAATCTCTTGCCTCAGATGTTAGAGAATATCTCCAGTCATAGCCTCATTCCTTATAAACACGTAAGTGGATTTATTTAGTGCTGGCATTTGGACTGCCACCTTGACCTTTTCCAGTTAGCACAAGTGTGGTATTTTGTTCTAAAAGCTAAATAAATAAATAAATAAATAAATAAATAAATAAATAAATAAATAAATAAATCTCTTATAGGCATTATAGTTAGCAACATTCTTTCAAACCCACTACATCATTGTGCTGGAGTAGAAATTAAGATGGTCCCAGTTTTTTCCATTTAATATTAAAAGTTGACATCATTTTAATAGAGAATTTAGTAGATTAATGTCTAGAATGTTAGGTATGTGCCTGGGGTTTCTTGAGTGAAACGGTCCCATAAATATAAAACAGAATTTTCCATACTCAAAAACTGTAGTACTCCAAATATGTGTTATGGGATAGGATAAAGAGAAAAAATGAAAATAGTTAATCATTCTTGCATACTTTCAAATGTTCCAAGAACACACACACATACAATACCTAGTATGTACCTTTCATGAAATTATAAAACAAATTTACCAATCTTGCAAAAGACTAGGATTTATAAGCTACTTAACAGATATCCATTTCCTCAATTTCCTTTTTTGTCTTTTCTTCATTTTCTTAAAGACACTGATATTTACACATAAAACTGTATTTAAAGGGTTTTTAGGCAAGAATACTTTTGCATGTATTAAATCGTTTATTTAAAAGTTTTAACCTTTTTTTCTAAGAGTACTTGAAGGTTGTCTTGAGAAACATCACATGTGGAAAATAAAACTTTTTCTTGCATTAAGAATTTTTGGTGAAATATTTTTAAACTTCAGGTAGTCATTTCAGATGATCTAATAGAACCCCAGAGACAATAAAAGAAGAGTACATCTGTTATCCTCTCTGTTAATATAAGTGTCTGATTGTTCCATATCCCACTAGGCATATTCCCACATTAAACATGACAGAGAGAATGAGCAGTAATGACCACAGTGCAATGACTGGGTTTGTAAACATACCATGCAATGACCATAGGCTCACTTCAGAAATAATGTGCTAACAATAGTAAAGTGACCAATGACAACCACAAAGGACTATTAAAAAACAGAGGGGGACATGTGGACACTAAAAGCTTGTTGGAGAGAAGGCATTTACTAAGCTTGCTCCTAGAGGACTCCCAAGGCCTCAGGACGTAGTTCACAGCACATTTTTCTCTTCCTTTATCTGCACAGTGAGAACACCAATTTCAGGACTACTCTTGAGAGCAGCATGAGAATTTTTCGGTGTGCAGTTTTTTGAGATGGAGATATTCTGAGGTTGACTTTAAATAGGTAGGAAAAGGAATATTTCTGGATATGGATAGCCTTCACACTGCACAGTAGGGTGGGACCATAAAAATGACCATGCAAGCTGAAACCATGCAAGTCATTTTAATAACCAGTGAGAAATTATGATTATTTTGTGACCTCTAAAAATTTGTTTTCTGTCTTACTAAATCATCACACTTCTAAGTTTGGGTCAGCTTCTAACCTTTTGTTCTTTGTTATTTGACTTAAACATTGTATAATATCTCTAAGAGTTATTTAATATGGAGGTTTTTGATTCTGTTTTTTACTAATATAACTCCGTCTGGGACATCTTCATTCTTTTCTTCACAGCCATTTTCCAATTTTACTTCCAGAGTCATCACTTTTTTGTTTCTTTGCTACACTTTCATCTTTGTTGGTCAATTCTGTTTCAGTAATCAATTTTTGTAAAAAGTCATGTGAGTTTATCACTGGGAGACAAAACACACCACCACCATGCACTTTGCTGTCTGTACATGAACTGAATAACAGATGCATAGTGACCAGTCACTGACAAGTATTGAATAAAGTGATGTGACTGTCACTGATCATGAGGTACATCTGCCATATATATGTACATATGTATATAATGTATAGCATTATAATTTGACATCTGTATACACTACAAAGTGAATACCACCACCACAGGTCCAGTTACCATTCATCATCACCATACACTTGACCTCCTCCAGCCATTTTGCCCACCCTGAAACCCCTTCTCCTCTGGAAACCAATAATCTGATCTCTGTATCTATGGGCTTGTTTTGTTTTATATTATTTGTTTTGTTTTGTTAAATTCCACATAAGTAAAATTATACAGTATTTATCTTTTTCTGTCTGACTTATTTCACTGGGCATAATACCATTAAAGTCCATCCATGTTGTTGCAAATGGCAGGATTTCATCCTTTTTTATGGCTGAGTAGTATGCCATTGTATTTATATATCACATCTTTATCCATTCATCCATCATAGGACACTTAATTCAACACCCATTTATGATAAAAACTCTCACCAAAGTGGGTATAGAGGGAACATAATAAAAGCTATATATGACAAACCAACAGCCAGCATACTAATCAATGGTGAAAAACTCAAAAGCTTCCCACTAAAATCTGGGACAAGACAAGGATGCCCACTATCACCACTCCTATTCAACATAGTCTTGGGAGTCCTAGCCACAGCAATCAGGCAAGAGAGAGAAATAAAATGGATCCAAATTGGAAAAGAAGAGGTAAAAGTGTCACTATATGCAGATGACATAATACTACATATAGAAAACCCTAAAAGGTCCACATAAAAACTACTAGAGCTGATTGAAGAATTCAGCAAGGTAGCAGGTGACAAGATTAACGTCCAAAAATCAGTTGCATTTCTTTACACTAACAATGAATCAACAGAAAAAGAAAGTAAAGAAACAATCCCCTTTAAAATAGCACCCAAAGTAATAAAATACCTAGGAACAAATCTAACAAAGGAAGTGAAAGACTTATACATGGAAAACTATAAACCATTGATGAAGGAAATTAAAGAAGACTTTAAAAAATGGTAAGATAGCCCATGCTCCTGGATTGGAAGAATAAATAGTGTTAAATTGGTCATACTGCCCAAGGCAACCTACAAATTTAATGCAATCCCTATCAAATTACCCAGGACATATTTCACAGAACTAAAGAAAAATCAATAAAATTTATATGGAACCACAAAAGACGTAGAATTGCCAAAGCATTACTGAAGAAAAAGAAAGAGGCTGGAGGAATAACTCTCCCAGACTTCAGACAATACTGTAGAGCTACAGTAATCAAGGCAGCATGGTATTGGTACAAAAACAGTCATATGAACCAATGGAACAGAATAGAGAGCCCAGAAATGAACCCACAAACTTTTGGTCAACTCATCTTCGACAAAGGAGGCAAGAATATACAATGGAATAAAGACAATCTCTTCAGCAAATGGTGTTGGGAAAACTGGACAGCAGCATGTAAATCAATGAAGCTAGAACACTCCCTTACACCATACACAAAAATAAACTCAAAATGGATCAAAGACTTAAACATAAGACAAGATACAATAAGCCTCCTAGAAGAAAATATAGGCAAAATATTATCTGACATACATCTCAAAAATCTACCCAAGCAATAGAAATAAAAGCACGAATAAACAAATGGGACCTAATGAAACTTACAAGCTTCTGCACAGCAAAGGAAACCATAAATAAAACAAAACGACAACCTACAGAATGGGAGAAAATTTCTGCAAATGATGAAACCGACAAAGGCTTGATCTCCAGAATATATAAGCAGCTCATATAACTTAATAGAAAAAAAACAAACAACCCAATCCAAAAATGGGCAGAAGACCTAAGCAAGCAATTCTCCAAGGAAGAAATACAAATGATCAATAGGCACATTAAAAAATGTTCAATATCACTAATTATCAGAGAAATGCAAATCAAAACTACAATGAGGTGTCACTTCACACCAGTCAGAATGGCTATCATTCAAAAGTCCACAAATGACAAATGCTGGAGAGGCTGTGGAGAAAAGGGAACCCTCCTACACTGCTGGTGGGAATGCAGTTTGGTGCAGCCACTGTGGAAAACAGTATGGAGATTCCTCAAATGACTAGGAATAGACTCACCACATGACCCAGGAATCCAGCTCCTGGGCATATATCCAGAAGGAACCCTACTTCAAAATGATACCTGCACCCCAATGTTCATAGCAGCACTATTTACAATAGTCAAGACATGGAAACAGCCTAAACAGCCATCAACAGATGACTGGATGAAGAAGATGTGGTATATTTATACAATGAAATACCATTCAGCCATAAAAAGTGACAACATAACACCATTTGCAGCAACATGGATGTTCCTGGAGAATGTCATTCTAGGTGAAGTAAGCCAGAAAGAGAAAGAAAAATACCATATAAGATCGCTCATATGTAGAATTTAAAAAAAAAACATAAATAAAAAACAGAAACAGACTCATAGACATAGAATCTGGTTGCCAAGGGGGCAGGTAGTGGGAAGGAATAGACTGGGAGTTCAAAATTTGTAGATACTGACAGGTAGATGCAGAATAGATAAACAAGATTATACTGTATAGCACAGGGAAATATATACAAGATCTTGTGGTAGCTCACAGCGAAAAAAATGTGACAATGAATGTATGTTCATGTATAACTGAAAAATTGTGCTCTGCACTGGAATTTGACACAAGATTGTAAAATGACTATAACTCAATAAAAAATGTTTAAAAATAAAATAAATAAAATACATTCTCAAAAAAAAAAAATACAGATGGCCAACAAGCACATGAAAAGATGTTCTACATCATTAATTATTAGGAAAATGCAAATCAAAGCCACAATACCGTATCACTTCACACCTATTAGAATGACTATTATCAAAAAGACAAGAAATGACAAATGTTGGAGAGAATTTGCAGAAAAGGGAACACTTGTACACTATTGATAGGACTGTAAGTTGGTATAACCACTATGGAACACAGTACAAAGATTCCTCAAAAATAAAATTAAAAAAAAGAATAGAATTACCATATCACCCAAATATGCCGTTTCTGGGTATTTATCTGAAGAACATAAAAACACTAATTTGAAAAGACACGTGCACCCCTATGTTCACTGCAGCATTGTTTATAATAGCTTAAGACACGGAAACAACCTAAGCACCCATCAGTGGATGAGTGGGTAAAGAAGATGTGACATATATACACAATGGAATACGACTCCACCACAAAAAAGAAAGCATTTGTTTTTCACTTCATGATTTGTGGGCTGGAGAGCTAGCAGCAAAGTTTGTGTTTAGATAATTACTCAAGATTAGTACACTGTGGTAACTGAAATTTCGAACATTTTGTTGGAAGACTGGTGTTACCTAACTAAACTGTGGTGACTGAAATTCACACATATCTGAACCATGCAAAGTGAGGATTGTCTGTATTTAGAAAATTGGTTTTCCTACTGATTTGACTTGATCTCAGTTTAGTCATTGGATATTTATTTTCTTTCTGCTTTAATGGATTTATAAAACTTCTAAGAAAAGGGCTTGATGGGCTTTTTGGAGTTTAGAGGGAGTAAATCTCCAGCAAAACTCAGGTTTACGGGAGATAGAACTATTCCACTTGCCATAGAGCTTAATTTCTATTTTAAACTCCTGTTATATGAAGTAGCAAATCTGGGCATTCTATCAGTGGCTCTCATCCCTGTATTAGGACTCAGTCCAAAAATTCCCTTCTCAGGACCTACCAACACCCTTCCAGCTTCAGCCTGATTCTCTCCTCTTTTAGACATGGCCCCTCCCTCACCAGCAAACATTATAAGAGAGGGAGGATCTGGGTTCTGAAAACGAAGTATCCTTAGATGATCTTCCACATCTTCTTATCCAATGTCTGCATCTTTCTGAAACTCAAAAACCAAGAATTTACCTAATTTCCCATGGAGGGTTCTACTATAAAGACCACTTCCCCAGCAGCAGGTGCTGCAAGATTCCAACTTTAATGGGAGAAAGACCAGATGATAAAAAGCAATGGAGAAAAACATAAAAGCTAATGTGTTCCCTAAATTTTATCCCACAGTAAGAGAAGAAATACAGTGAGGTGTACTGGTTATGAGTTTAAACAAAGGTCTGTCAGCTTCTTGAATTTAAATCCATGCTTCACTGCTAAATATTACTTTATCTCATTGGACCTCAGTTGCATCATCTGTAAAACTGAGAGACCAATGGTACAGACCTCTTAAGATTTTTGTGGAAATTAAACTTTTTTTCATGAAAAGCATTTAGCATAGTGCCTGGCAGTTAGCAACTGCTCAATAAATGTTAACCTTTGTTACTAAGAGAAGCAGCCACCAGTGGATAATGGAAACTCAAATTTTTGAGATTACATATCCCCCAAATACCCTTAGAATTATACCATTTATTCTCAGCTGGCGTGTACTGCCACAAGCTTTGCAAAAACAACAACAACAACAACAACAACAACAACAACAACAACAACATCAACAACTAGCCCACAATTCTGTTTTGAGCTAAAAAATTAAACCTTGCTTAGAATTTTCTTTACACAAAATTAAAAGAAGAGGATTTGCTGCTTTTTAAAAAGGATTCTATGTGATCACACACTGCATGTATCCTGTGGACTAGATTAGAGTAATGAAGTGTATGAATTTCAGTAAAAAAGCATTTTCTCTTTATCACCAACAACAGAGGCAAAGATTTAGAAGACTAACAGCAGGGGCAATCATGCTAAATCCATGTGAACTAATCAGTTGAGTATGAAGGGTCAAGAATCACAAAAATTCAAATTTTTTCCTCCTACCATTTGATGGCTAATACACCTGTGAAACCTGGGAAACAGTCCTAACTGTCATCGCCTTCACCATTTCCATCATGTGTCTGGAATTACTTTCCAGAAATGTTCGTGTGTGTGTGTGTGTGTGTGTGTGTGTGTACGTGCACACACACATGTCAGTGAATACAAAGGTTGGGCAAGGAGAAAGAAATGGTTTTGAAATGACAAATAGGATATTATTTATTGGAGCATTAACTGGGTATTGACAGCTTTCCATAGTTTTCCTTACAAGTGTGGCAGATCTCCCACATACAAAATAAAGTCAAATAAATACATGAATTATCAGCATCTCCTCAGCAAGTGTACCCAGTGCGAAATGTAACGCTTGCTAAAGCTGAGCATGTGAGCAACAGAGTTAGAGGCCAAGGGTCAGGGTAAGCCCAACAACTAAATCATAGACTCAACTCTACCCTGTGATGAGAAGAATGGGGGAAGAATCTCAGCCCCTCCTTATTCTTTCCAACTTTGTACATCTGTTATTCTTGCCCATTTGACCCCTCTCCTCCTTCTTTGATGACTGCACCTCAATTTTACCTTAGGAAACAACCCCCAAGGCATAAAGTCTTCTGTAAACAAAGTTTCTTCCTCCATCTTTAGCTTAGGACCTGCTACCTTTTGCAGGAATTCAATCCTGAGCAGGCAGATGTAAGGAATGAAGTCAGCTGGGCTCATTTGTCCCAGCACTGATGCCAGGAGACTGCAACCCAAATCCCTAGAGCTGCCCTGTCCAAGCTTGGGATTTCCAGACTTCCTATTGAGCCTGAGCATTCTCTCACATTTTTCTTGTAAATTCCCTGTTGCCTAAGTCAGCTAGGATCAGTTCTGTTGCTTACAACTAAAGAACTCTAGCTCATAGGCCACTCATCCTGCCTTCTGCCAAGACTCTGCTTAAAACTGTCTGGGGTGAAGAGATTCCTTCTGTGATTACTTCCCCTAAGTTCCATGCCTCAATTAGGGATGATGCCACCAAAAGAAGAAGGAGGTTAAGCTTCCATTTCAGAGGTCAGGAAGCATGAAAGTTAGAAACAGGAAGTCATCCTATTTAGTCATAAATATGTATATTAAAGATAGAACACAAATACTAATTTTTGTTTAATAAATTTAGGTCAGAAATAATTCTTAAGGGTTGGGTTTGTTATTTTCTGGCCTTTAAATATTATCTGCTATAGACTGAATGTTTGTGTCTCCCCAAAATGTATATGTCAAAACCTAATCTCAAATGTGATGGTAGTTGGAGGTAGGTCTTGGGACGTGATTAGGCTGTGAGAGTGGAGCCCTCATGAATAGGATTAGTACCTTATAAGAGAGATCCCAGAGCACCTCCTCACCCCTCCTGCCATGTGACGACACAGCAGGAAGATAGCTATCTATCATCCAGGAAACGGGCCTATCACCAGGCACTAAATTTGCTGATGCCTTGATCTTGGACTTTCCAGCCTCCAAAACTGTGAGAAATAAATGTTTGTTGTTTAAGCCACCCAGTCCACAGTATTTTTGTTATATCAGCCCAAACTAACATTACCGAGCAGTTCTTAATCTAATATTATGCTTCATTAAGAAAAACACTTGGGTTTTTTCCATATTAAAACAAACAAACAAAAAGTAACAACAATAACAAGACACACTACTTGTCTAGAGATTCATGGTTTGTGGCAACTTGGTCAACCATCTTGGACTACGGAACTAAAACAGCAGGTTTTGATTCATACTCTCTCACGTGAAGGAAAGGCAGGCCTTAAGGTCCCCTGAGTCTTGCCTAAGCTTCCTGGATGGACGTCCCTCTGTGCCTCTTTTTGCACAGACACACTTCTTTCACATGGCTTGACTACCAGCAGCTCCCTTTCAATTGGACAAAGAACATTGTGAGACAGTCTTCCACCAACCCCCTGAGCAGCCCAGCACGCTGTGACAAAGCACGGCCGCCTCTCTTGCAAACAGCGAGCAGAGCCCCGGACAGTAAGTTTTTAATCATTCATTCCAGAACCCTTTGAAGCTGCAAAAGTTACTATTATTCACATAACAGTAAAGATTACTAATTAACTTCCCTAGAAACTTCTTTTAAGCCTTTTAAAGAGGTTATACCTTTTTTCTAAACTTTCAACAAAATTGAACCAAGCAAAAGTTATGTTTTTTTCTTTTCTTTTTAAACAGAGTTATGCAGTAGTTTTCTCATGTTTTCCATGGTTACTGCCTTTGGTAACTAATTCTGATATTTAATACCTCTCAACTTAGCTTTTCTCTTCAGTATCAAGGACAGAGTGGGCCAGTAACTTTTTAAACTTCGACAATCCCCAAGGCCTGCTGGGTGAGAAATGAGGCACCATGCCACCCGACTTCTCCCCTGATGGGCAGAATGCTACCCCTCTTAATGCACAGGCGTCAGATCTTCACTCAGAATCACTCCCGAGTGCAAATGACCATTCTTACACCATTGTGGAATTCGGCGATCAAGCTCCGTATTAAAAACACCTCCAACGTGCCTGACATTACTTTAGGCACTGTTGTATTTAAGAAGAGCAGAAGGTAATGTTTGCCTGTAAACATGGCAGTGATCCTACCAAATTTTAAGGAAGGTATCTACTTTCCTATGAAGATCACATCTTTTTCTTTCTCTGAGGTCAGAACCTCCTTGGATCTTGCATACTGCATTGTCTTCCCATCCTTTGTAAAGGAAACAAGACATAATGGCAAAGGCAAAGTAGTGGTAATGATAATAGTGAATAATGAGTCTTGGGAGAAGACCCACAACGCAGAAGAGTGGACTCAAACCCACTTGCTGTCCCAAGAGACGATGAATTACCCTGACTCAGGTGCTTATTGTAAGAATCATATTTACCAATGTGATTATTCATTTCATTATCCCTACAAAGTGATTTCAGTTACTCCCCACTGTTTGGATACAGAAACCCTGTAAAGCTTCTGAAACAGGTAGAAGTTACCAAGAGGAAAGGAAGTCTCCAGTCTTGTACCCAAAGTGTGGCCCAGAACCACAGCACTAGCATCACCTGAGACCTGTTAGAAATTCAGAATCCTGGGCTCCACCCCACACCTACTAAATCAGAATCTGCATTCTAACAAGATCCGCCGGTGACTCCTCCACATATTAAAACTTGAAAAGTTCTGGTCGATAGCATGTGATAATTTGAAAGAGCCTTCAAAGCTACCTGGAGTTCCTGGTTGTAATTTCTAGAATGTGAAGGAGAATTTATAATGCATGTGCACGTCTTCCCTGCAGTATAGCATGAAACCCTTCTGATTTGTGACTGAAATAAGACGACATCTTATAAGATCTGTCTCTACTGATATGAATTGTCCAACAGTGAAATTTTCACACCATATATGCTTCCACTGAAAGAAAAGAATTTATGTGCTTATCAAATTTAAAATAGTTACATTTATTTTAATAACACTTAACATGAACATGAATTATGCAGCCACATTAAGGAAAGAGTAAGGAAAATAAAACCAGTTCCTATAAAATAACTTTGTTGCCCAAATGTGCCCAAAACAAAATCTTGGATCAACATGCCTTTTCTTTTTCTCTTTTCCAAAATATCCCATTAAATAGATTTAGCTTTGTTTTTCAAACTACCCTTACCAAAGAATGATTTTGTGATACACTTAAATCCATATGGCTCATTCCATTATGAAATGGCCATGAAAAATGAAGGGAAAGAATACAGTTTTTCTCCAAAGAATTTATTTGAGGTGACGAAGTAGATGAAAATGAGGCTATTTCAAGGGTTAAACTTATATTCCATGTCCTCCAAAAATCTAATGAAATTTAGGCCTCTGGGAAGGATGGAGAAAATTTTATAGAAAATGAAGACTCTAAGGAAAACAATCTCCATGGGTAGTCCAAGAGGAATGAGAACCTATCTATAGCATTCAGGATTTAGGTTAAAAAGGAGGAAAAGTTTCCTGACAATTAAGATTATCAAATGTATAAATTAGCGCTATATGGAAATTTAAGAGCACACAGTGTTAATAGTGCTTGCTTCCCTGAAGTCATGAAGTTGATTTATCCTTACTGGGGCTCTTGTTTTAACAATAATATTGTTATTGTTATTATTATGGCAGCAACGACAAGTGAGCATTAAAAATGTGCCAGGCACTGTGCTTTGTACTTTACATGCATTGTACGTGCCACTATTATACTCATTTTATAGTTGGAAAGAACTGATACTATGAGAGGTTAAATGACTTATCCAAGGTCACAAAGGCAGTTTGTGACAGGATCAGGATTCATACAAGGCAACTTCCCTCCAGGGTCAGCACACTTAACCCCTCTGCTATACTATACTGCCTCCTGATACCCATACATAGTGACAAGTCAAACTGGGACCCCAGAGTTGGATTAACTTGGTGCTGTGGTAAACAGCCTTTCAGGGAAACAATAGTTGATATTGGGAAAGACATTAAGGAGTATAAAGATAACATCTAGTTAACAAGGTGATTCAAACATCTGATTTGCTGTCAGTTCAATGTGTCATCAGTCACAAAGCACAGCCCACCAAGCTGAGAGCTGATTTAGGCTGCCTTGGGGTTTCCATATGCCAGCCACATGGCCCTCACCATATAAATACCCCCTCCAAAAAAAAAAAAAAAAAAAAAAAAAAACGAGTTCTGGAGACATTCTGAGCCTCACTCTCCATTGCATTAACCAACCATGATCTGTCGACACGTAACACGACCAGAACAACAAGCATGTCCTTTCTCTCTCTCTCTCTCTCAGTTATACACGAAACAAATGACAAAAATTTGTAACAGAAGGACCATCAGAAGAGCCTGAAACTGAGTCGATGCCATCACTACCATAATATAAATGCAGTGGACCTAACGCTTCTAGTGTCTCTCTAGATCAAACAAGGTAACATACGTAAATCCCAGCCCGTGTGCAAGACGTCAGAGGTACTCTGCAAATGTCAGTTCTTTCCTTTGCCCCCTTCTTAATTACATGGCTCTCACATACTTTATTTTACTTCTGAATTGGAGACTAGATGGCAGGATCCCTTTATAAAAAGCCAGGTGATATCCCAGTGTGAAGGAAACGCACCAGAGTCAGAAGTGACAGGGCAGCAATGGCGCTATTTATAAGATGTCTCCACTTTGTGAAAGGCAGCTCAGTCCCACAAGAGGAAAGGAAGGTGAGTGTACACATCAAGACTTAGCACATGACAGCAGACAAGATCTGAGAGCTAATGCAGAAATCTGACACCTGACCACTATAAACTGCCTTATGCTATAAGAAATCATGAATCATTTGAAGGCAGTAAATGCCTGGGGTGTACTGGACTGTTACCAGTAGCTTATAATAAACAGAAAATACCAAACTGACCAAACACCACGAAAATGACCCAAGTGTTCACAGGAAGGTCCAAATAGACTACTGATTACAGGGGGCTCAGATAACATCTTACCTTAGAAGTTTCCTTATTTGTGCTTAGAAGTCTCAAAACGGATTTCTTGGTTACAGGGAAAACTATCGATTTTTGTATTAACTTTTTAAAATTATACTTTATCTTACAAAAGGGTTACCATAATAAGTGAAAGGCTTGTTTTTCTCAGCAACTCATCCTGGAAGCAAGTCTAACATATATGCCTCTAGTGAATCAGTAGAAGGAAAACAATCTAAAAGGAATGAGAAGTTTCTTTAGCGAAGTGTTTTTCAGATTTTTGTAACTTATGCCCTCCTTTGATATGTTCCAACTTTACATGCCTTCTTTTAATGTTCTACAAAATTTAAAGCAAAATGAATATTGTTATTTGCACTGAGTCAAAACAATGGACAAAGTAATGCTTCGTTTTCAAACCACACTGTCCCGTGCCACCATTATGACACTGGAGGTGGCCGCAGAGGGGACCAGTGCGCTGCTGCTCACTTCTGTTTGAAGAATCCCTACTCTTGCACTCATCCTGAAATGCCACCGGCTTCTACAGAAAAGAAATACTCTCACTGACCAAAACAAAACAAAGACCCTTCGATTCTACTCCATGCTAAGAGATAACACCATACGGGGATGAGAACATATGCTAACATTTGATTAAAACACAACAGGGAAATAAATATCAGCACAGATTCCCTTAGAATTTAGAGTTTGACATATGTGAAAGTTCCTGGCATAGGACCTAATATAATTGTTTAACAGATAATATTTGAACACCAACCCAAATTTATCCTTAACCTGCTATCCTATGTCTGCTGCATTAATTTATAATTAATCTTACAACCATCGAAATAGTTTTTTTTTTAATATTCTGTTAAGACCTATCCATATTCTTGTGCTCTGAAAAGAAAAGAACTGTCAGAACAGGAATACACTGAGGTGTTCACATTTCAGTCAGTGTAAACCAGTAACAAATACACACTTTGTTATGAATGTTCATGGAACCAGAAATGTACTGGGTGCCTTGAACTCGAGCTCAGCACAATGGTGCAACCAAAATTAAAATCTAAGCATGTGAAGCACTTAAAAATAATGGTAGTTTTTACTTGAGTTAGTAGCATAGGGGAATTGCATTACATAATATGCAGTAAGACCTAATGTCTTAAAAATCTTAACCTACCCCAAAGTCACACTTAAAGGCAGCTGTCCTCTCCCGTCTCCCCTTTCCCCTCCTTCCTTTCCACAAATTTGCCCAGATTACTTCCTCATCTCACCCTGGTACTAATTCTCTTCACCTCCTTACTTCTCTCTCCATCTTTACCCTCTTTAGAAGAGAACAAAAGAGAAAGGACTGCATATACTGATCTGAACTCCCTTGTCTGAAATGTTTGAAGCCATATATATTCAGAAACTCAGAACTTTTCAAATTTTAAGCTTAGCATGATGCATATACTACATATAAATTCAGTGTCTGGAAAAGCATCCTGAAATTAAGCACATTAATATTTAGGCAGTGAAATATATGAATATTTATATTAAGTGAGTTAAGTAAGTATCACACATAGACTATACGAGCTTAGGTCAGGTTTGGGGCAAGTGAATTTGCCAGAAAAGATTTTTGTTTTCAGAGCTTTGGTAGTTTCAAAATTGCAAAAGAGATTATAAATCTGTACTTCTAAATTAACATTTTTCCTTTTATTCCTGACACATATAACTTTATTAATAGCCAATTAAGGTTATTAAGAATGATGGAATTGTGTTACCAAAGGGAAGGGTGATCCACTGAGCACCTACTATGTTCCAGGCACTATTCTAGGTTCTGTACCTGGTGAACAAAATACATTAAAATCCAGCTCTCACGGGGCTTGCTTAAATTCTGGAAGGGAGCAGGCGGGGCTGGGGTGGAGAAAGGGACATAAGGAACAAACAAGCAAATGAAAATCTAAGACCTGGTAGCTAAAGATGCAATGAAAAAATATATGAAGCTGAGAAAGGGCATAAAGAGTGGGAAAGCATGGGGAAGTGGTCCAGGAAAGCTTCTCTGGGAAGTTAAAATTTGAATGGACACTTGAAAGGCATGATGGAGTCAACCTTGTGACTTTCAGGAGGAAGTGTATTCTAGGCTGAGGAGACAGCAAGTGCAAAGTTAAGGTAGGGAGGTGGCGGAGGTGAGGGGGAGGAGCAGTGGTTGAGTGTCCTGAGGGACAGGGAGAGTGATAGACTTGGGCAGGTGACTGGAGCCCTGTTGACTCAGTGACGGGAGGAGGAAAGACAGCCAGACAGTGACGGAGGGCGAGAAATGCAAGTCAAGCAGGGAGCAGGACGAGGTCAACGAGGGGCCGCCAGGCTGCCACGGAGGCCGTGCTGAGTCTCTAAACAAGCACGGTGGGCAGTGCAGGAGGGCAGGAGGACGGACAGCAGAGGCCAGGCCCCCGCACTGCGAGGACGATGGGGGAAAGGAAGTGAACAGCTTACGGAGCTGCTGACCAAACTGAAGGCTTGGCAGCAGGACAAAGAAGAATCCACGCCGAAAGGTGGGCTCTTGGGCAAAACAGGTCCAACAGCCTGGGGGAAATTAGTACTGAGTTAGCCAGATACTGACTGTCCTACACAGAGTCAGGATGAGTTCTGCCAGCTGGAGCAGGGACTGGCAGGAGGGGAGTGGGATCGTTACAAAGCTCCTCTCCTATTTCTGAGGTCAGGGATAAAGTTTCTTAATATTTGGTTCTTCCACATACCTAAGGAGTCCTGAAGCAGTCACAGAGCCCTGGGAAAACAGCAAAATGTCTTCTGCATCCTCTGATGAAAAATGGCATTTGATAACAAGGTAAGGAAACAGCTGTGGTAGTAACACAGCAGGAAGGATGGATCTTTGGGAAGAGTATGTTGGTCCACAGTAATAGAGGAAAGAAAAAACCTGCCATTCAATAGGAATAATGATGCCCCCAGAACGACTGTTAGTAATGATAGTAAGAAAACAACCATGAAAATGATCATTATTATTAATTTCCACTTATTTAATTACCACTGTTTGCCAGGCACAGTGCTAGGCACTTCACATACGATTTCTCAACCTCACAGCCACGAAGTGCTCAAAGGACAGATAGGTGGTATTATTTCTTGGTCTCGTTTACTGGCCACTGTCACTCTGAGTCTGAACCCAATTAAGAAATAAGACGCAAGTACCAATGTAGATTAAAATGTCAGTTTTAATCCTGAAAAACAAAACTAGAAAACGTGACTGTCAAATGGGGTTCTTAATCTCCAAAGGGGATGGCTTCCTCCACAAGTGTAAGACCTTTTCCTGTAAGCTTAGTTCAGAGCAGGGAAAAAAAAAAAAAACAGATGCTGCATTCTCCAGAAGAGAGAGAGAGAGAAAGGGAGAGAGATCAAGCAAACTACTTAATCAATAAATGATTCCCTTTTCCAGCTGGAAATATGTGCAAAGAATAGTTCCTCTTTTTCCTAGGGAGGGCAAGTTCCTTCTCTGTATGGAAGAGTGGGGAATAAAAGCCACTTTGGTCTTTTTATACACATTTTATAGACAAGCCAACTGCAGTTCTAAAGTGTAAGTAACTTGTCCAAGTCATAAAGCTGGGAGGTAAAAGACAAGTCAGGATTTGAATTCAGTCTGACTCAGAAGTCCTAACTCTTTTCACTACGTTACTTTAAAAAACTATTCAATTATTCAATCCTAAAATTTATATGAAACCACAAAGTCCTCAAATAGCCAAACCAATCCAGAGAAAGAACAAAGCTGGAGCCATCAAACTTCCTTATTTGACACCATATTACAAAGCTATAGTAATCAAAACAGTACAAGACTGGCATAAAATTAGATACATAAATCAGTGGAACAGCATCAAGAGCCCAGAAATAAACCCATGCATATAGAGTCAACTAATATTTGACAAGGGAGCTAAGAATACTCAGTGGAAAAAAAGAAAATCTCTTCAACAAATGGTTCTGGGGAAATTGGATATTTACATGTAAAAGAATGAAACTGGACCCCTTTAAACACGAACCATAAAGTTTAACTCAAAATGGATTAAAAGACTTAACTGTAAGACCTGAAATGATATAAATCCTAGAAGAAACATTAGGAAAAAATCTCCTTGCCATTAGTCTTGGCAATGATTTTTTTCAATGTGACACCGAAAGCACAAGCAACAAAATCAAAAACAAGTGGGACAATATCAAACTAAAAAGCTTCTATACAACAAAGGCCAATAAAATCAAAAGGCAACCTGCAGAATGGGAGGAAATATTTGCAAACCACACATCTCATAAGGGGTTACTATCCAAAATACATAAAGAACCCTTTCTCCAGCTGGCTTATTTCACTAAGCATAATATCCTCCAGATTCATTCATGTTGTTGCAAATGGCAAAATTTTATTCCTTTATATTGCTGAATGGTATTCCATTGTGTCTGTATATGTGTGTGTGTGTGTGTGTGTGTGTGTGAACATGTATATATCACATCTTTATTGCTTCATCAGTTAATGGACACTTAGGTGGCTTCTATAGCATGGCTATTGTAAATAATGCTGCCATGAACATTGGGATGCATGTATCTTTTCAAATGAGTGCTTTTGTTTTCTTCAGCTTTATAGCCAGGAGTGGAATTGCTGGATAATATGGTAGTTCTATTTTCAGCTTCTTGAGAAACCTCCACACTGTTTTCCACAGTGGCTGTACCAAAATTTACATTCCCACCAACAGTGTGCAAGGGTTCCCTTTTTCCACATCCTCGCCAGCATTTGTTATCTGTGTTCTTTTTGATGATGGTCATTCTGACAGGTGTAAGGTGGTATCTCATTGTGGTTTAGATTTGCATTTCTCTGATAATTAGTGATTTTGAGCATCTTTTCATGTGCCTGTTGGCCATCTGTAGGTCTTTTTTGGAAAATGTCTGATCAGGTCTTCTGCCCATTTTTCAATCGTGTTGTTTGTTTTGCTTTTTCATGTTAAGTTGTATTAGCTGTTTATATATTTTTTGACATTAACCCCTTATTGGTCATATCATTTGCAAATACTTGCTCCCATTCAGTAGGTTGTATTTTCATTTTGTCAGTGGTTTCCTTTGCTGTGCAAAGGCTTTTAAATTTAATTAGGTTCCATTTGTTTATATTTGCTTTTGTTTCCTTTGCTTTAGGAGACAGGTCCAAAAAGATATTGCTATGATTTATGTCAAAGTGTGTTCTGCCTATGTTTTCTTCTAGAAGTTTTATGGGTTTTGGTCTTACATTTAGGTCTTTAATCAATTTTGAGTTTATTTTTGTATATGGTTTTAGAAAATGTTCCAATTTCATTATTTTACATGTAGCTGTCTAGTTTTCCCAGCACCACTTATTGAAGAGACTATCTTCCCCAATGCATATTCTTGCCTCCCTTGATGTAGATTAATTGATCATAAGTGTGTGGGTTTATTTCTGGGCTCTCTATTCTCTTCCATTGATGTGTGTCTCTTTTTGTGCCAGTACCATACTGTTTTTATTACTGTAGCTTTGTGGTGTAGTCTGAAGTCAGGGAGAATGACTCCTCCAACTCTATTATTTCTCAATACTGATTTGGCTATTCAGGGTCTTTTATGCTTCCACATAAACTTTAAAATTATTTGTTCTGAGTGAAATAAGTCAGACAGAGAAAGACAAATACTGTATGTTATCACCTATACATGGAATCCAAAAAATAAAACAAACAAATGAATATAACAAATCAGAAACAGATAAACATATATAGAAAACAAGCTAGCTGTTACCAGTGTGGAGAGGGGAGGGAGGAGGGGCACGATAGGGGTAGGAGATTAAGAGGTATAAACTACCATGCATAAAATAAATAAGCTACAAGGACATATTGTACAGCACAGGGAATATAGCTAATATTTTATAATAACTTTAAATGGAGTATAATCTATAAAAATTTTGAATCACTATGTTATATACCTGAAACCAAAATAATATTGTAAATCAACTATACCTCAATAAAAATAAATTTAAAAAGAACTCATACAACTCAACAGCAAAATAATCATCATCATCATCATCATCCAGCTTAAAAATAGGCAGAGGATATGAATAGACACTTTTTTCAAAGAAGACTTCAAATGGCCAACAGGTACATGAAAAGGTGCACAACACTAATCATCAAGGAAATATGAATCAAAACCACAATGAGGTATCCCCTCACACCTGTCAGAATGGCTGTTATCAAAAAGACAAGAGATGACAAGTGTTTGTGAGGATGTGGAGATAAAGGAATACTTATGCACTGTTGGTGGGAATGTAAATTGGTGCAACCACTAGGGAAAACATTAGAAAGTTTCCTTAAAAAAACTACAAACAGAATCACCACACGATCCAGGAATTCCACTTCTGGGTATATATCTGAAGGAAATGAAATCACTATCCCAAAGAAGTATCTGCACCCTCCTGTTCATTGCAGTCAGTTTTATTTACAATGACCAAGACATGGAAGCAACTTAAGCACATATCAACAGGTGAATGAATAAAGGAAACATAGTATACACATATATACAATGGAATATTTTTCAGCCATAAAAATAGAATGAAATCTTGCCATTTGTGACCACATGGATGGACTCTGAGGGCATTATGTTAAGTGAAATAAGTCAGAGAAAGAAAAATACCATATGATCTCACTTATTTGTAGAATCTTAAAAAAAAAAAAAAAAAAGCATTCATAGAAACAGAGAACAAATTGGTGGTTGCCAGAGGCAGTGGTTGAGGGTAGGAAATTGATAAAAGATGGCCAGAAGGTACAAACTTCTAATTATAAGATAAGTAAATTCTGGGGATGTATTGCACAATATGTGACTATAGCTAACAATACTGTACTATATATTTGAAAGTTGCAAAGAGAGTAGATCTTAAATGTTCTCATCACAAGAAAAAAAATCATAATTCTGTGAGATGTTGGATGTTGGCTAAACTTACTGTGGTAATCATTTCACAATATATACATATATCAAATAATTATGTTGTACATCTTGAACTTACACAATGTTATAGGTCAATTAATAAAACTGGAAAAAATAATTTCATTAAAAAATTAACTCGAATTTTTAAAAATTCTTACAAAGGTAACAAAGGATCACTGTAGAGACTACAAATAAGATATAAAAAATAAAATAAAATAAAATAAAAGCACCCATAATCATCCAGAGCCTTTGTATATATTTTGATGTACAGCCTCTTTGCCTTTATACAAGGTGGCCTGTCTGAAAAAAGGCTTAAATCAGATTATTACTGGGAAATTTCAGAGGGAGTTGGAGGACAAGCACCGTGAGGGAGACAGGGCTCAGGGCCCAGAGCATGAAGCTAGTAAGTAGTTCCTGCAGTCTCCAACACACTGGTCCTCAACATCTGCCTGCCAGAAGTCAGGGCTCACCTTGGCAAAGCCAGCATCCAATTCCTTCCCCATTTGCTCCACCTGGGTATCTGACTGAGGTCCCTCCCTTCCTCTGGCACCTGAAGTCAGAAAGCTGCCTCATCCATCATAGTCCTTTCAGTTTCCAAAGCCTCATACCTGTGCTCTTGCCTGTTTGGCTATTCCTCTTCAGCTCCCCAGGCGCCGGGTTGCTGGCAGTTGCCTGGTTTTGGACCACCTCCTCATTTGAACATCTGGAATTAGAGGCTCCATCTCTCTTAAATGTCTACTGGCTTCCAGCTCACTACTTGCTCTGATCCTCACTCTTTTGTTGCTTCCATAGATAATTCTAACACCTGGCTTTCAGTACTAGGACATCCCCAGCCTGCTGACCTCTCAAAACCAGATTTTAACCAGAGTCTAACCCATCCCCAAACCTACCATCTATCCAGGCTCTTCTCCAGGCCTGGATTTCACAGTCCCAATGCTCTTCAATGTCCACAATCAGTAGCTACCAATGTCCCTGGGTTGACACCAGTCTTTGCTACTTCTGCCAAAAGTCTGGTTAGAAACTAAGGATCAAACATATTTCCAAATCTGTAAATCTTATACAGTACTTTGTTCTTATTGAGAAGTGGCATCTATTTCCTATCACCAGGAGAGATGAGAACACTGCTGCCCCCTACATCTTGGTACCTAATTCACCAAGGAAAACACAGTGTAGTCAGGCACCAGAAGGAACACTACTTCACTCACATAAAGAAGAGGCAGAGCGCCATCAGTTTCAGCAGTGAGCACTGGTCCCCCACAGCCAATGGTTATTCCCAGCAGTCACAGGGCCACTGGCCCGCGTGCACCCCTCCTGTCCCACAGAATGAAGGACCCCATCCTCTTCAGGGACTGATACAGTAGTGGGGTTGGCCAGGCGCCACATGACACACGTGTACACAGAACAAAGGAGCACACACGGAGCGTGAAACGGAGAGCTGCACCCCTGCAAGGTGAGCAGTCCAGCACAGGCCCTCATGATAAGGAAGGCTCCAGACCCAAGGTGGCCCACGCTCATGAAGAGGAGTGGGGCCCAGAGACTGCACACATGAGACGGCCTTTCCCAACAGGCCTACTTTTCAGAGTTCCTCTACGTAGAAATGTATTGTTTGCATTGTGTCTTTAAATGTGTAATCATCCCTGAGTGGAATTTAAAGAATGCTTTTCTGTATTTGTTTTCAGCACAACTCTGTATGATACAGATTCTCTTAAACTTGCCTGAGGCCATACCTTCCCCTCTTCCTGAAAATAAGCCATTGACTCACCATGAAACTGTTAACCAAGTGCTTTGGGCTGTCACTTACAAGATTATAAACACTAAATGGAATAAATCTGGACTAATTAGAATGATTAGAAGTAGAATTATTATATTAGAATCAAATCAAGTAAGTTAAAATTACTGATTAAAATGAAGAGTTAGCTATGAAAAATGTTCAAATCAGTGCCTGCATTTACAATTTGACTAAAACATCTATAAGTTTTCTAGAAAGAACTTTAAAAAAATCAGTCCCTGAAGTCCACACCACGACTACATTCAATGTCATTGACATGGCAATGAAGAACTCCTCAATGGGGCATTTCTAGTTACAAGCAGTTAGGGAATCAATGCACTGTAATCAATGTAAACTGCCCGCCTCACCCTGAGACATACTTTCATCCAGGTAGGGAAGGAGACTGGACCATGGATCTGAATCCCAAGTGGAGGAAGGGGGAAGAGTCTTGAATTCCCTCACTGTCCAGATTCAGGTGGCCTTGGGATACGTACCAAAGATCTTAAGAAACTTGGAAAGGATCATCAAACCACTGTAATGCACGCTATTCTAAATTCAGCTTTGAAATCACTTCTTGGAACTGCACTAAATAGGAGCACCTTCAAACCTGCAGAATACAAGCACGTATAATTAGGTAAGTACCAGATTTGTTCAGGTTGTGGCAGAATGAAAGAATCGTGTGGTTTTACTGAGTTAGTGTATGACTTATTAGAGCCTTGGTCTCTAAAACATCACCAGCAGTGTAACGATGTCCAGGATGGTTATAAGTTAGCAAGGAGCTAACACACAAGTTTTTGTAATCAGTGAAGCATCAAAGATCTTTGAAAATCTAGCAGGAGGTTAATTTGCCCTCAAGCACAGTTGAATCAAGCTGAAGAAGGACCTCAAGGAATATGTTTATCACTCCTGAGGTGTTCTTTTAACACGAAGCCCACGACCTGGGAAACAGGCAGACTGGAGCTCTAGAAAATCATATGAATTCCTGGCCAGGAAAGTGGCCCTTGTCCCATTATCCAACACCAAGAGCACAGCATTTATCCACATAGTAGGGACGGATATACAAAACAAGCTTTTCTTTGTGACGCGAAAAACAGACAAACAAAAAATCAGTAAGTCTGCTTTTCTTTCACCCTGTTCAAATGTTTGGGATTTTCTAGCACCGTGCTAGACCAGCTCTATACCTGACTGAAATAACCCAAGAGGAGGATACAGAGGGAAGACCAAATTCAGAATGCTCTGTGGAAGTACATCTGTTTCATATGAGACACACAATCTGTCTCATTCCAACCTGCATTTCTGGGTCACTTGAGACATTTAAACTGCACTTATAATTAACAGCTATTTTTAAACAGCGAAAAAATAGAGCACTGGTAAGGTACAAAAGCATTAAAATTGCCCCAGTTTCGCTTTTCAATAGGACACACTACCGCAATATGCTTCAAGATCAAAGAGAGCTCAGAGAAAGAGAGAGAGAGAGAAAGAGAGAGACAAGCCGATCAGTGGGGATAAATTGTTCCCATTATGATGGTGTAAGAATAGGGTTCTTTCAATTGAAACAATTTAATAACCACATTCATTACATTGGTGTCCACTTGGTTTTATCTGAGCGGTTTTTGCATAACTTGGGAGCAAGTTCAATTGAGCTTATTCTCTAGAAATTAAGATGTGCAGGGTTTGACATTCAGAAATTAAGCACTAATCGTCGACCAAGCAGTTGTCTCGAGATTCCCCCTGGATGCAGCGAGATCTGCCTACCACTAATTATGTCAAATGTAAATGCATTCTCTTAAAGACCTGTCCCAAATTTCCATTAGCTCATTTAAAGGCAGTTAAGGTTATATTAGGATGATGATTGGATATCAGAGTCTCTTCTTTGGAATATGTTTATAAATTCACTTTGCAAAGCATCACTTGCATAGCATAAGTATAGCGTTGCCATCTGTAAACTTGTTTTTCCCTCAGCTATCAACAGAGGAAATCTTTCAGAGCACTCTTCTGATATTCTGTGAGATCAAGACAACCAGACAGAATCACGACAAACACTGGAAGGGCTGATTTGATGAACAAGGGCATCACTGATTTAGAAGGAAAAAAAATCTCTGATTTTCCAGGGTTGACTTCAGCTCTGGATATCTGTATACTAGAAAAAGTAGTGGATTTTTTGCCAACTAGCTTTCCCGAGAATGGTTACATTTGCCAGTTCTCAACTGCACTGTGGAGCATAATGTGTCATTTGAAGTGTAGTTTATCCTAAAGTGCTGTTTTAAAAAAGATATTAGCCATGGAGCTGTAGAAATGCATACAGAAGAAAACCCAGGGTTTACATATGATGTATTAGACATACACAATCCATTCCTGTCTGCTACCCTCACTAGGAGCTAAATCATGTACAGGAAAAGTTAAAAGACATTTCCCAGTGTACCCTCAATCCTTCTTTGTTTTCCTATTGCTGCCAAACAAGTGCAGAGTAAAGAATTGTTGAAACATACATTGGGTGGCAACTTCATAATAGCTGCACTCCTTTCCTCCTTTTTTCCCAGAAGACAAAGTGCAAAAACTGAGACGTTACCCTTACCTCTACAAAAGCTTTTAAATAATGGCTTTTCCAGGAGCAACTACACTTCTCTCACTAGACCATTTCCCCAGATGGGATTTGCAATATAAAACCACCATAGATTGGCTTATTGAGGAAAGAAGATAGACTTGTACAAATCACCAGGAAGATAAATAAGCTATAGAGATCAATAAATAAAAGCCAAGCGGAAAAAAAAAAATCAAACTCCAGCATTCCAGACCAATTAAGATGTTATTTACTGCCCATGTGATTGTAACTTCGATGCTCTCCTTCCTCGTTTTCACACTATAGGCATTTGTTCTGCTGAGAGAAAGATATATAACCGATGTGTAAATAGAAAATGATCTAGATAGATTTTATGTCCCATAAAACTGTTAATCTGTGCTCCACATTAAATATAAAGTACATTTTTTATTTAGACACTGCACTGGTATAATTAAAATAAAGTACACTCGCTTTATTTTTTCAGTAAGTCATTTCCAACCATAGAGATCAAATAACAGTGCAACAGCAGCATGAAATGTGGTTATAATAGCCTGAGACCACATTTCCTGAAACTAAAACATTGGAGATAATAGTGTGAAGGTACAAATTAAATGCAAATAAAACAGATTCCCTATTGTTGCTAATCCCTGGATTGGGTTTCAGTGGGGAAATTTAGCTGTAATGGTTAACTTCTTTGTACAGTAATCAGTGACACGTTAGCAGTTACATTTTGAGATCACTGATGGAAACTGTCGGTGAGGGATTAAAGAAGCCTACCTGTCCACCTTTCAGGAAGGGAATGGAAGTGGCCTGGGGCAAATCAAATGAAAATACATTGCCCAGACTGCCTCCGGGTCACTTACGGCAGTTGGCAAACATTCACTGACTTGTTTCCTAACTGATGTACATTTTTGTGGCAACCTACTTTCATTTGCCAGCAGAAGCTCTTTTTGATTTCAGAGGTGTGTCAGCATGTCTTAGCAAGATCCCATTTTCTAGGATGACTGTTCTGAAAATATCTCAAATTTTAACACAAATTCTAACGGCTCGTGTTAGAATTTCTGGGTTTCCTACACTGTAATAAGCCTACATACCATGGAGATCAAGTGTGGCTGGTGTAATAGAGATGTTTTTTTTTAAGTTGGAAGCAGGATTTAAAGTAAACCTCACAGAATCACTTTTCCTCTCAGCCCAGTTTCACATGGATCTTGCTGCTAGTATTCAAAACGCTCGTTGAGCAACTGGTTTCTTAGAATTTTCAAGTACACTGACAAGGGTAGCTGTTCTGATGAGATATGGCCTTTCCCTAAATAAGTAACCAGCTCATGTTTTAGAGTTTTCCAGTAAACAACCTCTTTCTAGTCTTTTATAAAATAGCATTCATCTCCTAATTCTATCATTTGCAGCTCTCAACTTTCAGGACAGTTTTGGGCACATTACACTCTATACTGTTACACTCTGCAACTACAAACAGCAGTAATCGTGTAAGCAAAACAAATGACTTTTTTCTCACTTCCAAAAACTATCAGACACTACCAGAAAGTCTGCAGGAAGTCCCTTCCTCACCTTGAAGCCCTTATGTGTCTGGAAGAATCAAAAGCTACATTTACACAAGTTAATCCAAACTCCCCTTCCTCTCCAGAATAAGGTGCACAGAGCCCTAGGGGCACACAGAGTGACACACTGGGGCACAGGATGATTAGAAGATCAGCTTTTGCCTGCTGACACATTAAAAAGAAATGAAGCTGTACTACTTGTACATATACTATTAATATAGACAACAGTGAAGTTTAGAAGGAAATGTACATATATTAGGGTGAATACTCAAGATTTTTAAACTATTTTCATGCATGATTTTTAAAGTTTGGAGACTACTAGGCCGATGACTGCTATTAATCCTTCAAATTTGGTATGAGAAAGAACTCTCAGAGACTCCATGTAGTAGGCAGACTAACGCCCCCTTCTCTCAGGATTTCCAGGTCCTCTTCTCCCAAACCTGTGAATATGATACCACAGGTGGTGAAAGAAACTCCGCAGATGTCACCTAGGGTACAGACCTTAAGATGGGAAGATTATCCTGGATTATCTGGGTGGGCCCAATCTAATCACACGAGTCTTCAAAGATAGAGAACATTTTTTGGCTGCAGTAAAAGAGAGAGAGATGACAATGGAACAGGGTCAGATAGATGCCATGTGAGAAGACTCCAACTCCCCATTGCTAGTCTTGAAGATGGAGGAAGGAGCTACAAGCCAAGGAAGGCAGGCAGTCTCTAGAAGCTAGGAAAGGCAAGGAAAAGGATCCTCCCCCAGAGCCTCCAATAGGAATGCCACTCTGTCAACAAGTAATTTTAGCCCAGTAAGACCTCTGACCTACAGAACTGTAATAATAATCTGTGTTATTTTAAGCCACTAAATTTGTGGTAATGTGTTATAGCAGCAATAAGAAACATATACACTCCATCTGCCCTAACTAATTCTGAATGCCAGCATATTAGAACAGATCTAAGTACTACACCAAATGGATTCAAGTTGCAATCACTTAAACAGTTTTTGGCCAATAACTCCTGAGTGTACATCACTAGGAAAACAAATCATGACATAAGTTGATTAAATAGTATTTGCAAGAACGGAAATAGATAGGAACAAGCTCTTCAGCCAAGAAGGGGTAAGAGTTTTCAGATACGATTTTGCAGTGCCACCAAATATCAACAAAGAGTAAAAAGGCTGACCTTGGAATAAGTTGCATTTTCACTAAATTTAAGGCACTTAGAAAATTTTAATACTCATTCCTCAGTATTGAACTTCAGAAGGTAAAATTTCCAGGAACGACAGTATCGTGCTGAAAACATTATTGTGCCAGCATGAAATAATATCATTCTGTAGGAGGTAATAAGGGCATAAATTATGTCAAATTGTATTTAGTTCATGGATGCTACTGTGCTTCTTATGGGCAGATACAGCTAACAGGCAAAGAACACCTGCCTGTCTCCCTCAGAAAATTAAAGTCGTGTGCACAAACAGCAGTCTAAGAAATTAGGGAACTGTTTGTGGCAAAATGACAATGTGCCGTGTTATAGATACATCTCCTAAAGAAACGGAATATCTCTTGTTACAGCAAAACATAATCTTCCTCCTGGTCTTGGTCATCGTAGAAAGAACCATTAAGCCATTTACATTACAAGTGGTGGCTTCTACTCCGGTTAGGTAATATAACGTGCTAAATGAACTTGCCGCTATGCTATACAGTGCTCCATTATGGGCTCTAGCTATTAACTGGCTTGGGGTCATCGGTCACTCCAGTTAACGTGAGGAATCTATTCTCCTTCAAGCAAAATGCTCAATAGCATCTCCTGTTGAAATGGGTCAGATTCAAGCAGCATGTATCAAGCAACATGTGCCAACGTACATGTGTATGAGTTCCCCTGCAATTATTTACTTAGGACGAAAAAACAGACTATTTTGTAAAGTTTAAAGAAAGTAATTACAGACGTCATTGTGTACCAAAGTTGTTTAAAAGGCCGAAGAAAACGTGGCAGGAGGAAAATGCAAAGCTCTATAAGCCTCATTGTGACTTAACCCTTCTGGAGCCAAAGCACTAAGGGGGACCAGCCACCTTTCTCTTCTTTGCCCCTGTCTGAACATGCATATAGAAGACACTGCAAACAGAACCATCTCTTTTGCTACAACCTGAGTAATAATGTGCTCAGTTAATCTATACAACATAGAGCCATCCTCTCAAAAAGTAATTCACTTCTTTAAAAACTGGAAGGAAAATAAATATGGTGCAGTAAAATTGTTGAGTAGAGGAATCTATCTGGACATTTCACAAAACATTTCATTATGCTGACAATTCCCAGAAGTGCTCTCAAGAGTGCTTTAAGCTGAGGATTACTGCACTGGAGCTGATGGACTTTTTTTGTAGCCCCTTTAAAAGGCAGTGAACCGTTTTTCTATTTTATTTAAATAATGCCCCTTAAAATGGATTTTTAGAGGTATAATAACTCCTTAAGAGTCAGTTATGCTAAACAGTTTCTCTTGATAGAAATGTTGTAAAACTCGTTAACTGCACAATTTCAGATGCCGGCTTGGTGAACACTAACTGACATGTGAATGACCAGAGTTTGTAAAATAAATTGCAATAGTTGTTGTATCACACAGCTAGCATTGCACAAGCTGGAGGCCACAAGGGGCTCCAACCTGACAGAAAATTACTTCAAGATGAATGAAAAGTGCTTGTTTCTCTTTATTAGTTTTTAGAGAACAATGAAAATGTTGAATTGTTTACAGAGGGCTGATTAAATGTGGTCAGTGGGGCCACGTCCCTACTGCTAACTGTTGGCCTCCCCTTCCCGCTGGCCCCCAACCTACATACTCACACATCACGCTCTCCAATCACCCACCCCCACCCTTTGCTCCCTGCCACATGCATCTCCTTATAGGCTATTATAGCTGCACATCTGTGTGTGAAATGTGCTCATTCCGACATTCCACTGCTGCTCGGAGCTGCAGACGCCTTTGTTAGGTAAAACACTGTTGTCAAGCCTAACAAGCAGGTCATGCAATTTGCTGGACACTGTGGCAGAGAATAGCCCAGGATGAATTGCTTCGGCCTCAAACAATGCCCAGTTCCATATTGGAATACATATGTATTTCTTTCATTGTGCAGCACTACAAAATGTTATGACTTTTTTTTAAGACTTTGATTTTTAAAAAAAAATGTTTCTAGAGTTAGACTACCACAAAATAGCCTGTTTGTTGTATTTACTTAGGCTAACTACTGTCTTAGGGCTAAAGGAAAAGGCATGAAGTGCTTTAATTGATCATTTGTGGTTTAAACCCCATTTCTGTTTTACCAGAAAGCACGGAGAGAGGAAAGGCACTGGCTGCTCTCTCAGCTGACTGGAGTACTTAAAGGGGTGGTCAAAACCAGAGCATTTAGGAGGATGTTGTGGAGAAGGATTCTCACTTTATATTTCCACAAAGTAAACAGCCCTGGATGGAAAGAAATATGAGAACTCATTAATAAGCATATGCCAAGCAGGAAGAAAACAGTCTTTTTACCAGCCCGAGCTAAATGAATCAGATCCAGAAAATGTTCTGGTAAACTAAAAAATTAAGGAAAGGCAAATCCCTGCCATTTCAGCTCGACAAATAGCCTTCCATGGCTCATTCCCTTCCTCGGTCCCCACCTCTCCCTTACACACACACATGCACACACATGCACATACACACATGGGGGATAATCAGCAGTAACAGAGAACAGTTCAAATGCTATTTGTGGCATTCTGACACAATACAGAGCACACACCCCTAATGTGCAAGCAGGAGTCTCTTCCCCTCTGTGCAGAACATGCATTCTGAGCCTATTATGTGTATAAACAATGGCATATGTAATTACCTTCCTAGGGTGGCAATTATTCCTCAGAATCAACAACCAGACTTAAAGCATGTTCCCCCAAAACACATTTGGAGATTAATTCTGGGTCGGTTACATCAGGCTTTGATTTATCATATGATGTTAGGCCATGTTAAAAAAAGAAAGTTAAAAAAAAAAAAAAACATTATGAGGTAAAGGCTAAAGGTTTGACTCAGATTGGTCTGTTTCCAACTTTGCTTTCTCCCAGTTGCTCTTCCCTCCCCCATTCTCAAAACAACGGTGATTTGCTGGATTTTATCTGTTAGACAGTCTGCTGTTCAGGAATACTAAATGCAATTAATCTGGACTATGTCCAGATTTGACCTGCTCCCCAACCCTCGGGCAGTAAGAATTTCTCCTGGGATACAGCAGAGGGTAGGGGTTAATAGTTTAGGCTCTGAAATCTAAGAGATCTGGATTTAGATCCCCATGACTTAAGCAAGATACATGTCTCTGCACTGGATAATACCCACTTCAAATGGTTGTTGTGTGGTTTAAATGAGATAATTAAGTGAGAGGACATGTGTAAAGCACTGAGCTCAGCGCCTGGCACATCATGAGTACCCAGTGAATGGAGTGATTGCTTTTCTACTGATGGACAAGCCAGAGGAGAAGCGGGGCAGCCCAGCCAAAGCCCCGTCCCTGTGCAGAATAGGGGGAGGCGCAGAAGCAGAATGGACACTGGTACAAATGACAGGGCTGAACCGCTGAATTCAAGACACCAATTAAGAGGCCAAGGGGACTAGATTATATATGAAATACCCAGTTGATCTGGACTTCTTCTAGACAGATTAACTGTAAACTATAAACCAATAGAGGTGCTACTCTGTTAACAAGACCCATCTGTCCTTTACAGAGCCTTACGAACCACAGATGAAAAAATCTACTTTTACAAGCCTTGATCATCAAATGTTTACTGAATACATACCTACTATGCATCAGGCACTGTACTAGGTACAAGGAATACAGAGGGGGTCCCTCCAAAAAATTTCCCAGAACAGTAAATAAATACCTACAATTTAATACAATACAGATTCCTAAGTCAGACTTCCTGGAAGCTACTTCATGCGAACTGAAAGTGACATAACAAATAACCAAAAACACCATCAGGACTTTGGGGTTGACGCAATTCATCCTATTAAGGATGAATCATATAAATAGGCCATTGGTCAAATTAGAGCTATTTCTTACTGAGGAGCAAAATAAAATGTTTAGAAATTAAATAAAAAGAAATGATTTGATATTCACAAATGATACGACTGATAATGGCTTAATTTCCAGAATATACAAACAGCTCATATAATTTAATAACAAGAAAACAAACAACCCAATCTGAAAATGGGCAGAAGAACTAAACAAGCAATTCTTCAATGAAGGCATACAACTGGCCAAGAGGCACATGAAAAAATGCTCAATATTGCTAATTATCAGAGAAATGCAAATCAAAACTACAATGAGGTGTCACTTCACACCAGTCAGAATGGCCATCATTCAAAAGTCCACAAATGATAAATGCTGGAGAGGCTGTGGAGAAAAGGGAATCCTCCTGCACTGCTGGTGGAAATGCAGTCTGGTGCAGCTATTATTGAAAATAGTATGGAGAATCCTTAAAAAACTAAAAATAGAGTTTCCATATGATCCAGCAATCCTACTCCTGGGCATATGCCTGGAAGGAACTCTAATTCAAAATGATACAAGCACCCCAGTGTTCATAGCAGCACTATTTACAAGAGCCAAGACATGGAAACCACCTAAATTTCCAACGACAGATGACTGGATAAAGAAATTGTGGTGTATATATATACAAAAAAAATTACTCATCCATAGACAAGAATAAAATAATGCCATTTGCAGCAATATGGATGAACCTGGAGATAGATGGGTCATTCTAAGTGAAGTAAGCCAGAAAGAGAAAGATATCACTCATATGTGGAATCTAAAAAAAAATAAAAGACACAAATGAACTTAACTTGCAAAACAGAAACAGATTCACAGACATAGAAAACAAACTTATGGTTATCAGGAGAGGAAAAGGGGTGGGAAGGAATAAATTGGGAGTTCGAGATTTGCAGATGCTAACTACTATATGTAGGATAGATAAACAAGTTTCTACTGTAGGGCACAGGGAACTATATTCAATCTCTTGTAGTAACCTATAGTGAAAAAGAATATGAAAAGGAATTTGTATATTATGACTGAAACATTATGCTGTACACCAGAACACTATAAACTGCCTATACTTCAACTTTAAAAAAAAATAAAAATTTTAAAAAAGGAATGATTTGAGAATGCTCCTCAAATTCTTTAGGGAGCAATATAATGCCCCACTCAAAGAACACTTTAAATCTATTTTATATGGAACAATACTGTTTATTCAATACGAGGGAAACGGCACTTACACAATTCATTTCTCAAACAGCACACAGTGCTATTGGCAGTATATACTGGCAGCTTAATTAAGAAGTCTGTTGATGATGTCTCGAAAAAACAGTTGGCCACATTGTCAGTTCAGATGGACACTACTCAAGACAAAGACATGTCTATTGTTGGCTCATACATACTAAAATTTGTCAAAGACACTACATGAAATGACTAATATCCAGTCATGTTAGTGTCTTAACACTGGAAAAATCATTACTTATTTCCAGATTAGAAACAATTTTTTGGAAAAACCTTATAGTCATTCAACTTGTGGAACACAGAGGACAACAATGAATACTAAAATAGTTAGCCAAGTTTTCATACACAGCCATCGCTCAGGTCTGTTTTGCTCCTTCCTTGAACTTTCTTGGGTCCATAAGCAACACCCACAAGCTGATCCAAACCTTCCCCTTCTCTATGCTAATAACTCATTGAGAATGACAGGCCTCTTGGGCATGGAAGGCAGAAGCCTAAAGAAACAAAATGTGAATTCACCTCCCCACTCCCAAAGAAACGTACAAACACAATGTATTTTTCCAACATACAAGCTACACCTAAGAGGGGAAAAAGAATTTATTCAAATTTACTCCAACTGGAATATATAATATCTCTAAAGCCTACTGAATGTATGTGGAATCAATATAATGGATCCTAATTATCAGAAGTCCAAAAAAATGGAATTAAGATGTTCTGAGTTACCCACATCAGGAGTTTTGTTTTATTTTGTTTTGTATTGTATTAAAGAAACTTAAAATACAGAATATACTTTTCCATTCATTTCCCGGCTTAGGGACACACTTAAGAGCAGAAGACCAAAAAAAAAAAAAAAAAAAAAAAAATGTGCTCTGAAACTAATTGTAAATCCACTGAAGGCAGGGACCACATCTCATTTGTCTCCCTCATTTTCCCTCCCCTATTTTGTGCAGTGATTCACACATAGTAAATACTCAATTAAATTGAAAAGTCAATGGATGTTTCAATTCACTTTAATTCAGAGGCATTGTGCTGATTTAAGAAACAGCTGAGACAACAAAGATAGATTCAACCTTTCCAGATTTCTGGCTAGTCAGGTACACTGTCTTAAAAAATTCCTTTGCCAAAGCTTGCATAACACCAGCATCATTAACTGCTGGCCACTGTGGCATCCTTAGTATCTTGATTTGTTTCCATTTTTGCTGATGGTAACAAGATGATTCTCCAATGGTTGTCTTTCCAACAAGAAAACGTGAAAGGTGATTTGAAGCAGGTATTCAGTGAGGCAGGTATTCAGTCAACCCCCATCCTACAGAGAGTACATCTGTGAACAAAATGGAAACAAACTGTTAATCTAAACCTTTCTAAGAACAACTTCTCAGAAGTACAATGGTTGGTCTTTTACTAATCACTAAACTTATTTAGTTCAACATTTCAAAAACAAAACCAGGATCTTTTATGGTGATAATGTTGTTTAAAGTTTTCTTTCCTTACCTTAAATAATGACTTTGAAATCCATGCCATCCCCAGGTGCAGATCCAAGCCTAATAAAATCAGAAATACCACATATCTGTGCATTTTGAAAACAGAGTTTCCCTACCCAGGTGGGGATACTGTGTGTTTTTCTTTGCCTTGATAAATAGGAATAAAAGATCTCCTGAGGTTCTGAGCCCCACCCCTTCATGAACAGCACAATTTCTGCCTGTGTCCCAACAGGCAGCACCAAAGTGTTTGGCTGGAAAACAACAGCTACAGATAAAGAAGCCTGTTGAGAAGCAACTTGGCCAGGCTGGAGCACACTTTCTTCAGCAAAGGCTCCGAACTAACTGTTTGGGTAAAAGAAGAATGCGTGAACACATCAAACATCAGCTCCATGGCAAAGGCCCCATGAGAGCAGCACGGAAGGATCCAGGCAGGTCCCACCGTAGGCTTTTCAGTCACACCTATGCACATGGATATTAGTAACACTATCTTAGACCAGGAAAGGCAGACATCTTTGCAAGAAACACCGTTACTCATCCACACGCTCAAGAGCTATTGTCCCTTTAAGCTGTCCCACCACCGTGGGATATAAAGTCAAAAACCACTCAAGTAAGTTTGGCCTTAACACAATTTATCAACTGATTTTATTTATTTATTTATTTAATTGGCCAAAAGTGATTGCATATATGTTTAAATCACTCTTCAGCTCATAAGCAAAAATGTCATAACTACACAAGAATCACTGTAGGTTCTTCCTTCTCTGTCCATTATATCAAACTTGTCACTGAAGCCTATTACTTCGCAATTCGAAATGTCTCTTGCAGTCCCTTTTTCTTCTGAATTGCTACTAAAACTACTCCTTTGTCAGGCCCTGTTCTCCTCAGCCTGGACTATGACAGCCTCTGGCCTCCTAGCTGTGCCTAGGTCTCCTCTACCGTAGTCTCAATGCCTTCCAGGTGATGCTCCTTCCATGGGTGGACCTCCACCTTACCCATTCTTTCCAAGATCCCTCTGAGCTGAGGCCCCTGAAATCTCCAGTTAAGAGGCTCTGCATAGCTGTGACCTTCAGCCCATCATCAGGCAGGCAAAAGGGAAGCAACCTCAGCCCACTAGACAGTGGGACTGAAATTCCTTTTTGGCCATAAATGCATTGTATTGCACTGAGTTTACTCTAAACTGCTTCATCATCATTTCTCCCTTTGTTTCCCTACGAACCCCAGACACACTGGCCCAGTCTTCAGAACTGGCTTCTGCACTGACTAACTTCCCCATTTCTGACAATGTTTTGTGCCCTGCCCTGAACCCAAACCTACTTGACAAGGACAGCCTATCCTCAGATTCTATTCCAGGACTCCAGCGGCTTGCTGGGGTCCAGCTGAGATTAGACTGCCCAGCACCACGCCACCACCATTCCTGACTCTGACTCTCACCTTCTATGTAAATTCTAGTTGCTGAACTGGATCTCCTCAGATCCAACACCTTCCGTGAACCATTCCCAAGATCATGACATCCTCTGGGACTCTGAGGACTGGACTGCAGGCTCTCAGACCCTGAAATACCTAGTCTTGAATTCCTCCTGCTTCCTGACAATCTATATTGCTGAGATTTTGCGTAAGAACCCCATTTTCCCAGCCTAGATATCTATCTTTCATTTATTCATTCATTAATTCAATTAGTCAGTCATGTATTAATTTATCCTCACTTCATTCCATAAAAAAAAAAGAGGGTTTTTTAAGATTAAAAAAAAGGAAAAGAAAAACTTCACACACCATCTATAGCCTAATCCCTGCCTGCTTTTTGAAGTATTCCACTTCCTTATTCCACTCATTTTCTGGTCTCCAACATGAAGTCTCTGCTTCAGGCATACAGGTCTACTGACCTCTAAGGTCATTCTGAATCTTCGCTCACCTCCACTTTTATTCTTTCTTAATTAGCTCCTTTCATCCTTTGGCCTCTCACTCGTGACACGATCTAAGAAGCCTTCCCCAAGACACAAATCCACATTGACCTATCCCTTATCTGGATTCCCCTGGAATAATCAATATCACATAGTTTAAGTGCTTGGTTTGCACTAAATGTTTCACATACATTAACTTCCCAGATAGACCATCAGTCTGTGAGAACTGAGATGAAGGCCATGTCCTGAACTTGTTATGGTGCCTCCAAAGTACTTGATGGTGACCTCTAACAGGAGGATAAAGCTCCACTTCCATCTTCTCCTTATCCTTACTCCACTCCTCAGCCCCACCACCATGGAGAACCGCCAAGTTACTGGACTCAACTAAACCTCTTAAAAGGAGGTGGAACTTTTGGTGGATTGAGAGGAAAAGTTAAAGTTTTGACCTGTAGGTTTCTGTGGTTTCTTTAGAGTTTGTCTCTTGGGGTTTTCACTCTCTTTAGATTGCTTCTCTCTACTTCCATGTGGCCAGTGAGGCAAAACAGGTCTGGAACTGCCTCCTACTTCAGACATGCTCCCCAACCACCACCCCCTCAACACACCCAGATAAGGCCTAGGGCAGGCTTAATTAGATACAAGCAAGACAAATCCTGGGGATTTTTGAGACTTTCTGCCAAAGATTAAAGCCAGGGGGCTTCTTCCATTGTGAAATGTTGAATTAGCACTTACAGATGATAAAGTCCACTGTCAAACCATGTAATATTCATGATATCTCACACATTTTGAATATTTAAATATATCATACACATGCTGTATATACAACTTTGATATACTACTTGGAAAGAAATGGAAAATGAATGTAGGCATATTCCAAAGTCATGAGATCATCTGTCACTTGTCCAAGTCTGTGGCCAAAACTCCACGTTGAAACAATGTTCTTAATTAGCATATGATACAGAGACTGCCAATTGTCCCCTAATACCTGTTCCCTTCTTTTCACTTTATTAATAGAACCCCTGAACTTGAGAGGTACATGACCATAAAGACTATTTTCAGGCCTGCTTGGCAGTTAGGTATGGCTAGTAGGATGTGAGTAGAAGTTAGGGGTACAACATCTAGGGAATGTCTTTAAAAAGAAAGCTTATGAATCTTCAGACATATGAATGAGGCCAACACCCAGGGATAGCAGAGAAGATAGAAGTTTGTTTCTCCCTTGCCCAATGTCTAAGCGTAAACAGTCTAAAGCTGATATGGCACCTCCACTGTATCAGGAAGCTCCTTCTAGCTTGTTCAAGCCGCTATATTTTGGAGTCTCTTAACCAGAATATAGGTTAGGCTGCTATAACAAATACAGCACTATAATTCTAGCTTTGCCACTAGCTATCCACCTTTGAACAAATTATTTACACTCTGTGAACTTGTTTCTGTATCTATACCTACTTCATAGGTTATTGTTAACAACATGAGGCTGTGTCTTTTTTTTTTTTTTTTTGCTTCCCATTACATCCCCAGCTACTAGCACAGTGTCTGCACATTGTAAGCATTCAATAAAATTTAGTTATTACTGCTGTTCCTATTGTTATGCCAAATCTAGACAAGTAATGCCATACCTTAACAACTAACCACTGGGTACTTCCAATAAAGACCTGAAATAATACAACTAATCAACATGGAGTGCATTAGAGTAATCACACTTTCTGACCCAAACTTAGGAAACACGGTCTGACAAAAGGGTTTTGTCCTGACTTGTAAATTTATTATTATGAAAAATTTTACATGTTAAACCATTGGTTGTCAACTTAATGAAATGACTTTATTTTTTAAAATTACCTGCTTAAATTGGGACAGCCCTGGTAAGGCAAAGGCATATAGCCCCAACAGAATTACTGGTTCTGTCCCCTCCAGGTTTATTACAAGGTTTCACTGTACATGCATATTATGCACAAAAAAACCTGATTTTTATAACTCATTTATAATCGTGAATTTATACTGTAATAGTTCAGAATCTCCAAAAAATAATTCTTATATTTTCCCAAAGGAATACGGACATTTCTTGCTTCTACAAAAATAGCATGGATGAGAGTTTTCAGTAAAGTACATTTCTCCTATTGAAGAGTACTTAATACACACACACCTGGCTGCTTGCATTTCACCACAAGAGGTACTATTTGCCAGTCATCAAAGTAATTCAGTCTGATCTGTTGAGGTGATAGATTTTGACAAACTGTGTAAGCCAGTCATTAAGGGGAGAATAGATTATAGTCTCCATGCAGGACATTATAGTGCTTACATTTCTCAGCCATACAGCCTATGAAACATAAGCGGAAAGCAAGAAGATAGAAATAAAGTTGAACATGGACTTACTGCTTCTCTCTCCAATGAATGATGTGAGCCGATCACCAGTCCACACTTTCTACTACACACATAATAAGTTCAATTTCTTTCTGGCTAATATAAAGACCTTGCATAAAGAACACAAAGATTATGCACAAAAGTGACTATTCAGTCATTTAAACCTAACTTGAGACCTTGTGTTTCTACTTCTAAAATATTATTTTTTCCTTTTCATCCTAGGTATTTAGCCTTGCTTCTGTATAACTGTCTTACGTACTTAAAATCTTCATCTAGAATGGAGATTATATTCAGAATGAAATTCATTAATTAGGTGAACTGAATAAGCCAAGTCTGAATTAATGAAAAGTCTAAACTATGAACTATTGTTAAAAAGATCATGATAATAGCAACAGTTGACGTTTCAGAGTTTACTACGTGAAAATCACTGGGCTGAACACTTTACACGCATTATCTCATTGAGTTCTCACAGAAGTCCTGGAGTAGGTATTATCAATCCATTTTTACAAATTAGAAAACAAAGCCTAAGAGGTATTAAGTAACTTTCCCAAAGCCACATAGCTGATGAGTGATATTTTCAAACATGAGTTTGACTTCAAAGCTCATGTTCTTTACCACCACACCAACCTGCTGGGGTTTTCCCTTAATCAATAATAAGAAAGTAATATCTCAGATGAGGTTAATAAAACTCAAAAGTGCTGAGGAACTCCTTACTGAAAAAAAAAATGAGAAGTATGTGAAATTAGCTCACCAATTATTTTAGATCAGTAATAATTACCTGTCACTTATGAAGTACATACTGTATACCAGGCACTTTTTATACATTAAATCTAACCCTCACAGCAAGCCCATAAATTAAATAACCATCTCCATTTTATGATGAGGGAAAAGACACTCAGAGAAGGTAAGTAATTTGTCCAAGGTCACATGGCTAGAACGTGGCACAGTCTTTACGTTCTGTTGTCTCCACACTATCTCATTACCTCTCCTGCAAGACCCTTCTCCAGAGTGCTAGAAAAGGCTTCTTTTAAAAGGAAGCGTGCCAAGCCCCTGTGATTATTGTACATTATTTATTAGCTCAGGGAAGCTTTAGTTCAGAGACAATGCAAAAGTAAACTTTAACCCAGGCCCTGCCCTCATTATCATAAATTCCAAATTTAGTGGGGTCCATGTTAATGGGTTTTACTGTATATAGAAAAGAGTTTAATAGTCACTTAGCCCTGCTCTATCTCCATTAACAAATCTAAAAAGCCACACAAAGGTGAAGGAAGGAAGAAGAGTGACCTCAAAACTAAAACAGATAAGAAATGCCTATAATTTGTACTCCAGCAAAAAGTTGTAATACATAACATTTGCGTATACCACAAAACAGTAAATATGCCAATATGTAACAACAAATGCAACCCTGCAAGTTTAAGTGCTCTATTCATCAATTAAAGAAAATTAATCCTAATCAGATGTTCATATTAAGGAATATAGCCATAGCAAATCGGCAATAATAATTAAAAGTCCATTTCAAACCTCTTTTGTGAGCAGTAAAATGATCTAACATAGCCAGGCTGCCTGGTCCTTTTTGCAGTGTTGTGTAAATGTGCAATTAGGTGAAAATTCCTAGCTGTTTTACATGGTCATCTTCACTACTCACGCTGCACACTTGTTTCTAATGAAGACACGCTTCCATGTGCACCCTGAGTCGGGAAAATGTACAAGGTGTGACAGTCAAGCACATGTCTACTCTGAGAGCCAAGTCCATAATACACAGGGTTTTTCCACAGAGGTCATCACAGTGTTGCAAAGATTTTAAACAAATTCTACCCACTTCAGAGGGGACTATTTGAAACAGTCAGGAACCCACAGCTCTGTCATGTTACACCATGGTTTCTTTTTTTCTTTTCTTTAGGTCAGCTTGTAAAAGAGCCCCCACATGCACCTTAAGGTAAATAGCCCTGGGACACAAGTGAAACAGTCCAGGTGAAGAGAAGCCCAATTATCTGTTCAGGTCTGATGCACTGTCCGGTACATGGCGCAACCAGGTTTAAGATCATGTGTGGTCTGCCTAGACTCTCAACAGATCACCTGCTTCCTAATGATAGCTGAGCTTAAAGGGAGCCAGTTAGCTAAGGGCCGTCTTAAGGGATAGGTCTGCAGTACTGGATACCCAGAGTGAACTAATCTTCATTGCTACTCTATATGAAGGATAAAGGTATAAATTTCCCTACTATATGAATGCTTATTGATCCAAATATCTGAAACTGCCATAACTCGGGTAATCCTGAATCTTGTGTTGCTTGACTGGTTTGCAAACCAGGTTTACTGAAGTATTTTAGGATTCAGTCCTAAATACTAAAGACTTAGGATTCAGTCTCACACTTTCACTTGCCACCCATTTGGCCAGAGCACCATATTTATTACTGTTTCTTTAATAGTCTATTTTGATTTCAAGTCATTATAAGGCATTACAGAACAAGAACATAGAGTCTTATTCTCTGAACTTTTCAAAGTCAGAATGAGAAGAAAACATCCTTCCTGAGAGTGTGGGACAAACTCTGAGCTCTCTCAGAATCTTTCCGAATTTACAAGTTTCTGTCATTAGTCAATTAAATCTTACGAGATTCTAGGAATCTTTCCTACAGAAACACTAACACAAGTTTATAAAAATAAAAACAGTACCCATGTTCACTAAAGCACTGTTTGTAATTGAAAAATGTTAATTGATCTAAATGGCCAGACTGAAGAATGGTTTATTAAGGACCATCTAAACCACAGAACGCTGTGCAGCCATTAGAAATAATATGATAGGTCTCTACTGACATGGAAATGTGTTCAGTGAAAAAAGAAAGATGCAGAATAAAACATACAGTGTGTTACCATTTGGGGGAAAAAATACAACTGTGTATGTATATAAATTAATGTATATATGGAGAATATAGAAAGACTATATGAAACAAAAATATGTTTTAGAGAGATATAAGTATAAATACATAGTTATATATATTTATGTTAATGTCATATTCAAGTTAAAATATTTCTACTATATACTTATATATATACACATCTGTACACACAAAAAATCAGGAAGAATTAGTCAGTTTGGGCTGCTATGACAAAATACCACAGACTGGGCGACTAAAACAACAGACATTTATTTCTCACAGTTTTGCAGTCTGGGAAGTCCAAGATCAAGGCACCAGCAGATTTGGTTCTTGGTAAAATCCTGCTTCCTGGCTTATAGACAGCTACCCTTTCTGTATCCTTACAAAGTGGGGAAAGAGAGAGAGAGAAACCAACCCTCCGGAAAGTGAGATGGGAAGGGAGGACTGTAACTTTTTACTTGTACACACTACTATATTTATTTAGATTTCTAAGCAATTTCCAAAAATTGAGACACTCTTCTTCTCATGCATTCTGAACAAATTAAGAATTAATACAAAAATAAAATAAATGAGAGGCTAGAATATAACCTTCACTACTGATTGAGACCAGGGTGAATGAAGGAGGCAGCTCAGTGGGAAAGCCACAACAAGTCTGGCTGTCTAAACTACAGAATGAGGCCATCTCCACAAGCCAGGCCACGGCTGGGCTGGGCTGGGCCCCCAGCCTCAGGGAGAATGTGGCTCTCAGCAGGCAGGCCCTTCCCAGGGGTGGAAGGAGGGAGACAGTAAGTTGAGCTGGCTCACTTATTCCCTCCAAACTTACCAGTTAGGTAAGCTGCTCTCCCTCTAGGGCAGAGTGAGAAAACTGATCTGTCAAACAGGAGTAAAAGCTTGGTCTGAGAAAGTAGCATTGGTGGCAGCTCAATCTACCTCACAACAGGTTACAGAGTCAGTGGTGAGAAGGCAGAAGCAAGAAAGTAGATGAGTCAGGAAGAACTGAAAGAAAGAAAACAGAGTAGGGAATTGAGGAGAGGGTTCTTTTAAGGACAAGGCCAACAAAATGTCAGATGTGGAGAGCAGAAGAGTCAAAATAATTTACAGTAAAAATCTAAGCACAGCAATGTAATCATGAACACAAGCGAAGCTGGACACCTCCTGATGAAACACAAAGAACAGGAAATAGCAGGAAAAGCTACAGTGATTCAAGGCAGAGATGAAGGGAGAAAACTGAGTTCATATCATGAGCTCAATTTTGCAAAAAGGGGGATAGATTCTAGGGCTAAAGCCAGACAACAGAAATGAAACTTGCAAACTGCCACAGGACTGGTTATGTTAAAGTCATAGTAAAGCTCAGAAGAACCAAGACCTACTTGTAAATGTTTTATCATACTGTGAAACTTTTGAGAAATTATGTGATTTATTATTTATAAGACATTGCTGAGATTAGTACTGATGTGTATACAGTCTCTACATCATTCAATATCATGAATCATAATATTAGTTGATTCACGTGCTCCTTTGTCCCTGGGAACGCTAAGGAATAAAGGTTTTGATAAATAACGATGGTTTGAGCTTGACTGGCCTCCTGCAATTGTTCATTGCAATTCTGGCTACTATTACACCATATTCCCCAAGTCACAGTGCAGTATAAAGTAAAATCAAACAGACCGAAGAAAGCAGTGGAAAGATTTATAGTCTAGAAGTCTGGCTCCATACTTTTAACTGATAGAGACTAAAACTTCTGTACTGCAAGTTTCTGTATTTCCACTGATCTGTTTTCATGCCGTGGTTTCAGTGGCCACAGAAGTCCTTCTGGTAAACAGATTCTTCTGGTAAACAGGTTTCTGGTAAACAGATTTCTGTGAGTTAAAGAAAGAGGGGAAATCTTCATATCTTTCAACAGTCCCCAAAATTATATCCTTTATCAGGTTTTAAAGTTATGTCCCAAGTCTCTATTCCTTGGTGTGGTTTAATTTTACAACCAGCTGCCTGCCCCCTCTTAACCAGCAGTTTTTGACGTCATTCAGGTTTTGTAAAATGTGTGCTACAGACACATTTACTTGGGCTTCTGGGCTGCTGTTAAAGTTTTAGTGCTTTTGGTTAAGTGTGGAGGCTGGCACCAGAGGATCAGTAATGGTGATTATCATGCAAATCAGCCTCCAGCTAGTCCAGCTCCTCCGAAGGACTTCCAGCTCTGCTTCCTGAGTCCCTTCATTGTCCCCAGGATAAAGCGAGCCATCTTCGATGCTGACACTGGACGCGACCGAGATTGGTTCTCCTGACAGAGATGAGTGGGCAGCAATGAATCTTTCACTTGGGGTAGAAATACAATTTTATTTAAGAAAATAACCATACATAATTGGACTTCTGTCACTTTAAATTTTAATGGTGAGAGTAATATGGAGGCTTCTGGAACTTTAAATTATGACTTTCAGAAGCTTCACACTGAATCTTTCAATTATTCTCTGTAAGTACTTTCTCAAAGCATGTGCCACCATGACATTGATATCACAATTCAAATCTAAATTCAAAACTGACTGCAAGGCTATGAGCTATGAGCTGGCGTGCCGGCTGCCTCATTTTATCTTTGAACATCTGATGAGGCGAAATCAAGAGGCGCTCTCCCAGAGCCCAGCCAGCTGTTTGCCAAGTATTCAAATACCCTGGCAAGCGGAAGAACCTTTCAGATTTCCCCGCATCAAAATTAGAGACAACCCCCTATTTTCCCCATTAGTCTTGGCTCACCTACATCCTTTCACACAGGCCCGCCTGACTCACTCAGCTAAGTGGTCGCTCTCCTCGCTCACCTCTCGGGTCCCGCAACTCCCGCTACTGGATCCAACGTGTGCTGCAGAATGGCAGCCAGTTCAGACAAAACCCTGGGGGAGAGTCTTCAAGTCTGCATTTCCTTGAAGTGGATATGAAAGAGGGGCTGAACTGATATTTGTAGAAGTAGGAAGACAGAGAGCAAAGACAGTGTGTGAATTTTATTTAAAATGCATTCATTAGACTGGAACAAAAACTGCAATTGGGAAGACAGTGCCAAGGGAAAAGTGAAAGGCTTTCCTCTCACTTTTATTTTGGTTGCTTAACTTCCTTGTTATATACCTATTTTCTTGAATCATTTTAATATTTTAATCTTCATATTAAAACAAGTGGGAATGAATAATTATGTAAAGGTTCAGCTATAGACTGCTTCAATTATTTTAAAATGAGTCCCCTACCTCAGTAAATACAGTGCCAAATTTACAACTGTAAATAACTAAATCCAGCTGCACTAATGAATTTACAGTAAAAGACAACCCTTATTTCACATTTTAAAGATCCTGAAGCAGTTTTCCTCAGCTGGATGACTTCAAACAGAGGCTATGGACAATCTGTGAGGAGTTTAGAAGGAGGATGGGACTAAGATACCACAGACAACAGCCTCTACCCAAATAGCTGGCAAAATCTCCTGAAGTTGGACACTAAACCCAGGTTTCCAGCTGGGCGAGAGGGTCTCAATTCCTTCCATAAAAGCTGGGCCTTTCCTTGTTCATTTCCTGTGATGTGTTTACACTTGGACAGAAGGGGCACAGCAGGGATGTGTTCAGGGCACATTTAGGGGGAAGCCATCTCACAGGAGTCATGGATGCCAGATGTCAAACCAGTGTAGGCTGCTGAGCGAGCTCTGAGCAGGATGCACAGGCATCAGATCACGGTTTGAGGAAACTCTGCTGTCCTGATCCAGCAGAAATTCATGTCACTTTAAAAATAATAACAATAATAAAAGAAGTTGCTATTATGAATGTAAAAACTACCTAAGAACCAGACAGGCTGATGGAGTTCCTGTTCTGCCAGTCAAGTATATTCACTCCATCAACATAAGACAAATAACTTACTCCCAGGAGCCATGGGCAGTAAAGGTTAGAAGGCCCACATGTGGAGTGGCTATCACAAGGATGCTGACCGACAGTATTTCCTGAAAACTGCCTCAAACATTGCCTTACATGAGATCAGGACTATAGTGCTCAAGAGGACACATTTCTAAGTCACTGACCATGGACAGAGAAACAAAATTTTTAAAACCCACACTGATTTCGGAGCCCAAAGCACTACAATAACACATCCTGACTTGAATATTTAAGGCTTGTGAAGTGTTTCAAACACAAAACAGTTCTACATAAATCATTCACCCAAACATTTACTGTGTTTCTATTATATGCCAAGTACTATATGAGCCAGTTTTGCTTAAAACATAATCCTCATACTACTGGATTTCTCTGCAGAATTTAGTACCACTGTGGCTTGACCTTTCACCTTAAAGTACCTTCACAGACGTAAAAGTTCTCTTCCTCGTAGAGAAGTCAACGTCTCAGATCATTCTGTTCCTTTCTACGAATCCCTCTTTCCTAGCCGTGTCCTCATCTCACTCTAATTAAGAGGAGGTGAAGGGAAGTATTTGAAAATCTTCAAATTTGGGGGGACATTTTTTCAAACTATACAGGTATTTTCCAACCCCATATGAGACTCATTACCTATATAAACCACTCACTATTTCTACTTGGTGTAAATCATATCTCTTAAGAGTTCGGGGAATGAAAACAACAAACAAAAATAAACTGAAGATCACTGTACTAATAATAACACTTCCTCTTGATGATTTTATCACCTATATATTGATGATTTCAAAAATCATTTTAAGCCTAGACCCACATACATAAATGCCTAGCAGACCTCTATTTTCAAATGACCTCCTAACTCAAACTCAGTAAGTGCAACATCAGATTATTATCTTTACTTTTCTTCTTTTCCCTTTCTTAATAGTATCCACTTAGTGGATACTTTACAATCCCCATTCCCACCCCACATACAACAAACCTGTCTCCAGGTCCTTTCTCTTCTTCCTCAGGAACACATCTTGCGCCTGTCAACCATGTGCCACATCCCATCTGGATGCCTGCAGTAGCCTCCTCACTGCCACCCCCTCCACCAGCAGCCTCTCCACTTCACGTTACTCTCCACATGATCCTGATTCCTACTTATTACAACAGGAAATCCTACACTGCAGCACTCATAATATACAAGATGATTTTTAATACCAAACAGACCAATTTTTAAATATTTATATATTTTAAAAGGCTGAGACAGGTAGAAGTAATACATCAAACTGGGATTTTAAGCTAACATTAAGTTTGCTTAGTAGAAGGAGCTGGAGCTCACCTCCTCTCACAGACACACCAAGACAACAACTAACTACAAAACAACTAGTGATTAAAAAAAAAAAAAGACTGGAAAGTACCAGAAAGGATCTTCTTAAAGAATAAAGCACGACTAGACCAGTAGGTGGGGCAGACTCGCAGTATTATCAGGTCCCACACTCCCAGGGGGGCGACCCACAAACTGGAGAATAATTATATTGCAGAGATCTCCCAAAAGAGTGAGAATTCTGAGTCTCTTATCAGGCTCCCCAGCCCGGGGATCTGGCACCAGGAAGAGGAGTCCCCAGAGTGTTGGGCTTTGAAGGCCAGTGGGGCTTGAGCAGGAGCTCTACAGGACTGGGGAAATCAGAGACTGCATGCTTAAGTGTGGCGCAGAACATCTCACGCTCACTGAGACCAAGGACAAATGCAGTAATTTCATAGGAGCCTGGGGCAGACCTACCTGTGGGGCTTGGGGGGTCTCCTGGGGAGGCATGGGGCGGCTGTGGCTCACCTGACGGGTTTGGTCCAGCAACTTAAAGCAATCATGTATATATACAGACTGTTATACCAAACCTTATGGTAACTGCAAACCAAAAATCTATACTAGATATACACACAAAGAAGAAAAACGATTCCAAACATAACACAAAAGAGCCACTAATTCACAAGAGAAGAGAACAAAAGAAGAAAAGCAAGAGAAAGACCTACTAAAACAAATCGAAAACACCAACAAAATGGCAATAAGAACATATATGTCAATAATTACCTTAATGCAAATGAACTAAATGCTCCAACCAAAAAAAAAACCATGTATGACAAACCCATAGCTAACATTATACTTAATGGGGAAAAGCTGAAAGCATTTCTTCTAAAATCAGGAACAAGACAAGGATGTCCACTCTCGCCACTTTTATTCAAGATAGTTTTGGAAGTCCCAGGCACAACAATCAGAGAAGAAAAAGAAATAAAAGGAATTCAAATTGGAAAAGAAAAAGTAAAACTGTCACTGTTTGTAGGTGACGTGATACTATACAAAGAAAATCCTAAAGAGGCTACCAGAAAACTACTAGCGCTCATCAATGAATTCAGTAGTTTTAGGATACAAAATTAATGTACAGAAATCAGTTGTATTTCTACACATTAACAATGAAATAGCAGAAAAATAAATTAAGGAAACAATCTCATTTACCATCACATCAACAACAACAACAAAAAAAAACCCAAGAATAAATCTATCTAAGGAGGCAAAGGACCTGTACTCTGAAAACTGTAAGACACTGATGAAAGAAATTGAAGATGACAAAAACAGATGGAAAGATATACCATATTCTTGTATTGGAAGACTCCATATTGTTAAAATGGCCAAACTACTGAAGGCAATACAGATTCAATGCAATCCCTATCAAATTGCCAATGACATTTTTCACAGAACTAGAACAAAAAAATTTTTTAATTTGTATAGAAACACAAAAGACCTCAAACAGCCAAAACAATCTTGAGAAAGAAGAATGAAGCTGGAGGAATCATGAGCACTGACTTTAGACTATACTACAAAGCTACAGTAATCAAAACAGTACGGTACTGGCACAAAAACAGACACATAAGTCAATGGAACAGGATAGAAAGTCCAGAAATAAACCCACGTACTTAGACTGAATTAATCCATGACAAAGGAGGCAAGAATATACAATGGAGAAAAGACAGCCTCTTCAATAAGTGGTGCTGGGAAAACTGGATAGTTACATGTAAAAGAATGAAGTTAGAATATTCCCTAACACCATATACAAAAATAAACTCAAAATGTATTAAAGACCTAAATGTAAGACCAGATACTGTAAAACTCCTAGAGGAAAACATAGGTAGAACACTCTGACATGAAATTCAGTAATATATTTTTTTTTAACCAGCTCCTAGAATAATGGAAATAAAAACAAAAATAAACAAATGGGACCTAATTAAACTTAAAAGCTTCTGCACAGCAAAGGAAACCATAAACAAAATTAAAAACCTACAGAATAGAGAAAATATTTGTAAAGGACACGACTGACTAGGGACTAATTTCCAAAATATACAAACAGCTCATACAGCTTAATATCAAAACACAAAAAACCCAATCAAAAAATGGGCAGAAGACCTAAACAGACATTTCTCCAAAGAAGACATCCAGATGGCCAACAGGGCACATAAGAAGATGCTCAATATTGCTAATTATTAGAGAAATGAAAATCAAAACTAAAATGAGGTATCACCTTACACCAGTCAGCCTGGCCATCATTCAAAAGTCTACAAATAATAAATGTTGAAGAGGCTGTGGAGAAAAAGGAACCCTCCTACCCTGTTGGTGGGAATGTCAATTGGTGCAGCCACTATGGAGGACAGTATGAAGTTCCTTAAAAAACTAAAAACAGACTTACCATGTAATCCAGCAACTCCATTCCTTAAAAAACTAAAAACAGACTTACCATATGATCCAGCAACTCCATTCCTTGGTATATTTTCAGAAAAAAACTGTAATTTGAAAAGACACATGCATCCCAATGTTCACAGCAGCACTATTTACAATAGCCCAGACATGGAAACAACCTAAATGTCCATCAACAGATGACTGGTAAAGTTGTGTTGCGTATACACACACACACACACACACACACACACACACACAAGAATATTACTCAGCCATAAAAAAGAATGAAATAATGCCATTTGTCACAACATGGATGGACCTAGAGATTATCATATTGAGTAAGTCAGACAGAGAAAGACAAATATCAAATGATATCACTTACATGTGGAATCTAAAAAAAATGATACAACTTCTGTTTACCAACCAAAAACCGACTCACAGACATAGAAAACAAACTATGGCTACCCAAGGAGAAAGGGTGGGGAGGGGTAAATTAGGGGTTTGGGATTAATAGACACACATTACTATATATAAAATAGATGAAAAAAACAAGGACCTGTATAGCACAATTTCTTGTAATAACATATAATGGGAAAGAATCTGAAAAGAAAATATATGTATGTATGTATATGTATGACTGAATCACTTTGCTGTGCACCTGAAACTAACACTGTATAAATCAACTACATTTCAATAAAAAGTTTTTTAAATAAATATGTAAAGTGACAGAAAATAGAAAAAAATACATTGTTTGCTTTTTAAATAAATTTTTATAAAAATTAGACAATTTAAATAAAAATCTAACTCGGGGAATACACAGATTTTTTTTTAAAAGATAAAAGCGGTACATCAGTAAATGAACTTTGGGAAGCTTGGTCCTACAAAACAGGTCCAAATTTCTTAACATAATATTGCAAACATTATATGTCACCTTCAGTCACTTTCTCATCCTACATTCCCTGCACTTTACTTTGACCATTTGTGTATCTGCTTAGCTACATAACAAAATGTCCCAAACCTAGTGGCTAAAACATTTTATTTGGTTCACATTTGTGCAACTCAGTTGAGTCATCCCGTCCGGGCTGACAACAGATTTTCCGTGGACTCTCCCCCATGTCTGTGGTCAGTGGTGGATTAGCTGGTAACTAGATGATCTAAAATAATCTCACTCACATGTCTAGTGACAGCATACTGTCAGCCGGAGCCTCTATTCTCCTGCAGGTGGCTACCTATCCTCCAGCAGAGTAACGTGGGCTCATTCACAATGTGATCTCAGGGTTCCAAGCACAGAACCCCCAATGCATAAGCACTTTTCAAATCTCTGCTAGTTTCACATTTGCTAATGTTCATCAGCCAAAGTCACACGTCAACCCAAATTCAGTGATGGGGAACTAGACTCCACTTGTTAATGGAAAGATCTTCAATATCACATTGCCAGGAGTTGGATGCAGTAAAGGGAAGCATTTGTGACCATTTTTACAATCTACCACTCACTCTTACCACCTCTCAAACATGCCAAGCATTTTCATACATGTGCTTATGCTGTTCCCATCACCTGAAATGAATCATCAATCTCCTTCAGTCCTTCTGGCAAATTCTTATTTCTTGTCCTTCAAGGTTCTGCTCAAATATAGCATTCTCTGACATATTCCTCAAATTAATTATGCTGTCATATGTTTCCATGGTCCCTTGTATTTGCATTTATTATAGAATTCAATGAGTTGAATTATAGTTATTTATAATGTCTCCCTAATGGACTGTCTTTGTACCATCAGCATCTAGCACAGTGCCTGGCAAAGAATAGGCATTGAATAAACATTCATTAAGTTGAACTTAAATGAAAACATTCAAAACAAAGATTAAAGTCTCCTTCAAATAAGACTACATTTAAGTAAAGACTTAAGGTGCGACTATACAAAACTGACCTTACGCGTTAGAAGAACTAGTTAGATTCACCTCATCTAATTTGAAAGGCACCAGGTCAATGCTCCCAGCCAAAAACATATTTCCTGTGGCACTGGCACAAAGTCTGAACTTCCAGCATAGATTATTCTAAGTCTTGAAATGTTTTGCTGTACTACAAAGACAATAGGCTTTGGAGTCTGAAACACTAGGACTAAAAACCTAACTATTTGTGTGCACCTAACAATTTACTTAATACATTTCTCTTTTACAGCCATACAGAGTTATCTGTGTTGCAATAACATATGCAAAGCACCTAGCACAGTACTTGCCATACACCTAACACACATCAATCCCCAGAATTTCCTATTAGAAAAGGAGTCAAGTCTTTATCATTAACTTCTGAGGAGAGTGGGCAAAAGGTAAGAAGAAGGATAATGTGGAAGTACAGGAAGGGGTAATAGTCAAAACAACTTCACAATTTAACCAAGAGCCAAGCCTGCAGCTAGTAATTAAACAGTTACATCAGTTTTCAGTGACCCCATCAAGGAATAAAAGTTCCCTCCCACCCCCAGGTATACAGTGAATATCTCTGGTGATGACAGGACTTACGAATTTCTGTATAATTTTACTGGCATCAATATGGAATCAACATTTATACATATGCTTTGGCAAGACTACTGGGCAGAGAGTTAAGGGAAAAAAAGAGGATGTTTAAAAGGATATTATGCTAATCTTTTTAATTTCCTCACTTTTTTCCCTTTTACATTTAAAAGGGGTAGTTGTTGTAAACAAGTTTTTTTCTCCCTACCTAAGGAAACATTTTTTTAAGTGAGAAAAATGAAAAGCACATTACACACAATTCTAAACTTCAAATTATGTCACTTCTAAAGAAAACGTTACCATTAAAATCAAGACAAAACGAGTTTAGACACACTGAAGTCCTGTTTCAAAGTTAAGCCAAATTTAATACATTTTAATAAAATCTTTAAACTTTCAAAATCCGAGTAGGAACTTGAATCCTATAAGAAGTCTCTACAACTGTCCCTCCTGAAGCTATTCTCACACGCCAGTGGCAGCTCTGGAACACTTCTGCACTTACTGTGCGCTATAAATGAACCTCCATTTCCCTGTTATCTTTCACCGCAGCTTCACTGTACACTTTCTGGTATGCAGGATTCTCCTAATCCACCTCTCCTCAATGCCAGCACCCAGATTGTACTCAATAATTGTTAATTTATGTCTGACAAGGAAATGTGTAAGTAGCATTTGCTGATGGCAAATTCATTGGTCCATTCAAGTTCAGATCAAGACCTCTAGAGACCTTACGGACGAAAAAATTCTGCCCCCTCAACGTAAATCAAAATAAAAATATTACTAAAGCAGAAAACACAAAACTCACGTATTTGTTCAAATTAAAATAACTTGTTCTGGCAAAATTTTATGTAAGCTCATCAAAGGCTGAATTCTTACAAGTGTCCAAATTCTACTGCAGACATGCAGCAGGACAGCTTAACATATTATGAATAGAAACAATATAACATATTACTTTGTCTGCTGTTATAATTGTATTGCAGTTGTGCACAGAAAAGGAGGTGCAATAAATGATTGTCAGCAAAGACTCAGAAGCACAAGTTCTTCGCATTTTATTTCATTAGACAACTATATTTGATAAAATAAGCACCAGATTATATTTGAATAAATTTTCATTAAATAATGTTTCATAGCCATCACAAAGTCTAGAATGCAGATAATAATTACAGAGCCAAAGCAAAACCACCATAGTTTTTAAAATATATAATACATAATAATTTGATATTCATATTCATAGTAACAGATATTGGTTAATACCTCCATTAAATTTGAATATTTTATGCTTAGATATAATTGTTTCAGCTAAACTGTTTCCACCTAATATATATTAAAATCTGAGCGTGTTCTGTGTGAATTGAATACTTTATTTTGATATAACTAAACCTTTTCTTACAAAAAAAATGTCCTGGATACCTAGAACAACATAGATAAATCAGAAAATCCTTGTGAGTTATTATAAAAGTGCTTTACTTCTGATTATATAGGCACTTTAAAACAGTAGGTTTTTTAAACCCTAAACTGACTGTAAAATACAACAAGAATGCAAATTTTGGAATGAGATTGAATAATTTAATAGCTTATTATGGAATCAGATCTAATTGGTCCTTTCCCTGCCCAAGCGAAAAAAAAAAAAAAGAAAAAAGAAAAAGATTTCCCCTGTTGGCATTGGTCTAGGAACTAATGTTGTATTATGTCCATTAAATAGGAAGCCAAGGATTATGTGAACAAATAATATCACAGCTCTGTGGAATGACTGATAGTCTGCAAAAGCCAAGACTGGTTTCATCTTTCTTGTGAAGTTATCACTGATTTGTTCTCCGTCATGTGCAGTCACTAAGGCCGGCAGAGGTAACAAGTGTTTGATGTGTGATACTCGAGTCACTTTTGCCAGACTGCATTTATTCTAAGTTATACTCATACTTAGTGTGTGTGTGTATATAAATATATATGTATGTTCTTGGGCTTTCGTTTTTTCTTGTTTCTAGTGATGGGTCAAACAGATATGACAATTATCATACACTACCTTCTAAAGCTGTACAAAAACAACATATATCTGTTTCTTAGCAAGGGATGCTTTTCCACTGTAGATTAAATAAATGACTGTGGAGAAAGTACTTTAATATAAGAACTTACCCTTTGTTCATTGCCTTATTTGCACAGCTTACAACATATCCCTTACCTTTTAGCATGTATTATCCATTTCAATTCAGTCCATTCTTTACAATCTACAGCAAGCCAATCTACAGCAAGTTCTTTTTTAGTTGAAAGGAAATTTTAAGGGAGGAGGGTGTGGAAAAATACATTTAATTTATCCTATTGAAAAAAGACCATTCTATATGGTTTCTGAGCACTTCTGCATCTTCTTACACACTGTAAATCAGCTCAGATATCTTAATCAGTGGCTAGAAGCATATCCTTATCAGTAACATATTCATGAAAGATGGTATGTGTATGAGCTGCAAAATGTTTGGCAGAGACCCAGGAATAAAAAAGAAAAAAAAGAATGTGGGAAAGAGTTGATGGAATATCTTTGTGTGTCAACCCTATGAATTGGGGGAATTTTCTATCATCTCTGTTTGTTCTGTTTGGAAGTATAATACACAAACCAACAAAATGTCAGATTTCTGTGACTTGATTTCATCTATATATAGATATACTCACTGTACAGTGATCCAGGGTGGAAGCATATCTATACACAGTGGTGTATATAAAAACATATATACATTCTCATGTCTCTTTCTGAATTTTCCTATTCATGATATTATTTTATTCAAAGTTTAATGCTTTTCTGTTTTGATAATCTAAGCACTGTTTAAATATTATTTCACAAAATCAAGAGTAGTTCCTGACAGTATCTGCAGTCAATGGTCTACTCAAACTGGGCAACTCCCCTTGGAACTTAGGAGCCACAGCAGAAGACTGTGTGTGTGAAAGAGCAAGACAATTCATTAGCCAATTCTGCAGCAACTCAAAGTGGCGGGGGATGTCAGCCCCTGCTCTGGTGCTTCAATACTAATGAGAGTCATTGCATATTCATAACCTCAAATACAGTCAGCTTCTTGTAAAAACTTTTGTCACCCAGGCTTCATGGCAAGAGCAAAGCGCTGCACAATTCGTATCGTGGCACTTCCGCCAAGTGAGTGCGAGAGCAAGATTGATTGTTTTGCAATGCAGCCTGACGTGGAACTAAAAGATGCTGCCCCAAGGGTCTTAAAACTCTGCTTAGTTTGATTGCAAAGCCCCAAATAATCAAAGAAACAAAAAGGCAGTGAAGGTGAATGTATATGTCTATATATACATATAACCACATATACACCATACATTAAAAATACATAAAAGAATACTTCAAACAAGAAATTTGGCTTATTGAGTCCTCAGAGTTAATTATCTGTTAGGAATGTACCACCACTCACATCAAGTATTATGTTGAAAGAAGAATGGTGTGTCCTAGTAAACTTGGCCTCAAGTCGCAGAAACACCATGGCATAGTTTAATAGAAACAGATTTCTAAAACTGTCTGAAGTTTCCTGTCATTATCAATACCAAAGCTTAGTGAACTGAACCTGTCAGCTCTGCCAATTCTAGAGCTACCTGGAATCCAATTCCTCGGGCAGCTCTTTACGTTGTTGTCACTGCCTCCCTTGCTTTATCATCATCATCATTATGCTTAGCTTCCTGAAGTGAGCTGTTCAGTGCGCTTGCCAGGAAATCCTAAGGGCCCAGCACTACACCATTTGACCCCCCGAATACCTGTCTGTTTGGGGTAGCTACCAGCATCCCCCGGAGTCAGAGAAAGGAAATGTATGTTTCAGCACCCACTTTGAAAAAGCCTTGAGCATTTTTTCACTCGTAATGATGTCTTCAGCTGGAATGCCAGCATACTTCCACATTTTTCTGACAGGCATACAGTCTATAAACTACCCGTAAAAATTAAACAGGACAGTGAAAGAAAAGTTTCTAAATTTGATCGCACTTGAGTTGTTGAAAGTTATTTCTAGATGCATAATGTGTACAAATATCTGCATAGCTAAAGAAAAGTCAGGAATATTGGGAGGATGATGGGGATAGATGAGGAAGTGTTGTGGGGGCAGGGGCTCACCAAACTGTTTTATATCTTAGTCACAGACACACAAGCTTCAAAAATAGAAGGATTTGTGTTTATGATTGATTGAGGTAACTGATTATCCACAGATATTTTAAGTGTTGAGACATTAAATTGTCAGCTCTATCAGTTTGATTGCAGTAAAACATGAAAACATTGACTTTTGTCTAGTTAGAGAAATTTATTTTTCCCAGAATGACAATCCTTTAAGTAGAAGCCAGGCAGCTTGCCAGCTTTCCATGTCATACACTGAAGTTTGCAAATGCAACCCATATTTTCAAGTGTTTTTCAAGGTTCAATGAATGGTGCATAGGTCTTCTGCAAATAGTCTTATAATAAACAGATTCCTGCAGTACTTCTTATTCTTTAAGCTTGAGAAAAGTACTGACTCATTTTGAAGGAAAAAAAAAAAAACACTGTAGCTTTGTATTCATGGAGAATATGTTACCAGTGCTCTTCAGTTATTTAAAGTATCTCTCAAAAATAAAATAACCCTCTTTGGACCACCATGCTGTGAACAAGTTTGATTAATATGTTTTATAAGCCTGAAATAAATGCTCATCATAACTGTCAGTAAGCTGACAGCTTTCAAAGTCTTTGTTCTCAGAATGAGTAATGCGTCTGATCTTCTTAAGATACCATATCCCAACCTAAAAGGAAGATGTTACAATCAAGTAAATTCTACTAAAATTTGATTTTGCCATTACATCAGCCTTCTACTCTAGATCCTTGTGTGTATTATATGTGTGCATACTATTTTATAAAATAAAAATACCACATCTTATTTGTTATTATTGCTTGTCAGAACACCTGTGCTTTTCACTGGGCATAACTGTGGTTCCACTGCTTAAAACCTAGTCCATTTTAAGAATCAAAATGTCAGATGTTATATACAGTCAATCTCTTTAATAAAATCTGTGACTGGGGAATCATCACAGAGCCTAATGATTGAAGTGAAAACACCAATCAAAAGACAGATATGGTCATTAATTCTACAAAAACACTGATATTTCTATATTTTCCAAGCATTTATCATGATCATTAAAATACAAGATGTTCTAAAGACAAGCAGACTATTTAGCCCTCCATGTCTGAGTTCTACAGACAGCAGTAGGTAATAACTGGAGAAAAGGGGGTCCCTGAACTGCTAAGCAAGGGTACACCAACTAGAAAAACTTCTTTCCGACCCCTTCAGCCAATCACTTTGTGTCCTGGAGCACAGGATTTGGTTGCCCTTATCCTATCTTAGGGGGTACTAACTATTAGAAGTGGTCATTATATTATCCAGTCTCCTATCCTTTTATTCCAGTTACCACTTATGCTTCACTGCTGTCCTGTGGCAGAACTTTACAAAGCACCCTGTCTATAACTGCCAACAATTATAGCTCCTTTTGTCAACATACTTTCCTCATCAATTCAGTTCTACCTACTTTCATACCATGCCTAGATTATTTTCCATTTAACATCCCTTTTTTTAATTCATACTTTTCCTAAAATCTAAGAAAGGGTAATTTTTATACCAATTGTGCTTTTTACTCCTTCATCATCTTTGTCCATAAGAAGCCATTTTTTGTTTTATTATTTTCCAAATTGCCAAAAAATCACAGGTTCTGTACACATTACTGCTCCTCCTCTTCTTCATTTTGAGATATGAATTATTTAACTGTTAATGAAGTTTATTTTCATTCTTTATCTGCTCTCTATGCCATAACTACCCCCCTTATAATTTCAGTATATCGTGGCAGTTCTGGAAACAATGTTCCTTCACATCTTACACACTGATTTTCCTTCTTTTGTTATTTCTCATCTCTTAAGAGCTTTTAGTGTTTACCTCACAAATTAGGTCAAAAGAAGATAATTTTTGTTCCCTTTTGTTATTGTTTCTTTCCTTTAAGAAAACTAGAATTCCCTTGCACCAGAACTAAAATGATCTATATGCTATTCACATCTTACAATGATTCCATAATTTCAGTAGTTCCACGATGCTTTCTAGACCTTCAAATTCTGTTCACCCTTAAGTACTATATAAGCACAGGGATTATGTTGTTAACTCTAGGAAACACATGGAAATGACACCGGGCTCAGGTAGGGTTCCTTTCTGACATTACAGGTGTTATTTCCAAGAAGTACACAGATAGTACTGACTCAGTACAGCTGCGGACGTGGTTACAAGAATGATACCTTTAATACTGATCCTTTGACTGCTCTCTTATCTATCTTGAATCATTTATTTTTCATTATCTGTCCTCTAACTTACAAAGCCCCCTATGACCTTGTGATCTTAGTGATAGCAGCCACCCTTACCTGATTATAAACATAATCTAGAATTTCCACACTCTCCTCCTTTCTACGCCTCATTCCAGTTGCACATATAAACCTAAAGAAAAACTAAATTTTACTGCAGCTACCTTAAAATTTTTCTTTTTAACTACTTACAAGTAGTCTCTCTTAGAATTCCTTGATCCCTTGGGCCAAAAATAAGCTTTGCCTTAGTGCTTTACTTTTTTCCATATGTTATGTTTTGTGTTGATCAATATTTACCAACAATCTCTGCTCATTAGCAATATTTAAAAGGATAAGTAGTTTCTTCTTAGAGCTAGTGAAATATTGAACATCTCCTTTCATATATAAAATCATTATTACATGTAAAACTTTTTGCTTTCTCTCTTTTCACTGCTGGAAGGAACGATCACTTTAGAGCAGTGATTCTCAAATTGTATTCAGCAGTGCCTCAGGGGTTCTTTTTAGAAGAAAATAAGTGAAGGGGGACACCAAATAGACAGTGCTCTGGGCCGATTTATCTAGCACACCACCACTTTTTGTCTACAACTTTTTATTTTGAAATGAGTTTGAACACACAGAAAAGTTACAAGCATAATACAAACAACTACTGTATGTGCTTAACCCAAATTTTAACATTTTGCCACAACTGCTTTATCATTCTTTCCTACCCTTCCCCCTCCTCTCTTTTCCTCTTCTTTCTTTCATTTTCTGAATTGTTTGAAAGTTACAAAACCTTGTTCCATTACCTCTAAATACTTCAGGGTGGATTTCCCAAGAATTTTCACTTACATTGTCACAGTGTAATAATCAAAATCAGGAACTTTAACATTGATATCATGCTGTTATCTAATCTATAGAATTTATTTAAATTTTGCCAATTGTCTCCAAAATGCCCTTTATAATAATTCTTGTTTTTCTGGCCCAGAATCAGCCTTTGTCTTTCATAACACTGACACTAATAAATAGTACAAGCAATTTCCTTTGTAAAAATCCCTGAATTAGGTTTGTCTAATATTTCCTCATAATTAGATTTAGATTATACATTTTTGGTAAGAATACTATATAAATGATCCATGTTCTTTTCGCTGTATCACATCAGAAAGCACATAATACTGGTTTGTGCAGTCACTGGTGAAAGTGACTTCGATTAATTACTCAAGTAGTAAAGTAACCTGTCTACCAGGTTATTCCACTGCAACAGTTCTGTTTTTCCTTTGTAATTAAAGAGTAATTCTTAACCACTGATTTTAGCATTCATTGATGATTCTTCTCTATGGTTAAAATGATTGCAAAATGGTTATTTTTCTAACACTACCACTCCTTCTACATTTATTAGATGCTATCCTATTCCCTTGTTTATTTGTTTGTTTATTATAAGTACGGATTCATGGATTCTTTTTAATTTAATGGATTAAAATTTATTGCCCTAGTTATTTTGAAGTTCAAATTGTCTCAGCTTTGGCCAGTGGGAGTCCCTTTAATCTGACTACCAGGGCTTTTTGACATGTCCCTATCATTTATTTGAACTGTAACATCACTTTTATTTATTTTATATTTTGGAATTTGTTTCTAAACAATGCTTTTGAAAGTTTGAAACCCATTGTTCTGCTATAACACTGTTTTCTCCAATTTTCCTTATTTCAAGTCAGGTTTGTATAAAAAGTATCCAGAATATAGAGAAGACTGAGAAAAAATGATGGTAACCCCTTTGTTTCTGTGGTCATACTGGCCAACATACTGTCCCTCCAACCTGGCAGGCACGCTCCTGTATTAAGGGCTTGGCATCCATTGTGTCCTTGACCTGGAAACCTCCTCCCCATGCAGCTTTGTAGTTGCTCCCTCATCTCCTTTAAGCCATACCTCTAACATCGCTTTCTCAGGGAGGCCTCCCCTGACCACTTTTATTATAATAGTACAATGGTTCTCAAACTTCTTAAAGTACCCTTTGAAAACCCCTTTGATGATAACCCCTTCATACCCAAAGTTTCATTTCAAAGCAAGATATAAAATGACAATATGTTTAACCCATGAATGGTTAAGTCAGAAGAAACATGATCTTTACACTGGTTTATTTCACCACAGTGGGTTGACAAATTTTCTAAAGTGTTTCCCTCTGGGTCATGGAAATAAAATAGATATCATCCACAATGCTGTTTCTAACTTCCTTATTTGATTATTTATTCAATTGACTTCCTTATTACATACAGCATACCCACTTCTCTATCACCTTACTATGAATTAGTCTAATTTTTAAAACTATTTGCTCCTAAAAAAAAGCATCAATAAACAAGAATAACGTAGAACTATTTGTCTTTCCTATGGAACACTCTCTAAAGGAATAACTATTAGCTACTAACTTAAGTATTAAATACTTAATATTTGCTAATCCCAAGCAAGTCTTTAAAAAACAAACAAAAAATCCTCAACAAAGAATCACAGATAATAACATCGAAGAGATAGCCAAGGCTTTACAAGTAGTCAAGTGCTTGCACTCAATTTCTATAGAAAAGCTCACTTTTCCCTGAGCACATTGCATCAATATACAACTCAGTATGACTACATTTCACAGATCAGGGTTAAAGGTGCCCTTGCTAAAATACACAGCAACTTCCATGATTTATAGGGCTTGCTCAAAGCAAACTCGTTAAGTCATAACTATGTATCATCAGTTTCTTAGGACATCTTAAGTTTTTCAAACTACTTAACTCATCTTTTTTTTAACATTTTTTATTGATTTATAATCATCTTACAATGTTGTATCAAATTCCAGCATAGAGCACAATTTTTCAGTTATACATGAACATATATATACTCATTGTCATACTTTTTTTCTCTGTGAGCTACCATAAGTTCTTGTATATATTTCCCTGTGCTATACAGTATAATCTTATTTATCTGTTCTACAATTTTGAAATCCAGCTCTATCCCTTCCCACCCTCCACCCCTTGGCAACCACAAGTTTGTATTCTATGTCTATGAGTCTATTTCTGTTTTGTATTTATGCTTTGTTTGTTTTTTTTTTTTGTTTTTTTTTTTTTAGATTCCACATATAAGCGATCTCATATGGTATTTTTCTTTCTCTTTCTGGCTTACTTCACTTAGAATGACATTCTCCAGGAGCATCCATGTTGCTGCAAATGGCATCAAACTACTTAACTCATCTTTTTATAAAACTACTAACATGCTTCATACTTCAAACTTGAAAAAGTATATTATTTCCAACTTCTGTATTGAGGGCATTTAGGGTGGCTGACTTTTCCCCTCAATGTCTGTTTTTCATTAAATTACATAACAGACATTTTTTAGGTTTTCAAGATGCTTCAGCACAGCGGAATCAATATATCTGTCAACATTGTAAACAAGTAAATCTTTACAAGCCACAAAATGATGAGACACCTCCTTACATAAGATAATAGAGGAAATTCTACCAACGTGTAACCTACGTAAGTGATGCACATGGAACTATACCTTAAATCTCCTGGCAACCTAGTCCATTTAGTGAAATCCTTGAATAGTTTACCAATAATACATCTAAAGGCCTAACTCACTTTCATATGTGTGTACTTTGGGCACTGTAAGAACTAGCTGATTTTAAGTGAAACACATAATCTCCAAAAAAATACCACGTAAATTCAGTGACCATTTGTTTTTTCATTATAATGTTACTTATCCTGTAGTATTCAATCATCTAAGATAAAGAGAATACCACAGTATTTAGTCTTCTAATATATGAAGAACTATATTTATACGTATGATGAAATATAACTCCTTGTTCTTGAGATCTAGACCTAAGCTGTCCAATATGGCAGCCAGCAGTCACAGGTGGCTGTTGAGCACTTGTAATGTATCTAGTCCAAATTGAGATACCCATTGAATTTCAAAGATTAATATGAAAAAAATGTAAAATATCTCACTAGTAATTTTGTATTGATTATGTGTTGAAATATTTGATATATTGAATTAAATAAAATATATTATTAAGTTCATCTGTTTCTTGTTACTTTTTTAATGTGGCTACTAGAAAATTTTAAATTACATATGTGGCTGACATTTTATTTCTGTTGGAGAACACTGGTCTAGAGTAAAGTGGGCAAAAGTCATAATTATGAGGCCAGTTCCATAGTGTGTCATAAATATCCTGCAACCAAACTACTTTCTAATTTTTTGAGGTTATTAGTTGATCATCAAATCCCATGAGTAACAGAAGACCAAGTCTAGGTGAACTCAGTTTGCAATGAATACAATAATAAATCTTACACATGTTAATGATATCATGGTGGTTAATTAGGTAACGTGGCAACCACCTGTTGTAAGCATCTTAAAAATGACTATGAATACTATTACTCTGACATAGCTAAAGTTTTAGATTTTATTTTTATTACCTCATTTCTATAAATACTATACTGAATATTCTTATGAACAGTTTACTGTCTACTGAGTATCTCTATTTAGATATAATAGGCATTTTAAGTTCAATATGTCAATACTGGAATCATTACCTTGCTGTTAGGAGGCAAATCTACACGACGTTTCTGTGGGTCTCAGACTAGAAACAGCATATCCCTCCAGGTTAGAGGGCAATTGTTCCCTGACAAGGATAATAAAGATAATGTCATTCTCCAAGACAAAGGTTGGGCAGGTTTGTTACTAGGCCCTTACAAGATTGGGAGAACACAGATCCACTGTGTGCACAGCATCTATCTGGGCCTCATTCTGTATTACGGGACTTGGGGAACCTATATGAACATGAAGATCATGCTGTCTGCTTTGCTTTGAGCAATAAACTATCTAAGTCTATCTAGCTGAGCTCATTGTTTCCTTATCATAGGAATCTACAGAAGTGTGGTGAAGTTCTCTGGTGAAAACAGAATCAAAACTTTTTTTACTAAAAAACTTTTTTTACATACTATGTGTGTGTGGTTTTTTGTTTGTTTTTTGTTTTGTTTTGTTTTGTTTTTAGTTGAGTGGTGAATTACATTGACTAATTTTGAATGTTAAACTTTGCATTTGTGGGATAAAATTTAATTGATCATTATGTATTATCCTTTTTATATATTGTAGGGTAAAATTTGCTAAATGTAGGATCAAAAACCATAAAACTCCTAGAAGAAAACATAAGCAGAACACTTTTTGACATAAATCATAGCAGTATGAAAAATAAACAAACTAGTGAATATAACAAAAAATTAAAAAATAAAACTAGTAAATGTAACAAAAAAGAAACAGACTCACAGACAGAGAGAACAAGCCAGTGGTTACATGGGGACAAGGAAGTGGGGAGGGACATGATAGGGACAGGGGATTAAGAAGTACAAACTACTACCTATAAAACAAATAAGCTACAAGGATATATTGTATAGTACATGGAATATAGCCAATATTTGATAATAACTAAATGGAGTATAATCTTTAAAAATTGTGAATTACTATGTTGTATAGCTAAAACATATAATTTTGTACATCAACCATATCTCAATTTAAGAAAAGCACAATGGGATATGACTAGATACAACATATCCACTAGAGTGACTAAAATTAAAACCTTAATAACACCAACGGTAACAAGATGGAGGAGCAACTGAACTTTCATACATTGCTAGTGGGAATATAAAATGATACAATCACTTTGGAAAACATTTTGAATTATACATTTGAAATTGGTAAACCTAATTATCTATAATTTATACCTAAAAAAACTGAATTTTAAAAATCAACTTGACAAACCATTTTTAAATTAGTCAAATAAAGTTCTAGTAGTATATTGTAGTGGTCTAATATTTTTTAAATACTAGCCAATTTTTCCACCTATTGTTCTCTGGTTCTTCCTCCATTCAAGCAATAGATAGGCTCACCTTCCCTCAGGGAAAGCACTGACAGCAGAAAGACAGAGTCTTTTTCCTAACCTATGAATTTTAAAATCTTGGACTTTGAGAATAATGGAAAGAACTCAGAACATATGCTTACCAAAGCCAGGCAGGTAAATAATATAAAACAAAAGGGAATGTGGAGACTAGAGTGAGCAAGCCAATGTTATAAGGAGTCACTATGCAGCTCCAGCTGAGTTTTACCACATGGAAATGTGGGCCCAGTGTTGCCAGACTGTTTTCCCCCGAAAGAAATCTGGAAATTCAGATTTTACCTGAAGTTTTCCCAACTTCTGAACTAACTCCCAAGCAGAAAAGCACTTCTGTGAGTCAAATTCAGCTCATGGATTTGTAACATCTGGCACAGAAAACAGATTTAGAACACCTTAAAAACAAAAAGAAACAAAAAACCCACAAAACTTCTTCACCCTCCAGACTTGACGAAAATTCCCTGGAATGAGGAAAAGAAGAGTCAAAGGATCAATGAATACATTGTTCTTACAAGAGAATGGGACAATCTGTGTCACATTTCCTTGGTACAGACTGGAAGGCAGGAAGATCCCAAAGAACTGGATGGCTAATGCGAAAGGCAAACAACATATTAGCCTCTTAAGAGTTTCCTAGGCTCTACGCAGCCCCTGAGAGGCTAAACAAGTGGCAGCCTCAAGGAATTCACCAAGTTTTAATGGAGTTTGGGGACCACAGAAAGATTACAGTGTTATCAATAGCATGGAATTAGCAGAAAGAGTTACTTTACCAGCCAAAACTTTGTGGACAGGAATGAAGAATGAATCAACAGTAACCTGTGATGACTGACTAACTTCAGAAACAAAATGAAGTATAAACATTTCTACAGATGCCACCACTGTAGAAAGATGAAGATATCTTGTAGGACCCATCACCTCACCCAAGAATTAGCAGAGCACCAGTAGGATAACCCTAATTTTAATATTAAAATTTCAGCCACGAAGGCAGAATAGGGGCTCAGTAGAAACTGAGCTGGAAAATAGTAACAATAAGTATTCACCTCGAACACCTGACATTGTAGACTGAGAGGAATTTCTAAGCATCAGCTGCAAGCAAGGAAGTTATCAAGGGGAAGGGGGAGCATTTTATTTTACTTCCTTTAGATGAATTATGCCAAATAAATATTGGATTTGGAATTATATCCTACAGTTAGGCCACCAGAGCATAAGACTTTGATCCACTACTGCTCAATATAATAGAACTAAGCTCCTCAGACCTTTGTAACTTTACTGGAGGTACTGAGTTATCAAACACATTAAGTGCCCAAAACTCATCTGAAGTAATAAATTGTCTTAAGGCAAGTCTAAATGATTGGTAACACTGGACAAAGTGAGTAAAACTTACTCATTCTGCAACTATTAAGTAAATACATTAACAATACCACCAGAATTCACTGGTTTACACTGGTTAAAGTGTTGGTCTAAGGCATTAACAAGGAGAAAGCAGAGGTTGTCACAATGTGTGTTTGTATGTGTGTACAAAAATTGTATTTTCTAATTTTTCTAAAATGACCACATAGTCCTTTAATTTCTGAAAATAATTAGAAAGTACGTGTTTTAAAATACGTCTTTTAATTACCTCTTTGATACATTCTTAGAAATTTAACAGTACATCGCCTGATTAAACGTGATTAATACTCAGATCTACACTGTGGCAATTATCCAAGTAATTCAGGCAAAGAGCCTACTTTAGTGTGAATACTCAGATAATTAATCAAGCTGTGGCACAATGGGACCTCTGAACTTCAGTTTTCTAATGGGAACAAGTACCTGCACAGCCTAACATTTCCAAAAAGATCTAGCACAGAGTATGGATAATATAATAAGCCCACAAAAATATTCACTGAATTAGCCACCACTGACTTCACTTCCACCGGCCTTTGGAAGTGTTAATCAATGAAATCATCAATGAAATCTTTCTAGGAAAATAGTCACCTGCTCCATCATGGTACTGAAGAGCTCTTTCAAAGGTAAACAGACCTTGAGTAGAGTCATCCAGTGCAAGCTGTCCCTGAACAACGACTTCCCACTCCTACCAAAGTATATATGTTAATAAATGCAAGTGGGTAAGTGCCTAAGAATTCTGATAACTTGCAGTTCTGCTTTCATCTGAGGAAATGTTCCTAGAGCGAAGGGAGTCTACATTGCCTCGCTGCTCTCAACCCTCTTAGTGTAATGACTTGCCATCACACTTAGAATGAAATCGAAGGACTTTACTATGGCCTATCAGCCTTTTCATGATCTGCCTCTGCCTAACTCCTAACCTCATTTCCTACCACTCTCCTCCTCCATCTACTGTGTTGCTTTCTGATCTTTGAAGACACCAAACGTAAGCCTTTGCTCTTGACTCATCCCACTGCCAACACACACTACCATGAAACTCATATGGCTTATTCCGTCACTTCATTCGGATATCTGCTTAAATATCACCTCCACAGAAAATACTTTCTTGACTGCCCTTTCTAAAGTAGCACACTCTGTTATTCTCTATACCCTTAATCTGTTTTTTCCCATAGCAAATCAAATATATATTTATTCATCTGTTGTAATGTAAACTCCATGAAGATCAAGACTTCATCTCATTAACTATTGTATCTCCAGGGTCTAGCAGATTACCTGGTATAAAGTGACACTGAATTATAATTGACAGTGAATCTTTTGAATTAACTAAGTTGGAGGCTTTGAATATTCAAGAAAAGCTTTCAGCAAATGCTACTGACAATGGAATGAGAAGTAAGAAGACCAGTGATAGTTATGGTGGCCATGTGAATCTAGAATACCTGCAGATGGAAAAGGTAAATGCCTGGAGAAATGGGATTAGTATCAGAATTAGAGTAAAAATGTTAACAGCTAAAGGACAGTAGGCAGGATGGAAGCAAAAGGAAGACTAGACCTCAGATGGTTGAAGCCTGAGAAGAATTGAGAAAAATCTTTTTTCCTATCCCATGCACTCTCCCTCATTTTCCTTCCTGTCACATTTCCTCTAGTAATATCTACCCACTTTTGCCATTTCTCTTCCTCCTCCTCTTTTGCTTCCTCTGTCATAAATTGTTTGTTTTACACTCATATATTGCCTTCAAAGAGTTTTTTTTTCCTGTGAATCAGTATCCTGAGTAGAAAAAAGCTCTCTAATGAAAAACTCTTAAGAGTATATTTTATTATATTATAATAAATAATATATAATTTATAATATATAATATAATATAATATATTAAAAGTATATTCCTCATATGCCAAGGAGAACAGAATCATCAACATCAATATTAAGTACTCATCATGAACTCAACAGGCTGAAAAAAAGAACCATGAAGCCATTTTCTTTCATCTCCTACATCAAGAATTCTGAATGCTTTGTGCCTTCAACAGTTTAATTTTCTTCTCTTCTTTCTCCAGAATATATCTTTAAAATATAATCAACATCTTTTTTACCTTTACTGAGGTATAACTGATATACATAAAATTGCACATATTTAATATATACATTTTGATGAGTTTGAACATATGTACATACATCATCACATCACCAATCAAGGTACTAGAAACATATTTACAGTCTCCAAAACTTTCCTTGCATTCTTTTGTGTTTGTTTTTTTTAATTTCTGTTGTGAAAGTACTTAACATGAGATTTATCCTCCACATGTTAAAGTACATAATACCATATTTTTAACTATAGGCACTGTGTTGTACAACAGACAATCAATATCTTTGACTTTTATCCTCACATTCCATTAAAAAAATCATGACACATCTACTAAGTATATTTGCTAAAATCCTAAGCCTGGCATTGTCTTTTTTATTAAGTTTATTCTGATGCTTATTCAAGTTAAAACAAATGAAAACTGACAAGCAGCCTCATCAGACTCATAAATGATTGTTTATGTATATATGGCTATCCCAATCCTCATCAAATGACACTGGGCTTGGTGTTCAAAAGGACTCTTTGAAGAGTAATTTCTAATATATTAGTAGCAGCCAACATAATGATATCTATTAATTTCAGTTAAATACCTCCCAAAATATCATATCCCAGAAAGTCATCTACTCATTTTTAAATTCTCCCATAAGAGGTTACAGGTAGAACATGATCTCTGTAATTCAAAATGAGCCTTGAGAAAGTAAACTGTAAATCAAAATTTTAGGAAAAAATTCATAGTGAACTTCATGTTTTGCCCATTAATCCTAGACACCACAGAAAAATCAAACCAAGGAGAAATTGATTTTTTTTAATATCAAGCATATTTACAAGTGACAAGGCATTAAGATTTATAAACTACATGATGACCTACTCAGAACTAATCAATATACCCGATAACAAACAAGATAGCCAGTCTTAAATGATTTATTCCATTATTTTGGTAACTATGCTTAAATTAATTCCAATTACAATCATAAGTTCAAGACTTAAGGAGAAAAAAAGTTAATTCTACAAATTAAAAATCTAAAGTCCAGAGTATTAATCTCTTCTACATGTTTCCCTGTTTCGTCTTTCCAATTCTCCCCACCCACACTCCCTGTCTCTGTCATTGTATATTCAAATCTAGAGTACTACTGAGTCTCATAGGGTTAGTGTAAAATATGTATAGATACCAGTGTGACTTTATTATTTGTTTTTCTTAGTTACAGGATTGAAGAACGCTAATTCTAATGCAAAAGGGTGTATGTATGCATGTATATGTGTTTGTGTATGTATATATATGTATGTGTATATATATACATATATATATTTATATCTCCCCACCCCTTACCAAAGCTGTGCCTTCACTGACATAAACATTCCATAGTACAGAATATAACAACAGTTCATATTTGTCTATATTAGTACCACAACATATTTACTAACAGAGAAGGGATAGGTCCAACTTTAGGTTAGCAGCCTAATCTGGCTTAAAACAAAATGCATCTTCCTATGGCATTCCCATTCTGAAGCAACTCATAACCATAAAAGGTAGGTATTTACAGGATAAAAATCTAGAACAACAGTTAAGAGCAGCAAAAAATTCTGCTCTTCATTTTCATTAACTTGGTGTTAACTTAATGAAATGTGACACTGCTATCAGCATAATACAATAAATATGAAAAAGTGCCCAATGTATAAAGAAAATATGAAAATCCCTAATGACAACAACAAAAACAAAAACTGTTTTCCTCTTTTCCTTTCATATGTCCTTTGTGTTAGCTTGAGAGCATATGACCTTGTTATCTACATACTATAATAGAAGTTAAATTGGCTGCCCATGTGCCTAGATGGAGGCTTCAAAAATAACTAAGTAAAATTATATTTCCCTGCGCCCCATCAAATATCCATCATACAGGACCCAGTTCTCATCTCCCCAAGTTAGAAGCTCTACTAAATGCAGTGAAACAAGAGAAAAATAGCTAAATAACTCTCAGAAGTGGCATACATAGATATTATATTTTTGTTGAAATCTCAAAACTTACATTCTCTAAAAATTTAAATCACCTTTGAAACAGAATTTATTAAAATTCTAAACTCATATTGTATTTATTTTTTTGTAAGTGGATATATATTCCAAGCAACATGTTCGTATTTGTTGTTACTCATATAAATAAAAGCATATAGTCATTTTAGGGATTAACAGAAAAACAGACATCTGCATAGAACATTTCCCTCATTAGATATTATCATGTTAGCATATTTTTCCTATTTCTGATTATACTACAACATAAAATGAGCTGATTTTTACCCTTAAGTTTCACTATAATGTATATTGCCAATAATGCAAATATTTTAATTGCACATTAGAAGAATCTCATTTTCCTCTAAAAATTGCTACAGAAATTAGCCCTGAAGAGACCTTATAACACATACAAAAAATCAAGATATGGCTGTCAAACTTGCATACCAGTTACCACTTAACACTAAATATTACTTTAAGCATTACTTTTAAATTAAAAGCTATCCTTTTGAAAATTCCAGGCAAGATCACATGGGTCATTAGAATGTTATTTGGCCTCTTCCTAAATTAGTGCAAAACTGAATCAATTACACAAGAATCAAATAGCAAAAAACTATACACTAATCAACTGACTTAACTACTAGCCAAACTGTAGATTCAAAAAGCAATTCACCTTTTTGTCAGAAAATCACATTTTAGGCAAGTTGGGAGTATAAATTGATACTTTTCTGGAAAGCAATTTGGGGTAATATATATAAAATAGTAATGTTCATTCTCTTTGACCAGTAACTCTACTCCTAAGAATTATCCTAAGGAAATAATCTGAACTACAAATAAAGTTTTTATATATAAAGATGTGCATTCCAACATTACTTACTGGAGAAGAAGGAGAAAATATAAACCTCAAAAAAAGTTTAGATTTAGCACTATTTACAAAATCCAAGACATAGAAACAGCCTAAATATCCATCAACAGATGACTGGATAAAGAAGATGTGGTATATTTATACAATGGAATACTATTCAGCCATAAAAACTGACAACATAACGCCATTTGCAGCAACATGGATGTTCCTGGAGAATGTCATTCTAAGTGAAGTAAGCCAGAAAGAGAAAGAAAAATACCATATGAGATCACTCATATGTGGAATCTAAAAAAAAAACATAAATACAAAACAGAAACAGACTCACAGACATAGAATACAAACTTGTGGTTGCCAAGGGGGGTGGGGGGGTGGGAAGGGACAGACTGGGATTTCAAAATGTAGGATAGATAAGCAAGATTATACTGTATAGCACAGGGAAATATATACAAGATCTCATGGTAGCTTACAGAGATAAAAATGTGACAGTGAATATATATATGTTCATGTATAACTGAAAAATTGTGCACTACACTGGAATTTGACACAACATTGTAAAATGATTATAACTCAATAAAAATGTTTTTAAAAAAGCTTAGATTTAAAAATAAATACTATGCAGCTATTTAAATCACAATTATGAATAAAATGCAATGACCTAATAAAATTCTCAACACAAATATAAAACACACCAAAATATTTACAGTGATTTCCTTTGGTTGGTATAATTATGTTATTTTTATACATCTTTTTTGCATTTTTAGGAGCTAACACTGCTATTCAAGAATATTTTAATATTCTACACTGAACTATCATAAACAAAGGGGTTTTGTTAGAAGCTATTTCATTGAGTGATAGTTATAAAATATTTCATACGCATAGTGAAGAAAAAGTTGTGGGTCAAAAGTAGATGACTGTCATTAGCTGGCTTCTCCTGACACACCAAAGACAGTGGCACAGTTCCTCCTTGCTAATATCCATCAAAAATCAAATTAGTAGAACACTCATGTTAACAACTTATATTTCCATGTAAGGGTGAATTTATTTAACAAATGGCTGCATTTCCCAGTAAGGACAGTTAGTACAACAAAACTGCTTGAAAAAGGGATAGAAACCAATATTTACTGAGTATGTAACAGACATGATGCTAAATGCTTTACAAATTTCATGTAATCCTTACAGTACTATAAGGTAGTTATTATTCTTCCCATTTTTCTGAGGAGGGAATTGAAGCTTTGAGAGGTTAGGAAACTTAGCTAAGTTCACAAAGCTGGTAAACAGTGATACTGAAATTTGAACCCAGCTTTTCCATATGCAGAACCCCTAATGATATCAGTGAAGGAAATTAAACTAATCCCTGTAATGATGGGATTGTTCATCCTGTATAAGATAATGGTCCTGAAAATACTTCAACCCTAAAGCACTAAAATAAATAGTTTTGAAAAAGGCAATTCCTGATTTACTGATCATTAATACTTCTTAATAGATTCCACATAGTCAAGATAAAAGCAAATAAATGTTTTAACTAATGTTCAACAAGATAATGCCTAATGTTAACTGTCTCTGGAAATAATAAGTGTTTAATAAATCCTTGTGGTATTGAACCAAACTAACATGAGACTAATGAAAATAAGAATAGAAACAAATAAATATCTCCCTATCACTTTCTAAAAGCTATATGAACACAGTCTCAGTGAAGACACAAAAAATTAAATTTATTAAATTATAATATATAATTGATATATTACACAACTATTGATCATAGGTAGAAAATGGAGGAGGGGGTTTACATACATATGGAGAAAACATAAATCCCACACACAAAGTAGTGTATTTAGTCCCTAATAAAATTAATGCAAACTGATTAAGGACCCAGAATTAGATGAAATAAGAAAGAAAGCTTCCATTTTAACTCTTAGAATCCAACCATTAAAAATTTTAATCTGAAAGTTACCTTCCTTTAAATGAAACATTCCAGGGATTTCTAGAATGTTCTTATTTGGATAAAACTATTTGAAATCATAGTCTCTAATAATTTTAATAGTCTGCTAAATTTCTGCTAACCAAGGGAGAGTTAAATGGTTATGGTTTTGATTCACAAACACATAAACTGAATAATTTTTGCCTATTTTTACCAATATATAAAACCTCTACCATCTATACCATTAGGTGATTAAACTAAGTTAAGGCTCATGTGTTCCATAAATTTCCTAAGGTCAAAATGTTTGTTCCTGGCAAATGAACCAAGGGTAAATTTTTCACAAGTTAAAATAGAAAAGGGAATTTAAACTCCTACAAACAAGTAAGGAGCAAACTGGGACTAAAATAACACACACTAAACAAATACACATACTAAGTATGTGTGTATATATAGTATAATTTTTTGTGTTCTAATAAAACTTTAGTTTTCATTTGCATTCTTTTTTATTGAAGTACAGTCAGTTTACAACGTTGTGTCAATTTCTGATGCACAGCATAATGTTTCAGTCATACATATACATACATATATACATACAGATTGGTAACTTGTACAAGATTTGTAAATACAGATCAAATTTTAAACAGTGCAGAGAGTTTTCAAAATAGGTTAAAAAAAAAAGAATCACACAGTAATTTCTGAAAATGTGATAATTTGTCACAGTGACTCAGATGCTAAGGTTGTTCATCTTACTCATTGTTATACTCCCAGGACCAAGTGTAGTGCCTGCAACACCACAAATAGTTAATTATATCAAACTGAGGTTACATCTTTCAGCAGGCTATGCCAAATTATTTTTTAAGAAGTTAAGATTTCCCATCTTGAACACTTCAGTCGCATGTTGCCTATGTGGATCTTTCTAGCGAGAGGATTGGTATCTTTCACCACAGATTCAAATGCCTATATGACATCAAAAAAAGTTAAAAGCTACACAGAGATGATTTCTAAACAAAATATGGACATGTTGAATGCAGGCTGTCACTCCCAAACACAGAGTAGAGAGCTAAGGAAGGCACCTCTAGAAATAGTTCAGAAGAGAAAGGTCAGCTCTGGAAGAAAAAGAATGGGATTTTTTTGGCTGTATTTTTTTTATCTGCTTGTTTGTTGCCCTTGTTTCGCCTGTGTTAACCAAAATTAGAAAATCACTAAATTCTTCATTGAATTTAACTGGCACAAATGCAGTCACTGACACAGTCACAGTATTACACTTCAGAAAGGTGTACCACTGTTACTGAGTTAAATGCACCTACAGTAAGTTGAACAAGCTGAAGTTACATAAAAAATATCTTACCAGATAATACTCTTTGAAATCCAGAGTTCAGCTTATTAAATATTCTTTTTATTTATTTCTGAAATCCTTGCTTGGTCTAACTCAATAAAACAGTGACTAAACCTGACATGATAAAGTAAGCTAGATTTCGCACTCGTTCTCTCTTTATATATAACTTAAAATATTCTCTTACATTTTTGAGAATACCTGTTTTGTAGGTGAACACCACACAGACCTGCCCCACCAAGCTCACTCTATGTGCCGATCCTCATGCCAACTGTAACTAAAATGCTATAATTCCACATCATTACATTAAGCAAGAGCCAAGTTGCAGATTTTACACTGTCTGATTACTAACATCACATTAGCTCACTACTAGTGGTTTAGCCACTGTATCAACTATTGGTATTAAATCTTTGGATGCAATGAAAGTTAACAATGCTATTTTTATGTTGTGCAAAAAAAATCATTCAGTCTGTTTTCCCTTTTTGATTACAGTTCATTTAAGGGAAAAATATTGCTGTATAGCTTGACAATGTTTTATGTGTCTTCGGCTGATAGAACACACAAAACGTTTGAATAGGCCCATTTATTTGAGCAGACGTATTAAATAATACTTTAAATGTGAACATGCATGTCATAAATTTTGTAGTCTCTTTAAAGAAGGATAAATCTGGTATTTAAAATAGTCTTTGTTCAAAGCCTTTTTTTTCTAACAGTCATAAAGGGACTCTGATTTGTGCTGCATGAACAATGCCAGCATCATCATTTTAATGTTATCCATATGGGCTTCTAATAATAGATAAGAGTCTACATTTGTATTATATGTCTTAGAGACATTTAAAATCTAGATAAGGAAAGGCTGATTTCATTGGCCCCATAGTTAAAGGAAAGCAGACCCTAATTAAAAGAATTCTGTTCTGAATTAACTAGTTTGACATGTGCTAATTGACAGTTCCTGTGAAATGGTTCTAATTAAAGTCAATATGTCTTTTTCAATTAAAAGGAAATTAAGAATATACTAATATACATTAACAACTTAATCTGCCTTCAATATCCCATACATCAGCTGCTTTTTTCCCCCCTAACGTTATTGAAGAACCATCTGATATGAATCATCTACTGTTTGCTTATGGTATCTCATTATTACTTCACACGAGCACAGCAGTAGTATGTGTCCCCTTGAGGAAGAGGATAACCTGCACATGCTTTAATTTTCAGAGCTCCCAACTCTTAGTTCATTAAAAATAAACCCACCGTTTTGAATTTTAAAAATGGACATTCTTACTAAGAATCTTTGCTAACTGAAAACAAAGACAAGTGTTCTCAATTAGTTGGTCTTTTTACTATAGGCCTTAGAGGTAATTGCATTCTGCTGGAAAGAAGGCTGGACTATGTTTTCATCATTTGGCTTGATTCAATACAAAGCTTGATTTGAGCAACATACAACAGAAAACATCTTTCAAATCATGTTCTGTTTCTCGAGTAAAACTTTGGGTAAATCTCAGGTGGGATTTGCATTGTGTATATAACAGAAAAATAGAAAGCAAGATTGCTTAAATGCCAGCAGTAACAGAAGGCCCATCATATTCATTGAAAATGTAGCATTAGAGAAGCTGTTTATAGCAACATAATTAAATATTCAAATGTGCATTACCAAAGCTATGGTGTTAGCAATTTTAATACTAGAGAAAGTAATTTTAAACTCAAGCATCAATACTAATGTACACAGCGTTAACATCACATGGAGAACTATGGAAAAGATTAAAACTATTTGTTTCTTAGTAGACGATTATAATTTAGGTATTTTAGTTATAATAAAAATATTTTTAAAGAAAGTTTTCATATTGTCAAGATACTATACACAGTCCTCTCATATGATATAGCTAGTATTTCAATACACATTCCATCACAACCCTCTTTTTTCCAGAGTTTAAAATTTAACCATAAAATGTGGCTACTTAAAGAAACAGGAAATTGTTCTGCTTAATTTTACCAAAACAAATTCATATTTAATACAGATCAAGAAAAAATGTAAACAAGTCATTTCCACTTTTCCACTTTTATTCACTTACATTTTTAAAAGATTACATTTGCTGTTACCTGTAGCATTCTGAGTGTGTGTGGAAGAGATGGAGAGAGAGCCTGAAGTCAACCAAAGATCTCCTATTGAAGTATTTTCCCCAGATATACTCTATTACTCTTTTCTGAGTAGTTACCAAAAACTTTCATGAAAATCATCTTAAGTGAAAATCTAAAAGCATCTGAAGTCTAGTGAATTTCCAGAATGATTAAATGCATATTAATCCATGTTTAAAAAAGCACATCCTTACATTATAAATATAATCAGATTCAACACTCAAAATGCAGTGCTATTCATCACCATGTCAAGCCCCTAGTTTGACTTTCAATGCTAGGATCTTGCTCCTCGAGCTGGCATTGACTGGAAATGCTGCAGTAACAGCATGTACTCAGCTCTCTGAAATGGGAGAGAAGCCAATGTAGCAACTTTTCTGCCCAATTAAAGAGCATTGTCTATAGCAGGCCTACACAACATAAGGCCTGCAGACTGCACACAGCCATGAAGCAATTGTTCATGACCCACCCACAGATTTCAGAAGGGGGAGCAAGTAGAAGAAGACAATATGGCACCCATGTCAGCAACAAGAGATAAGGCTGTTCCATAGGTTCCACCTCTCAATTCATATGTTACAATGACAATACCCCATATCTAAACTCACAATGAAAATCAATGTGATCTGTCAATCTTTCCAACGTGGGCATTCACTATACCAAGTCTAGACTAGTACAAAAATTTCCTAAAGGGGAGAAACAATATTGAACTGAAAACTAGGAAAACCCTATAGCATTCATCTGACAGCTTATACTCTTCAAGCAGTCCACATTTATTGATGATCCTCATGCTTTATTTTTTCTGTAAGAATTTTTCATCTTTTCTCTTGCTCCTGCCAGTTAATTGCCAATGGGTGACAGTAAAACTTTTTGTCCAAACTGGAACACTTTTAAGAATTAACATGGAAGGGAGTGACATCTTGTACAAGATGACAGAGTATAAAGCTCTAGTGTCAGTCCCTTCACCAAAACAACTATTGAGCTAGTAAGAACTGTCAGAATTAAGTATTTCACAACTATGGGATCTAGTTGAAAACTTGTAGCATCCAAGCAAGTGCTTGACAAACAAAGAAGCTGATAAATTTTGGTGAATGTTACCATTATGCATAGCAGCAACAATCCTCAAGCACCAATGAAAGTAACCATGGGGATGATGGCCTGAATTCCTGATAGAACTTTTTGGCATTGAGGTGGACAACAGGCATCTTCTCCTCCAAAAACCAGAGTTCTGTGTTTTGATCTATTCGGCAGATCACTAAGGGGCAAGCACAGTAGCTGGCCATTGGCTCAACCCTAATAGATTCAACTGCTTCCCTGGCATCATTAAAGGAAGTTAAAGAGACAGAATACCCTTAATGTTTTTTTCTCTTATTGTATCCAGGCATCTAAGGAAATGTGTCAGGTCACTGGCTGACCAGAGATAACATAACATAGAGATAATAAATCATAGACAATGACCACACAGGACAAGGAATACAGACTTTGCAAAAAAACAATTTGGAAAAGTCACTAAACAAATGGACAACTGCAGATTTCATCAAGTAACAACAACAATTCTTGGTGTAGTGGGAAGAATCTGATTTCCAGTATTACATTACAATATTTAAAATGTCCAGATCTCAACAAGAAAATTACAAAACACACACAGAGAAATAGGAAAGAATGACTCATTAATAAGAAAGAAAGAAAGAAAGAAAGAAAGAAAGAAAGAAAGAAAGAAAGAAAGAAAGAAAGAAAGAAAGAAAGAAAGAAAGAGAGAAAGAGAGAAAGAGAGAAAGAGAGAAAGAGAGAAAGAAAGAAAGAAAGAGAGAAAGAGAGAGAAATTAATTGACAGAAACCATCCTGAGGAAGCTCAAACACTGAACTTACTGGACAAAGACTTTAAATTTATTATCTTAAGTATGCTTAATGAGCTAAAGAAAATCACAGACAAAGAACTAAAGAAAATTAGGAAAACTATGAACAAGGAAGGAATACCAACAAAGAGACTGAAATTATTAAAAAGATCAAACTAGAAATTATGCAATTGAAAAGTACAATAGATAAAAGTTAAGCATTCACGAGACAATCACCAACAGATATGAGCGGGAATCATCAAATTTGAAGATAAGACAATTATAACTGCCCAGTCTGAGGAATAGAAAGAAAACAAAGAAAACTGAACAAGGCCTAAGAGACCTATGTGCCACCATCGAATATACCAACATAAACATTATGAGAGTCCCAAAAGGAGAAGAGAAGGAACAAGGCAGAGAAAAAAATATTTAAGTAAATATTATTCAGAAAATTTCTAAATTTGATGAAATATATAAATACATATACCAAAGACTCTCAACAAACTCCAAGCAGGACAAACTCAGAGAAATCCACAATCTGGCATATTATTATCAAATCAGTGAAAGACAAACACAGAGAGAATCTTGAAAGCAATGAGACATGACTAATCACATACAAGGAATCCTCAAAAAGATTAACAGCATATTTTGCATCAAAAACCATGGAGGCTAAATGGTAGTAGAACAATATGTTTAAATAATTGGAAGGAAAAACATATCAATCAGGAATTCTGTGTTAAGCAAAACAATCCTTTAAATATGAAGAAGAAATAATGACATTCATAATTAAACAGAAGCTAAGGAAATTCATTACTAGTAATCTGCTCTATAAGAAATGCTAAAGGGAGTCCTTCAGGTTGAAATGAAAGGATACTAGACAGTAACTCAAAGCCATGTAAAGAAATCTAAAGATCAACGGTAAAGGTAACTATATAAATATAAAACATAGTATTACTGTATTTTTTGTATGTGACTTTTATTTCCTATTTCACTTAAAAGAATAATTATAAAATGCATAAAACAGTAATTATAAGTCTAGGTTAATGGGCACACAATGCATAAAGGTGCAATGTGTGGCAATAACAACATAAAGGGGAAGACACAGCTAGATAGGAGTAGAGTTAATGTATGTTACTGAAGCTAAGTTGGTACCAGTTCAAACTAGAGCTTTATAAATTTAGGGTGTTAACTGCCATCCCCGTGGTAACCACTAAGAGAACAACTAAAAATATATGTAAAAAGAAATGGAAAGGGAATCAAAATGGTATACTAGAAAAAAATTAAACACAAAAGAAGTCAGTATTGGAGAGGCTGAAAAACAAACAAAAAAATGACACACAGAAAACAAATAGTACAATAGCAGAAATAAATCCTTCATTACCAGTAACTACTTTAAATGTAAATGTGTTAAACTCACCAATTAAAAGACAAATATTGCAAAATAATTTTTAAAAAACATGATACAACTATATGCTGCTTATAAAAGATTCATTTTAGACCCAAAGACACAGATAAGTTGAAAGTGAAAAGATGGAAAAAGATATTCCATGAAAACAGTAACCAAAAGGAAGCAAGACTACCTATACTAATACCAGACAAAATTAATTTTACATCAAAAACTGTTGCAAGGCACAAAGACACTTTACAGTGACAAGAGGATCAATTCACCAAGACGGTATAACAATTATAAACACATACACATCAAACAACAGAGCCTCAGAATATATGAAGCAAACAGTGAAGAACTGAAGGGAGAAATAGTCTTCAATAACAGCTAGAAACTTCAACAGCTCACTTTAAATAATGGATAGGACACATGGACAGAAAATCAGTGAAATAGGGGACTTGAGCAATACTATAAATCAACCACATCTAACAGACATATACAGAGCATACCAACTAACAACGGCAGAATATATATTTTTCTCAATTGCATGCAGAACATTCTCCAGAACAGACTATATGTTAGGCCATGAAATAAGTTTCAAATTTCAAAATACCAAAATTATACAAAATATCTTCTCTGACTAGAATGGAACAAAGCTAGCAATCTATGACAGAAGGAAAACCAGAAAACTCTCAAACACATGGAAATTAAGTAACACACACTTGAGCAACCAATAGATCAAGGAAGGAATCACTAGGAAAATTAGAAAAATACTTTGAGATATAAAAATAAAAACACAACACACCATCATGTATAACTGAAAAACTGTGCTCTACACTGGAATTTAACACAACATTGTAAAATGACTACAACTCAATAAAAAAAAAATTAAAAAAAAAAAACACAACACACCAAAACTTATAGGATGCAGCAAAAGCAGTGCTCTGGGAGAAATTTATAGCTATAAAACACCTACATTGAAAAAAGAAGATTTTAAATCAAGACCCTAACTTCACACCTTAAGGAACTAGAAAAAGAAGAGCAAACTAAACCCAAAGTGAGCAAAAGGAAATAATAAGGATTATAGCAGAGATAAAACAGAGACAAGAAAATCAATAAAAAGAATCAATGAAACAAAAAATTGGTTCTTTGAAAAAAATCAACAAAAATGAAAAAACTTTAATTAGACTGACTGAGAAAAAGAGAGAAGATGCAAATAACTAAAATAAGAGATTAAAGTAGGGACATTACTACTGACCTCACAGAAATCAAAAGGATTCTAAGAAAATACTATGAACAACATTACACCAACAAATTAGACAATCTAGATGAAATGGACAAATTCCTAGGGAAACACATATTACCAAAACTGACTCAAGAAGAAGTACAAAATTTTAACAGATCTATAACAAGTAGAGATTGAAGCAATAATAAAAATCTCCCCAAAAGGTCAGGACCATACGGCGTCAGTGGTGAATTCTATCAAACATTTAAAGAAGAATTAACAACATTCATTCACAAACTCTTCCAAAAAGCAGAGAGAGAAAACTTTCTAACACATTTTATGAAGGCAGCATTAACCTGATACCAAAGATATAATAAGAAAACTACAGATAAATATTTCTTGTGAATATAGATGCAAAAATCTTCAACAAAATACTAGCAAACCAAATATAACAGCATGTAAAGAAAATTATACACCATGACCAAATGGGATTTACTTCAGGAATGCAATGATGGTTGAACTTATAAAAATGAATCAATATAATACACACCACCACATTAAGAGAATGAAGAAAAAAACACTAGTATCTCAATACATACAGAAGGAACATTTCACAAAATTCAGCACTCTCTCATAATAAAAACACTCACAAACTAGGATAGAAGGAAACTTTCTTAACATGATTAGGTGAATTTATGAAAGACTCAGTTAACATCATACTCAATAGTAAAAGAATGAAAATTTTTCCCCTAAGATCAGGAACTAGGCAAGGATGTCACTTTGAACACTGCTATTCAACACTGTACCAAAGTTCTAGCCAGAGCAATTAGTCAAGAAAAAGAAATAAAATGCATCCAAATTGATGATGCCTTTTAGAAACAGAAAGAAGTAAAACTGTATTTGCAGATGACATGATTCTATATATACAAATACCCATAGAATCCACAAAGAAAAACTACTAGAGCTAATGAATTAATTCAGCAAAGTTGTAGGATACAAAATCAACACACAAAAATCAGCTTTGTTTCTACACAGCAGCAATGAACAATCTGAAAAGGAAATTAAGAAAACAACTCCTTTTACAATAGCATTCAAAAGAACAAAATACTGAGAAATAAATTTAACCAAGATGAAAGATTTATGCATTGAATACTATAAAACACTGAAAAAAATAAAGAAAACCTACAGAAATGTAAATATATCCCATGTTCATGAATTGGAAGGCTTAATGTTGTTAAGCTAACAATACGCCCCAAAGTAAACTACAATTTCTTATACTTATATATGGAACTGCAAGGACCCTCAAATACACAAAACAATATGGAAAAAGAGAAACAAAGCTAGAGAATTCACACTTTTCAATTTCAAAACTTACTACAAAGCTACAGTGTAGTATCAGCATAAGATAGATACAGAAACCAACAGAATTGAATTGAGAGTCCTGAAATAAATTAAATCAGCCATGGCCAACTGATTTTTGACAAGATCATTCAACAGGGAAAAAGAGTCTCTTCAAAAAATGGTGAAGGGAAAAATGGATAATTATATACAAATAATGAAGTTGAATCCATACCTTACTTCTTATACAAAAACTAACTCAAAATAAATCAGTGATCTAAATGTAAGAGCTAAAATTGTAAAACTATCAGAAGAAAGCACAAGGGTCATCTTCATAACCTCAGATTTGACAATGGATTCTTAGACTTGACACCAAAAGCATGAGCAATAAAAATAAAAATAGATAAAGGGGACTTCATAAAAATGAAAATTTTTTGTGTATTAAAGGACATTATCAAGAATATGAAAGGACAACTTACAGAATGGAGGCAAAAGTTTGCAAGTCATTTATCTGGATTAAGGATTAATACCCAGAATGTAAAAAGAAATCTTACAACTCAACAAATAGACAAACAGACCAATTTTTTTAAATGAGTAAATGAATAGACATTTCTCCAGAGAAGAGATACAAATACCCAACAAGCACAGAAAAATACTTTCAATATCATTGGTCATTAAGGAAATGTATGATGAGAAAACACTTCATATCCACTAGGACAGCTTTAATCAAAAATAAAAAATAACAAGTGTTGGCAAGGATACAGAAAACTAGTAAACCTTGTACATTACTGATAAGCATGTAAAATAGTACAGCTACTATGGAAAACAATTTGGTTTTCCTCAAAAAGTTAAACACAGAATTACCATATGACTCAGAAATTCTGCTCCTAGGTATATCCCTAATAGAAATGAAAACATATGTCCTCACAGAAACTTGTACATGAATGTTTACAGTAGCATTATTCATAAATAGCTAAACAATAAAAACAGCCTAAATGGCCATCAGTGGATAAATGGATAAATGGGTTGAGGTATGTATGTAGTGTGTGTGTGTGTGTGTGTGTGTATGTATTCAGCCATAAAAAGAAAATGGAGTACTGATAACATGCTACAACTAGGATGAATCTCAAAAACATTATGCTAAGTGAAAGAAAGCAGAAACAAAAGGTCACATATTGTACAGTCTACTTAAATAACTGCTTATAAGTTCTAGTGTGGTTTTCTTTGATCCTTTCAAACACCATGCATTTTTCAAATAGTGACATGATTTACATGGATTTAAGCTAAAATCACCATAGGATTTCCTATATATGGCTCTTCTTTTTCAGTACTTCTTCTGTTTTAATCTCTTCTTCTCTAATGATTGATTTTATCTTTTCTCATTAAGAAAAAGTACAATTATACAACCAAATTTAACATTAAACTAGTTATTTCAAAGTGAGAAAATAAGACCAAGTACATGGAGAAAATGCAAACAAAATTTTAAGTAAGATATTGAGCTTTTAAAATGCAGTTTCTGTAATGAAATGTAAATGTTTACACACTTTTCACCAAGAGATGGGGGAGAACCTAAGCTTGGTCAAGACCAGGTAATGGAAATAAGTTAGAAATCCTAAGATAACACCTATCTTCACTTTCTATTTGAAAAAAAAATAATTTATTCCAAACATTTTTAATCTTTAATATATAACTGTGTACTATATATTTAATACATAACTGTGTACTTTGGGGGGTTAGGTTTTTATTTTTTAATTTTTAATGGAGGTACTGGGGATTGAACCCAGGACCTTGAACATGTTAGGCATGCACTCTACCACTGAGCTATACCCTCCCCCTCCTAAATCTTTATAAAAGTTATATTTGTATATACAAATATGGCTATTATTGGACATATAATTTAAGAGAAAATAGATTTCAAAACATTATTTTCTCAACTAGTTATAAATTATTTTGTAAATGTTCTCCTCAAACAAATTCTCTGAATTTTACATTAAAACCAGGAAAAGAATGTTTTTCAGATACTATAAACTAAATACAGTATATATTTCTCAAAATTGTTTTAGAAGATAAACAGTATTATTGCTAAAATCACATCATGACCATGATCTGAACATAAAGAAGAAACTCAATATCCCCATGCTGAAAGATTAAAAGAAAATAAATTAATGAATTATTTCTCCAAGACTAAGTATCTGTTTCTCACATATTATTAGGTATCTTTGAAAATTAATAAAATCAAAGTGAAACAAACAAAAAGAACCTCTGAATTCCTTTATTCATTCATAGACAGTAATATGAAACAAACGCAAAAGCCACATTTCATCTTTGTTTTTATGTAAATAATTAGCAAAGCATTCTAACAATTTATGTCTTGCTTTGATCAAGAAGGCTTGTCCATGAGGAAAAGAAGCTCCTGTGTTGTTAATGCTGACTGAGCCCATCCTATAAATTCTAGAGTTTTATGTAGAAGTCTACTCAAGGAATCAGATTTGGGAACATGGCATAGCTTGGCCCTGATAGAAGAAATCTCCCCCTTTGTCAGAATTGCTTTTATTCAAATACTTCTTATTAATTTTCCCTTCTCTTTCTACCATGTCTCCCTACCTTGAGTATTTTGAAATAATTAGGCATCTTCTTTTAAAATACACATTATGGAAACTGTTTTCACTGTTAAACAGCTGATCATGCCTTCTACATTTGTTGATGAGTTGAAAATAGAGAAATACAAAGTAATTTTAATGTGTTTCTAGCTTTGCCAGCTGAAGTAATTTTTTTCAGGCATTCTTAATTTACATACTATAACTTCTGTGATATTTTCCTCTTGTTAACTAAATATTCATCCTTGGTATCTCAAAGAACAACAACTTTTCACCAAAAACTAATCCCTCCATAGGATTCAAGATCTCTGAGTGCATGACAGAGGACTGTCTATTCCTCACCAGCAAAAGAAAGACATACTTTATGCAGGTACTTAGGTCACTTTCTAAGCGTTTGCTGTAGTTAGCTTCCTCTTTACTGTGAATACACTTACCTGCATTAAATGGTACCAATTTTCAATAAGGCAGCTTACATACAGAAAAAACAACATGAGAAGAAACCTAATGACTCTGAAGTGCTCTGTCCAAATGACTGGACTTTCAAAATGCAGCCTTTTCTTAAATTTTTGTAATACACTCATTAGAGTACTTTTTTTAAAAAGATACAATTCTTCCACATACTTCAGGAATTAGTAGTAGCTTTATCTAGTCTTTCCTGTAGACTGTGATAAATACCAAATAACTCAAAGCCCGGCTTTCTGGTTGAGTTTCTATTAAAGTGATGTGCAGGGCATGCATGAAGAATGCTGAAGCAGGAAATGACTTGGACAGCAATGGAGATACTATGCTATGTTTGCTTAAGCTGTTGTGTGAAAGGCAGACCTTCCCTCTCCCCTCATCACTAGGGCTGTGATTAAAACTCCAGCTGCCTGAAACCAAATAGGAGGTTGTATTCTCTTCACTCAGCTGTCAATCTTTCAACTAGTTGGTTTACAGGTTCCAAGAAAAGACATGCTCCTGTTTTAAATGTGGATGAAAGACCTAGTTCTTACAAATTCAGTTAGACAGAAAATTGAGCTTTCTCTCTTAATTCAACATCACTGTGGAACAGTGACAACTACAGGACCTTGAATTGTTACTTTGTTGAACCCTATTTTTCCTTATTAATTAATGTGTCTTTTATTATCTCCACCTATAAATTCATATTTAAATGTATATACTATGCTCAAGTACACTTAATGTAATACATATTTATAAATCTAAGTTGATGTAACTTTGACACAGAAGACATCATGAATGTATGAAGAAAATGATGGTGAATGTCATAGCCTGAAGTATTGGGAAAAATCAATGTTAAGATCCTCATTAATTTTCTCACACTCCTCACTCTTTCAATAAACATGTCAGTAAATGTCTTCACTGCATGATCTCAGTCAAGGTTCAATTAGAAAATATTTCACTTTTAAGTTTGCTGATTAATGTACAAGTTTAAACAGAAGTGTGCCATTTTTGCACTAGATTTTCTAAGTGCTCTTTTAAAAAATAACTGAAGTATTATGTTTCAAAACTTAAAAAAAATAAGACATACAACAAAAAATAAAACCATAATAATAATATATTTTGGGGTATCTTGGAGTCACTTAAAGTAATCTAAAGAAAGATTTCATTGTCTTTCTTGCATTATATTTCTCTCTGGTTAAAAACATTATACATAATACGAGATAAAAGCTTACAAAAATAAGTAGGAATAAAATTCCTATTATTTTTTATCTCTTAAGAAACTCAAAAATGTGATTAGGAGGTCCAAGATGATGGTAAAGGAAGACCTGATCTCACCTCCCATGAACACACCAAATCCACACCCACATATAGAGCAACTCCTCTTGAAGAAGACTAACGGCTGACTGAATAACTATTGAACATAAAAGGACCACACAGAAATGGGTAGGAGAGACAGAGACACAGTATCCAGAGGAACCCGACCCCTAACACAGTAAGTTCCAGTAGGGAGGAAAATTGCTAAGGGGCCTGAGAGTAGAATGGCACACCCTGAGAGACACTGAGAAAAACAGCAGTTTAAAGGGCACGTAGACTGTATAGAAAGGAATTCATTTACTAATCCTAGAGCCTCTGTCAAATTGAAAGAGAACTGCTAAAGCCCTCTCTAGAATCTGAGGCACCAGGAGCCATTGTTTGAGTACCCACCCCTCAGGACTTCCCTGTCCATGCCTTCTCCAGCTCCAGCCACCCTACCAAGACAGATTTGGCTGAGGAACTGCTCCCAGCCAGGGCACACTTCAATCCTAGCAACCCCACCAACATGGCCTTGAGTATAGCACTTCCCAAGGGCTAACCTCAGCTTGGGCCTGCTCTGGCCCCAGCTGCCCTGCCAAGTCAGCTTCAGATGCAGTGCTCTCCAGGGGCTGCCTCCAGCCCCTGGCCACTCTAGCTCCAGCCAGCCTGTCAAAGCTGTCAGGTGCAAGCAGTCAACACAGTGGATGCTCCCACACAAGGCCACTCCTTCAAGACCAGGAGAGGTAGCTATCTCACCTAATTCACAGAAACAAAAACTGAAAGTCAAATAAAATGAGGAGACAGAGAAATATGTTTCAAAAAAAGATGAAATAAAATCCAAGGGAAAAAATCCTAATGAAATGGAGATAAGTAATTTACCTGATAAGGAATTCAAAGAAACGGTGATAAGGACGCCCACTGAACTTGGGAGAAGAGTGTAGGATCTCAGTGAGAACTTCAACAAAGACTTAAAAAATATCCGAAAGAACCAATCAGAACTGAACAATACAATAACTGAAATAAAAATACACAAGAGGTGATCAATAGCAGATTAAATGATACAGAAGAACTGATAAGTGATCTGGAAGACAGAACAGTGGAAATCACCCAGTCAGAAAAGTAAAAAGAAGAATTTTTTTAAATGAGTAGAATTTAAGGGACCTCTGAAACAATATCAAGCAATACTAATATTTGCATTATAGGTGTTCCAGAAGGAGAAGAGACAAATAGAGAGACAGAAAATGTATTTGAAGAAATAACAGCTGAAAACTTTCCTAACCCAGAGAAGCCCAGAGTCCCAAACAAGATGAACTCAAAGAGATCCATGCCAAAACATATAATGAAAATGGTAAAAGTTAAAGAGAGAATGTTAAAGGTAGCAAGAGAAAAACAACTAATCACACACAAAGAAAACCCCCTCATAAGATTACCAGTTGATTTTTCAGTAGAAACTTTACAAGCCAGAAGGGAGCAGCAGGATAAATGTGGAGTGCTGAAAGGAAAAATACTTACAACCTAGAATACTCTATCTGGCAAGGTTACCATTTAGAACTGAAGGAGAGATAAAAGAGTTTCTTAGACAAGCAAAAACTAAAGGAGTTCATCACCACTAAACTGGACTTACCAAAAATGTTAAAGGGTCATCTTTAAGCAAAAAAGAAAGGCCACAACTATAAATAAGATTATACAAAAGGAAAATCTCACTGCTAAAGGCAAATATACAGTAAAGGCAGTGGATCAACTATGTAAAAAGCTAGAATAAAGAGTAATAGACAAAAGTAGTACAATCAAGTATAATTACAGTAGGTAGCTAAGGAATACACAAAATTTTTTAAAGGTGTAAAATATGACATCAAAAACACACAACATGGGGGTATTAAAAATGTAGTATTTTTAAAATGTCTATAAACATAAGTGACCATCAGCTTAAAATGGATATATATACAGGTCAACCTATATGAGCCATATGGTAACCACAAACCAAATATCTACAAAAGATACACAAAAAATAAGGAGAAAAGAATACAAATAACACAAAAGGAATCTATCAAACCACAAGGAAAAAAAAAGAAAAAAGACAAGAACCAAGAAAAATTATAAGAAAACCACAAAGCAATTAACAAAATAGCAATAATTCACTAACTATTAATGATTATCAATAATGATTAATAATGATTTTAAACATAAATGGATTAAACGCTCCAATCAAAAGACATACAGTAGCTGAATGGATATAAAATAAGAACCATCTACATGCTGCTTATAAGAGACTCATCTCAGATCTAAAAACACACATAGGAATCTAAAAAAAAAAGACACAAATAAGCTTATTTATAAAACAGAAACAGACTCACAGACATAGAAAGCAAACTTATGGTTATCAGGGGGAAGATGGGATAGGAAGGGATAAACTGGGAGTTTGAGATTTGCAGATCTAACTACTATATATAAAATAGATAAACAACAAGTTTATACTGTACAGCACATGGAACTATATTCAATATCTTGTAGTAACCTATAATGAAAAAAGAATATATACATGTATATGTATGACTGAAACATCATACTGTACACCAGAAACAGATATAACATTGTAAACTATCTATACATCAATTTTTTTTAAATGGAAAAAGAATTTAACTAAAATAAAATAACCTGTGTCAGAATGGAAATATGAGGAGATATTGGTGAAACAAAATAGGTAATGCATTTATAATCACTGAAAGTGGTGATGGGTACATGGGGGTTCATTATACCATCCTCTCTTTTCACATATATTTTACATTTGCATAATAAAAATCACAATAGAAAAAAATTTTAAATAAAAATAAAAATACACATAGATTAAAACTGAAAGGATGAAAAAAGTTATTCCAAGCAAATGGAAATAAAAAGAAAGTTGGATAGCAATACTATCAGACAAAATAAACATTAAAACAAAGACAGTATCAAAAGAGAAGGGAATATATTACATAATGAAAAGGAAGCCAATCCAGCAAAAGAATATAACATTTGTAAACATTTTAGCACCCAATATAGGAGCACCTAAATATATAAAGTAAATATTAACAGAAATATAGGGAGAAACAGACAGCAATACACTAGTACTAGGGGACTTTAATACCCCAGTTCCATCTAAAAGCAGCAGAATACACATGCTTTTCAAGTACACATGGAACTTTCTCTGGGAAAGATCGCATGTGAAGCCATAAAACAAGTCCCAATAAATTTAAGACGACTGAAACTATATTAAGCATCTTTTCTGACTATAATGGTATGAAACTAGAAATCAACTAGAAGAGAAAACTGGAAAGAACACGAACACACAGAGACTAAACAACATGCTACTAGAAAATCAATTTCAACAAAGAAATCAAAGAGGAAATTTAAAAATACCTTGAGACAAATTAAAATGGAAATACAACTGTGCAAAATCTATGGAATGTAGCAAAAGCAACTATCACAGGGAAATTCATAGTGATACAGCCCTATCTCAAGAAACAAGAGAAATTTCAAACAAAAAAATCTAATGCACATTTAAAGAAACAGCAAGTGGTTTGGAGAAAGTTAACAACAGCATGTAAATCAATGAAGTTAGAATACCCCCTTATACCATACACAAAAATAAACTCAAAAAGGCTTAAAGACTTAAATATAAGATAAGACACTATAGACTTCCTAGAAGAAAACATAGGCAAAACATTCTCTGACATAAATCTTAGCAATGTTCTCATAGAGGGTGTCTACCAAGTCAATAGAAATAAAAGCAAAAATAAACAAATGAGACCAATTAAACTTGTGAGATTTTCCACAGCCAAGGAAACCATAAACAAAACAAAAAGACAACCTATGGAATGGGAGAAAATACTTGCAAATGATGCAACTGACAAAGGCTTAAGTTCCAGAATTTACTTATACGTGGAATCTGAAAAGCAAAACACATGAACAACAACAACAACAACAACAACAACAACAACAACAACAACAACAACAACAAAAACAGAAACAGACTCAGATATAGAGAACAAACTGGTGGTTGCCAGATGGGAGAGAAGTGGGGGGATGAAGAAATAAGTGAAGGGGAATATGAGATACAAGCTTCCAGCAATAAAAATGTAAGTCATGAGGATGTAATGTACACATAGGGAATTTAGTCAATAATACTGTAACAACTTTGTATGGTCACAGATGGTTATTTGCAATCATTTGCAATCATATGGTTATTGCAGCAATCATTTCATAATGTATAAAAATATCAAATCACTATATTGTTCATCTTAAACTGATATAATATTGTATGTTATTATCACTGAATTGTTTTAATTTTTAAAGAAAAAGATACTAGAAGATTGTTAAAACAATTTTTCTCATACTTTTGCAAAATTCTTACCTCTGCTCAAAGTTCCAAGTAAATGTGTCATTCCCAAAGGAGAATTTTCTGAAAGCTACAGATCTCTTTGAGGGATCTAAAGATTTAACTAGGACTTGTACATTTCCAAACTATTTAATGCCCCCCATATTTTAACTTATAAAAATGCACAGCAAAAGATCAAGTTGAAATGTATGCAATACAAAAGTTCCTCTATGTGACATGCTAATATTAGATACAGTTTTAATTAAACAACTGTCCTGCAAATAGAGGAGTGTAAAAGAAAGTGATAAGGAAAACACAAGTTAGAGAGCAGGACAAGTGAAACAAGACATAAAATCAAACAGGAATAAATGTCATTAGCTGTAGATTCTTTGAAGATTTAAGAAATACCTTGAATCAATAATCTGCCCCAGTGTCCACAAATTATACTTAGGTAATTTTTTCTATTTTGTTAAAAAGAATTTACATTCACTATAATGGTGTTCTAGAAGCCTTGTGACTTAATTTATTGATCATTTGAAAGAAACACTAAGTTAGTTGACCTATGTTTCCCTACATAAAATTTTCTTTGATTTAGAGAAAGAAGAAAATAAGAAAGGCAGAGAGGAGAAAAAAGGAAGAGAATGTACTAAAAACACCTTAAAATAGCTATTACAGAAGATCAATAATATTTTCAAAAAAGTGAAAGAAAGGGGAGAAGACCTGATAGGAAATGTCATAATTCTAGCTATGATGTATATCTTATATAATTGTTTTATACGTGTGAATGTGTTTTCCTTCAGTCAGCTAAAGAAAAGGGATGATGGACATGGGTGATAGAAAATAAATGCTGTTGATCTACTTCTGGCAGTATGACAAAGTGAATTACTCCTGTCCCAAACACAAAGAAATGTCAGATAAAATACAAACAAAGAATAATAGTAATACATAGCTTAGAAATACCCAGGCTCGAGAAGAAAAGAGTGAACTCAAAGCCAGAGTTACAAGAGTATAAGCTGACAGCATGACAATTTAGGGAAGCACAGAGTAGAAACAGCAGGGCCTAGGAGCCAGTCACTGAGGTTTCAAGGTCCTTATATGGGATATAATATATGGTTTAGGGTCCACACAAGTAAGGGAGTTAGAAAATAACTAAGACACCTGAGTAAAAAGTTTAGATAATAAAAAGATTGCTTAATTCATTAAACAGGGCATTAAAAACAAAAACACAGCCTCTGCTCACATGCTCAGGAGAGCAGCAAGGAAGCAGGTTCCCTGCCAAAAGCCATAGATAAAAGAAAAAAGTTTCCCATGAAAGAGCAAAACCTAAAGAGAGTTTTGGGGTTCAAATTTATATTACATGCTTGGTATGGTAATCCCATGCCAGATTAAAAAATAGAGCCTAAAAAAGAAGATTAATCAAAAGCTAATTAAATTACTTACCTGTGGGAAAGGAGAGAAAGTAGAAGAATAGAAGCTAGACTTCTCCAAATTTATCTTATTTTATAGATTTGACTTTGAAACTATGTCAACATCTACATAATTATAAAATAAAACTGAATCAAGAATTTTAAAAGTGATTCCCAAAACTGTGAAACTAAAAGGAAATAAATTAATCTATGTATCAAGTTGATGGCTTAAACACACAGAGAGCAGTTACTTCAAGTGACTCCAAAACAGAGTAATTTGAGTATATCTTTAGTGGGAATATAGCAAAGATCGAAAGAACAGCAAAGAAATTTTAAATGATTTCAGTAACCATATTATTAGTAATGGCACTGGTAGTGTTACACTGATTAACATAGAGAGAGTAAATAACTATATTAATGTCACTAGGAACCAATGTTGTCAGCATATGAGAAAAAAATACAAGCACAAAAACAAAAAAGGTTAACTCTGTAATCCAAATTTGAATAAAAAATATCAGGATAAATTCATGAGGTATTTTTCCTTAAAAAAAAAGTTCATCTTGCCTACCTGTTCATATTTTCACTAAAAAGGCCAAGACACATTGGCAAATCCAGGTCACTGAGCAACCCATCATCCAGATTGTGGTCTCTAAATACCATTTTGTACTAAAAAGAACTAGGGTTATTAACAGCTAATTCCAGATCTAGGGTAGAAAACATACAAGATAAGCCTGAAATATCTTACTATACAGAAAACAAGAAGGTAACCAAAGGCTAATGGTATTGTGTCAAAAGGGCTCAGTAGCTAACTTGAAGAGATAGTAAAAGATGAAACAATTTTGGGAAAAAGATAATATTCCAAAGGATTAAAATACTAAATATGTTGAAAATCCATATGTTCATAACAATAATAAAAAATTAGAACTTATACTGCCTTTGGAGGATGCTAGGGAACCAACTTATTGTGAAAACTGGTAAATAAAAGGCAAGAATCATGCATTATTTTTCTTACCTTTTCTTTATTTACTGGACCTCAGAGTAACTGAACAGTGGTTGAGAGCAAGTTCTTTATAGAAAAGTTCTAGCTAATAAATAAAAAAAGAAAAATTTTACAACTCTGAATAGCTCTGACCAATCAGATTCATCAACAGGTGCTAAAATCATTAGGTAAACAACAGATGGGTAACTTTATAATGCATGGATCAGGCTGACAATACCCAAACTACTGATCAATCTTAACACTGCACACACACACAAAAAAGCTACCAGGTGTTATATGCCTCCTGTTGTGATGCAATAGAAAGTATACAATATCACCTATGAAATATTCTTGCCCCCAAAAAAGAATCAAGCCTGAATAAGCCTTTGTATCTAACTACCATCTACAGGAAACAGAGTAACATATTTAACAACACCTAGGATACAATCAGCAAAATCCTGAATGTAGATATACAGAAAAGAGTTAACACAGAAGGCCTGAAAATGCTATCCTTAGAAAAGCCTATTTACAAGGGTAGACACTTGGCTGGTGTCTGGGAACTTGGATTTCAGTAGAGTTCCCACCATTCCCAGAATTGGTAAGAGTACTCAATGTGCCTAAACTGTACACTGCAGTCTACGCCGAACGTCTGCTTTCCTTCTGAGAGTCTGGAATTTTGGCACAAGAGGCAGAGGGTGCCTACATAACCAGCCTCCAATAAAAACCCTGATACTAAATCCCTAATGAGCTTTTCTTTTAAACATTCCACACATGTTGTCACAACTCATTTGTGAGAGTTAAAATTAAGCACATCTTGTGTGACTCTACTAGAAGACTCTTAGAGGTTTGCAGCTGGTTGCCTCCATGCTTCACGCCATTGGTCTTCTCCCTTTGCTACTATTACTTTGTATCCTTTTGCTATAATAAATCACTTCCATGAATATGCTGAATCCTGTAAGTCCCCCTGGTGAGTCACTGAACCTAGAAGTGGTCTTTGGAAACCCTAACACAGTGGGAAACTTCACAAATTAATAAACTGAATTCTTCAACAAATAAAGTGCACAAGAAAAAAAGGAAGGAAAATCTGTAAAGAAATTTAATAATAAATGTTAAATTTTACTATTTTGTTTCAGTTCCTCTGATTAAAGATTACAAACCCTAATGGAAAAAATTTTGTGATTAAAAAACTGTACAACTTCAATTTAAATTAACTTCTAAATAATTGTACAACCCTGACATTTATCTCCTGAAGTCATTCAGATTTAAAACTGCACTAAGACTTTTGGGATATGCTATATAAATAACCTAAATTTGACTCAAGAAGAATATAAAAAACCTGAATACATTAATGAACATCAAAAATTAAATCAGCAGTCAAATACCTATCCACAAGAAAGCATCAGTCCAAGGCTGTTTAAAGACAAGTGTTAACAAATCTTAAAGAAACAGATAAACTTGACTTTAAACAAGACATTTTAGAGAACAGAAAAACAGAAAACTATTCAGCTCATTTTATAAGGCTAGTATAATCTTAACACTCAAAAGGACAAACACTATAAAAGAAAAATATATAGTCCAGTCTCATTTACTAATACAGATTTTTTAAATTCTATACAAAATATGAGCAAATATAATCAATTTAATCATGTAGAGTGTGTCTATCTACATCATCTGTGTGTCTATATATATACATGTATCTACATAACTACATCACGATCAAGGTTTATCCCAGTAACTCAAGGAAAGACTAACATTTACTTGCAAAGATGCTACCAACAAGGGATTAACTTTTCAAAATATATAAACAGCTCATACAGCTTAAGATCAAAAAACAAACAACCCAATAAAAAAATGGGCAGAAAACCTAAATAGACATTTCTCCACAGAAGACATACTGATGGCCAACAAGCACATGAAAAGTTGCTTAATATCACTAATTACTAGAGAAATGCAAATCAAAACTACAATGAGGAATCAACCCACACCAGTCAGAATGGTCATCATTTAGAAGTACACAAATAATAAGTGTTGGAGAGGATGTGGAGAAAATAGAATCCTCCTATACTGTTGGTGGGAATATAAGCCACTATGGAGAACAGAATGGAGATACCTTAAAAAACTAAAAACACACTTACCAATACGATCCCGCAACCCCAATCCTGGGCATGTATCTGGAGAAAACTAATTTGAAAATATACATATACTCCAGTGTTCATAGCAGCACTATTCACAATATTAAGACGTGGAGGCAACCTAAATGTCTATCGTCTAAATAAACAATATGGTATCTAATACAATGGAATATTATCCAGCCACCAAAAAGAAGGAAACAATGCCATTTGCAGCAACACAGATGGACCTGGAGATTTTCATTCTAAGTGAAGTAAGTTAGAGAGAGAAAGACAAATATATGATGGCACTTACATGTGGAATCTAAAAAAAAAAGATACAAATGAAATTATTTACAAAACAGAAACCAACTCACAGACATAAAAAACAAATTTATGGTTACCAAAGGGGAAAGCAGAGGGTGAGGAGGAATAAATTAAGAGTTTGGGATTAACATATACAACTACTATGTATAAAATAAACAAGAACCTACTGTATAGCACAGGGAACTATAAACAATATCTTGTTATAACCTATAAAGGAAAAGAAGCTGGAAAAGAATATATACATGTATAACTGAATCACTTTGCTGTATACCTGAAACTAACATAATATTGTAAATTAACTATACTTCAATTTTTAAAAAGGTTATAAAAAACCTATGAATGTAATTTGTCACATCAACGTATTAATGAAAAAATTATATGATCTTTTAAAAAGATAAAGGAAAAATTCAACATCCATATATTATCTTTTATTAAGAACCTCTTAGCAAGCTAAGAATACAAGAAAAGTTCCTTAATCTGATATCGAATAGTAAAACTTTAAAAGTATTTACAGACAGAAACAAAATGAAAACGTTTATTACTTACTGCTTCTATTCAACCTTGTACAGGAAATCTTAATCAATTTTAAAAGTATTAAAAGCTTAAAGACTGAAAAAAACAGTCATTATTTTCAAATAATATGATTACATAGAAGGTCCAAAAACATCTACAAATTGTCAAAACTAATAATACATTTCAACAAGGTTACTGGACACAAGATCAATATGCAAAAAATTAACAGCATTCCTACACACAAGGAACAATCAAGTAGAATATAATAAAAGATTTCATTCATAATAGAAAAAAAAAATCATAATGTACCTAAGAAAAAAAAATCTAACAAAATCTGAGTAAGCCCTCTAAAGGAAATTATGAAACTTTATTGTTAGGCATAAGTGGAAACTTAGATGAATGGAAAGATATACATGTTGGTAGATGGGAAGACTAAGTTTCATAAAGAGGTCTATTCTCACTCAATGACTCTATAAATTCAATTCCAATAGAAATCCCATGAGGGCTGTTAATAGAACTTGACAGTATGACCCTACAATTCACATGTGAGAAAAGAGACTGAAAACAGGACTATTTGGAAGAGTATGAACAAGGTGGGAAGGCTTACCCTAACAGCCATCATCATATTATAAAGCTCTGATAATCTAGGTGGCATGATATTGGCACAGAGATAAACAAACCTAACCACACAGAATAAAGAATCCAGAAACAGATCCATTTAAATATGGCAATTTGGGAGACGAAAAAAGTTAGCAATATAAGTCACTGAGGAAAGGAGAAATTATTTTTTTAAGTGATGCTGAGAAAATTAGTTATATATATAGGGAAAAAAGTAGATCACTGTCTCACAAAATAAGTCCCAGGTGGATTTTAAAAAACCTAAATCTAGAAAGCAAAATTATAACACTATTAGAGGAAACAGCAGGAAATTAACCATATGGCAACAAAATAGGAAAATCTTGCTAAATAGGACCCAAAAAAGTACAAACATTACAGGGAAAGGCTAAAAAACTTTACACAATAAATTTTAAAATTTCTATACACCAAGTCATCATAAACAAAGTAAAAAGACAAGCCACAAATGGGACAGATTTATAATACATATAACTAAAAATGAAGTAATATGAAGAACTTCTAAATCAAAAAAAAAAAATTTAAAGGACTATGAATAGGCATTTCACAGAAAAGTAAACCGAAATGGTTAATAAACATGTGAAAGGTTGTTCATCCTCACTAAATATCAGGGAAATACAAATTAAAACAAAGTAACATTTGACACTAGAGTCTAATAATTTTAAGTACTACCAAATATGTGAGGAAAAAGAAACCTTATGCACTGCCAGCTGAAGCATAAATTGCTATAGCTACTTTAGGGAATGGGCTGGCCACATTATGTAAAGCTGATGATGATTATAACCAACAAATTCATACCCTAAAGAAACTTTCACACATGTATGTAAAGAAACAAGCATAAAAGGGATCACTGCAGATTATTTCAACCTTTAAAAACTGGAAACAGCCTAAATGTCCATAAATCAGTGTGTCATTTTAGATAAATCTCAGAAACATTATGCTGAGTGAAGAAAATAAGCTCCAGAAGATGAGTAGTATGATACCATTTGTACGAAGTTGAAGAACATGCAAACAATGGTTTGTATCAGAACTTTCTGCAATGATGAAAATGTTCTATATCTGCACTGTCTAATGCAGTAGCCTAAGCCACATGTGGATACTGAACACTTGCAGTGTGGCTAGTGCTTCTGAGGAATTTAATGTATTTTAATGACCTTTTATTTCTTTAAAACAACAAAAATATATAAAGCAAATATGTCAAAATACTAACATTTGTTAAAACTGATGAGCCTGATTAGTCGAATTTTGCAGTATGTTTGAAATACTTTCCCATTTAATTTTTCTGACATTCCCTAATTTAAATGTTTCATTTTAGTTTCTTTGAAATATTTACTAATTTAAATAACTTTTTGAAAGTAAACAAAATTTGAATTTTTATCGTACCGAGAAAGCTAAAAATCCAGATCAGTTATCGTATGTGTAGTCTCAATGAATACATATAACAACGAAAAAAGCAGACAACAGAGAAAAACTTTGACATAGTATAGTTCCTAACTTACATAATATTTACAGTTAATTTTCAATAGTCAACAAAGATATTTTAAAAATGTGTTATTTTACTTAGACTCTGTATGTAACAAATGGAGAAAATCATGCATTAATCCTATGGATAAATTAGAACTATTGTAAATACATTGAATAAAATACTGAAAATAGCAGTGGATGAGGAGTGGCCAGAGCATTAACTTTCTAGTACCAGTTTACATTAACTTTTTGTGTTCTATTCAGGTGAGTTTCCTCATTTGTACAGGATGAACTAAAGAGTCTCCTAAATCACTAACCACTTTTTCTTTGGGGAGGGGTGCTGAAATATTGGTTTCATTTATTTCTTTTGATGAAGTGCATTAACAGAGGTTACTTCTAAGTGACAGGATTATAGGTTAAGTGTTATTCTTTAAGCTTTTCTATTTTTTTCAAATTTCTACAATAAACATTTACTAGTTTTATAATCATAAAAATATGGGATCTGTTAAAGTATATTGTCTGTAATATTTTTTTAGTTTTTTTTTTAACTGTCAACTTTTTTTAGATTGGAACTTTTAATTAAGTTTCCTTTCTTCTTTCAAATACGTACTTGATAATTTATTTAGAGTAATCATTCCTTTGTATCAAAATGTCAAAAATCTCCACACCTGAAACCCAAATTCCCTTACTGCTGTCTGATTCTACCTCTTGTTGTCCATAAAATAGGTAGAAAAAGAAGAGAGTAAATACAAGATCAGCTAGTCAGTGACCTATGGCACTCAAAAACCCTTATCTTTCAAAGCTGGAAGTTTTTCTACTAGGCTTGATTTTTCTTGTGGCTATCCAAAGATCCTCAACAGAAAATGTGATTCTCTATATAAGCTGCATCTTTGCTCATATGAATCTTTATTCACCTTATAAAAATTTAAAACTTATGCATAGTTCCCATGTATCTTGAGCTTGATATTTTCTAGTATTACCCAATACTAAATATTCTATACCAAAAACTATACACTCAGTAAGTTGCTACTCTTCGATAAACCTAAATTGTAAATAGCCACACGGGGCAGGGGGGAACATAAGCAGCACCATCCTCATGATTAAAATATACAATCCAAAGGCATACATTTTTCTCCTCCCAACTTCTAACCCACGAAGTGATTTTTACCTCCAGTACGCAGTGAAAAATTAAAATTCATTCAGGGAACTCACATGATAAAGTGAAAGGTGCTGTTGTAAAGTCCGGCCAGTTTTCCTGCAAACTAAAGAAAAGCTGATAGTGTATAAGCCCTGAAATTATTTGTAAATTACCTGCCATTCAGTAATCAATAAGAACTTAAATATTATTAAAATATCTCTTTTATTGCATTTCAGCAAGAGAAATATTTTAATTGGAGCAATTCTTGTTAGCATGTTGAATTAAATGCTTAGGGAAGCAGTCCTAACATTATACACTAGTGTAACCAGGATTTCAAAATGCTAAATAATTACTTTTAAGGAACTTTAAGCTTAGATTTAGGCTTTGATTATGAAAAAATGAAGAGAAATGTTACTTTATAAAACTAAAAATCTTTTTTTAATTTTTAAAATTCCTTATAATTTGTGAAATTCAAAGCACATAAATAGTTCACATCAAAAAGCAAAACTGACAAATTTAAAGTGAAACTAATGGCTTCCCTTTATAAAGTTAAATTTCAAAAAAGGTAAAACATCAATGAAAAAATAATATAAATTCTTAATGCTCCCATTAAAATCTTAGAAAAAGAATTTTATTTGGCTAGCTTCATAGTTTCCAAAGTTATATCTTCCTACTTTTTAAAGCAAAGAAATACTGCGTATAAGTGGCATGTATAAAGAAATAACTTAGCATGTGAAATAACTTAGCATTGTACCAATTCCAAGTATATAAAAGAAAACCATGAGATTTTTTCCCTAATGGTCCAGTTTTTATATTTAACATTACTTTTATAATCTATTTCATATAATTCTTTATAAAATCAAAATTGTTTGTTCATCTCGCCAATATAAAATTACTTCCACCCATAATTTTATCAGAACTCCTACCACTAGAACTCTGTGATATATAAGATACATGTAATAATTGTTACTGGTTACTAAGAGTAGTTTCTCACCTCTTTTTATCATTCAAATATGTACCTATTACTTTTTCTGTTTCTCTGAAATGTTGCATGTTCTCATATGACCACATACCTCTCTTTAGTAATTTTAAATTTAATTACGAAATTGTTTGATTAGTGTTCATCTCCTCCACTAGATTACAAGTAATTATAATTTGCTCCTGTTTTATCCTCAGCATCCAGCGTAGTGTCTGACTTAGAGTAAATGATCAATAAACGTGTTAATCAAAGGTGATAGTAAGAACAAAATATTGTTTCTTTCACTTTTAGAAAATCTCTCCATCTGCTGTATATAAATTGGGCCTCAACATATAGGTGACTGAATGGAGATAATGAGAGAAGACCTCTCTCAAAGTACAGCTGTGTATCCAAGAAATATACCATTTTTAATATCTTTTGTATGCCAATTTTGTTTCTTTATGGTTAAATTTAAGGTAATCCTTAAATAAATCCTTATTAAAGAATGTATCCTTATTAATATCTACATCCAGTGATTTCTAGGATCTGTTGAAAAGGCACATAATATGAAGAGAAATCAATAATCATACCATTAACAAATTGATGGCCACGTTTTCATAATTAATGTAGTCAAATACTAGAGCCAGGGCAAATAACTCATACCTGACACAAACAGCACAAAGATGAATGAAAAAAAAAATGAATGAAGTTTTCTCCTCAAAAGGAACTATCTTTAGTGTGACTACTGCAGTATTTTGGCACACACAGACACAATGTATACATGCATTACATGTAAATACACTGCACATGCACACACACAGAGTATTTTCATATGCGGTATACAGGTGAACAACAAAGCTGAAAAGAAAGACTACAAGATTCTAGAGCTGAAAGATGCTTTAAAAATAAGAATATACATGACTGAAATCTATGTCCATATTAAACTTCTCTCTAATCCTCTACTGACAACAGATAAAGTAGTTGGCCTTTCTGGTGTATTCTCACCCTACCTAATAAAGATTATGGTTGGTATCTCTCGTATGAATGTTATTAAATAGAAATAATAATAATACTTTACATTTGTACATTTTTCTTTATACCCCTTCTCATTCTAAAGAAAGTATTTTCGGTGGTACGTCTAATAGCACTTAACAATTTACAAGGCATTTTAATCTAAATTCTCGTATGAGCTATACAGCAACCCTGTGAGTTATATGAGTAAGTACTCTTAGCCTAGTTACAAATGAAGACACTAAGGGCATCAGAAGGTAAGTGAATTGTCAAAGATACAAAATTAATAAATAGAAAAGCTAGGACTATAACCCAGATGTACTGACTCTTCATCATTTCATTGCACCACAAACAGTAATGTAAATACACTTGAAACTCATTGCAGCAATACTAAGTATTAACCTAGCAGGATACCTTTGTGAAGAAACTAGAACAGAATAATCTGAATCCCTCACAACATCAAAAAAAGACATCTCATTATTTTATTTAGAATTACATTTATTTCACTGTACAATGCATTAGTTAAAAAAGATTCACTAGAACAGCACAAATCTACTAAACAAGAAAAAGAAACCTGGTAGTAGATTTACTCAATCACACAGTTAATACAAACCATCATGTACTTTGTTTATAAATTATAATAAAAATATTTTCCTGAATCTTTCACTGATAGAATACAATATTTTCAACTAATTCACATTATTATTTGATATACAATTTTCAAGAAGATTATTTACTCTGTCTTATTTTTCCCCTCCCTAAAACTTCAGAAGTTTTTTAAAAACTTCTAAAGGTTCTAAAACAGAGGGAGTAATTGCTTGATACCTTCTTGCTAACACTTAAAAGTGTTGTACAGCTGCTAATGTATGTTTGTGCTGGCATTGCAGAGTGGAGCTTTGGGAATATGAAATCTGATTTCAGAGAAACCAGAGCTAGCTTCAAAGAAAAGAGCAACTCTCTCCAGCTGATAAGATTTTTCCTAAAAGAAAACCACCACCAATTTAGAAACACTGATGATATCTCTTGTTAGTCCTCTACAATCCACAAAACTTTTTTTCATTTATTTGATTACATATTTCCATTTCACAGTTTCTGCGGTGATGGTTTAATTTTTGTTAGCTTACTTGTTTATTGTAGGTTTCAGAGTATAAATCCCATTGTTTCAAAGTACACTGAGTGGGATTTTTAAGGCCAAAAAAAATCAGCTATGTAATTGCAAAATATCCTCAAAAATCTCATCAGAAAGAACATATTTAAGAAGTATAAAGTATTTTCTTATAGATTTAGAATGTTACTGGGCAATGATAATTAGGGAACATCTTCATGAACTCACACTATAAAACTTGAATGTCATAGCTAATCAAATTTATATTCTTCTTTTCAGAGAGAAGAGTGCAATAAACAAACTGGTCAGGAAGTATTCTGGGGAAGACTGGGTTAAAGAAGGAAGAATGAAACCGTGTGGGTAATCTATTACATAACTCTCTTTGTAGTTTACAAACCTGAATAAATGTGAACTGGGGGGAAAAGAAAAGTAACATTCATTCAAAGGACTTCTACAACATATTATAGGTATAAAATTATCTTTGAAGTTTGAATAAGGGTTTTGCAAAACTACATTTATGATAAATATCAGTAATGTGAAACAGACCTAGTAGTGTTTATCTAGTGTCTCCATCCCTGAAGCTGTGTGGAAATAGTTGAAAAGGCACTAAACTATTCTTTTCCAGTAAGTTATTAAACTGATGAATTTACAATTGTAGTGTAGTAGAACACAGTAATCCTGACTTCAAATCTGCATGGAACCTTACAGTTTAAAACATTTTCACATATGTGATTTCATTCGATCCTCCCAATAACCCTCAAAACCCCACACTGTATAAAAATAAAAACAAAATGTCCATACACAAATGTAGGGTGAGAGCAGTAAAGAAACTGCTCTAGGCTTAAAGGGGATCAGTGTCAGAACTGATCATTTAACCCACAGTATCATGCTTCTTCAGGCTCCCTACAATATGCATATGAGAAAACATCATGCTAGAGGCAGGAGCAGAAAGCTATTTAAGTAAATTTAAAGCAGATTAAAGTCTAGTAAACTATTAAAATTTTATATAAAACAAAAAAAATCACTAATTAAGTGACCTCTTTCTCAGGGATTAGGATCTAAAGTGAGTCTATAAGGAAAATTCGCATATGGTCAAAATCCGAATTTAGGGCAATGGCGCACTGAAGGTGGACATACTTTCTCTCATAGCCAGTTATCTTTTTTCTCTAGTTGAGTACCGTATGAATTAGTCAGCTTGCATTTCATATTATATTAAAAATATGTACATATCTTTAAACCCTAGAACCACACTCAGCCCAACACACACAAAAGAACTGAGACTGACAGAAAAAGATTTACATCTCACACTCACTCTCAACTCATATTTATTGGGCAGAATATTTTAATTTATCTTTTTGGCTAAACCTCCATATATGTATTAAAGTAAGGTAATTGTATGATACATCTCTACTGTAGAAGTCACCAAAATAGAAAACATGAAAGTATATATCCACACTAACATTCACATATGTACGGAAATGATATACAAAAAAAACTGTCCATATTTGATGATGCTGAGAGGATTCAATTTTTATTTCTACACTATATATTTTGGTAATAACTTGTTAGTCTATATATAATCCCCATTAAAGAATATGGAAGTATACATAAACGTATATTATATTTTCCAAAGGAAGACCCTCTAAAACAGTGCTTTCTATTTAGACATGCATGTTAAGAGCCTCATGTTTATTGCTACTGCCCAATAATTCATGATTGACATAAAGGAAAACATCCACCTTGATTACAAGAAATGTATGATCTTTTATAGAAAATGATTCCACAACAACTGCTACTACATATTTTGTTCAACATAACACTTAAAATACATGTTTGAAAAATAAGACTAAAATAACATTTAAGAAGTCTAAACTAAGAGAAAAATTGCCAGAATATTATTCATCAGCAATGACTAAGTACAAATTGACACTTCTACTTTAGTTTTTAAAAAGCCTGTTTATAGAAAGATAGATTGATCATCACTGTATCTAAAGTCTTAATGTTAAGATTCATAGGGTTTTTAAAAGACAAATTCACATTCACTGTTCTTTATGGTAATATATACATCCTATTATTCCATGTAAATCACATGTTTCAAAAAGAAAAATGTAGTCTACCCATTTAAAAACTGAACTACATATGTACATATTGTTATAAAAGTTTTCACATGCTCAAAAAGTAAAGATTGTTTAAAATTTTAGTTTTTAGTTGTTTACTTTTGCATCTTTAAGTTGGAAATAGCTTTGCTTTGGTTAGTCTCCACTCTCTATGAACACTTCCATATTCTCTTTTTCTGAAGAAAGAATGCCAAATATCTGAAAATGTTATCAAATCTACAGTATCATTTTCACATATTTACCACACTCAATTATCCAAAGAAAAAGGTAGACAGGTAGATTATCCACTGAAAGTTTAATGAGATCAAGCAAAAAGTAATTTTACTGTATTAATATTCTCTTTTTTCTTTCAACAAGAAGAAATATGCAGGTTCTACTGAATGAAGAATGCCATAATCTAAATTAGAAAGTATTTAATCCAGGACCAGATTCTCAATCTATAAACCTCAAGAACATTTTAAAAAGTCACACAGCTCATTCTTAAATGGATTTGCACCAGATATGATGGAGACTGAAATGAACCCAAATCAGTTCTCATCTTCCATCAAAAAAAAGGAAAGTATTCATATGAGCAAAATTAGATGATGGTCAAGGCTGAAACTTCATAATAATATTGTATTCCCGTTTCATGGTAAAATAAAGCTTCCACATATTCCTCATCTAATCCACATATTCCTCATCTAAAAAAAAAGCTGTGACTTACATTTATTTGAACAAAGTTAAGAATTTAAATTACAAAATCAAGCATTTGGGAATGTCAGAATGCTTCATCAATAAAAACATGAGGTGATAATACTTACAAAAATGTTACACATTTTGTATCCCCTAAATACCTGAGAGGAACAATGCAACAGTATGAATTTGCAAAGTTCTATACTTTGTTTATATATGAATTTAAAGAGTAAAGATAAAACTAATTCCATCTCTTAAAAATATAGCTGTTAATAAAAATAAACAGTATGAAAGGCGATTCTTATTATTTGCTTAGTGAAATTCAAAATAGAATATAAGTTATGAAGAAAAAGAAAATTATATGTATGAATGTATGTATGTATGTGTGCTGTGTAGTATGTGTAGCCTTCTTCAACATATGCTGACTAGCCTGGATTAGTGATGCCAAAAACTATTTCTTACAGAATGCAAATGACTTGGAAAGCTGTTATTAGTGCTAGAGACATAAGGAAATAAAATTTCCTGAAGCAGTCCCATATTAAAGGTACAGGGCTTACCGAAGTTACTGGTAACTACACCGAAGCTGAAAGGTGCCAAATACCAACACATACATGAAGAAACATAAAGGCATCAAGAAGCTTAAAACTGATTGGGGCCTACCACTGACTCAGTAACACTTAGATTATAGAAATAGTGAAAAATGTGGCAATTATCTTAATTGACACAGAAATTGTACCAAAAATTTTTAAATCCTCTTTCCTTTCCTTAATAGTTTACTTACTTCTAAGTACCTACAATTCTCTTCTTCTCTTTTCCTGGGGAGTCAAAGCCAAAGTGGTCATAGGTGAATTATTTAATCAGATGATACATAATTTTCAATAACAGAAATTAATTTATATTATGGAGATACTGAGGATCCAGAAATCCTAGCTCTGAATTTAGAACTAATATTGCACTGAAACTTGAACCTCACTTTTATTCATGTAGATCTGTTAATATAAAATATAAGCAATGAATTGCTATGTTGTAGAAAAAGGAGTAGTTATTTTCTTTCAGTTTGTACAAATATTCAAAACTGTCATACTCAGCAAAAGCAGTGGGTAACTTTTGTAGTAAGTTTATAGTTTACAAAGTTCTTTCACATAAATTGACTCATTGTCTCCTTACCTTAGACCTATATCCATTTTACAAATTAAAAACTGTGGCTCAAACATGTTAAATGATTTGCCCCAAAATAAATCATAGATCATAACTGAGAGTCTGAAATTCAGATTCCAATATCTGTTAATAGTTGTCCTTTTTTTTAAGGGTTATCAACTATAGTCCCCATGTCTTACCTTTACAGCTATACAAGCTTTACCTTTGTCACTATAGCCACCATGTTTTCTGTGCTACAGAGGAACTGACCTGGCTGGAGCTGGAAACAGGTTGAGGTACCAGTTGTATATCATGTAGATGATTTCAGAACCCTTACTTTAAAATTTCTATCAAAACTTGTTTCTGAGTTCCAGTCCCAGATGACAACCTAGGAGGTCCCTAAGTCACCTCCTTCCATGGGCACACCAAATCCAGTTACATACAAAACAATTCCCTCTGAAAGAAATTCAGAAGCTAGCTTGGGACACACATATCAGGCCAGCAAGCAAACATCCACATCAAAACAGATATTTACACATCATCAAATATTGGGAATCACTAAGAACAAATAAAGAACAAAACAAATAAATTGTTGGATGATCATCTCAATAGATACAGAAACAGCATCTGAAAAATTTTATGCCCATTCATGGTAAAAATTCTCACAAACTTGATATAAAGGGTACATACCTCAAGATAATAAAGGCCATATATGACAAGCCAAAGCTAACATCATACTCAGTGGTTAAATTGAAACTTTCCTCTAAGATCAAGAACAAGACAGGAATGCCCACTCTTGCCACTTTTATTCAACATACTGGAAGTCCTAGCCAGAGCTATTAGGCAAGGATGAGAACAAAAAAGGCATTCAAATTGTAAAGAAGCAAAACTGTCTGTTTGTAGATGACATATCACGTTTAGAAAACCCTAAGTACTCCACCAAAAAAATGTTAGAACTAATCAACAAATTCAGTACTATTTCAGGATATAAAATCAATATGCAAAAAACAGTTGCATTTCTACACACTAACTTTTTATATCAGAAAGAGAAATTAAGGAAATAATCCCAGTTATAATTGCATCAAAAAGAATAAAACATCTAGGAATAAAATTAAACAAGGATGCGAAAGATCTATACACTGAAAACTATGAGACGTTGATGAAAGAAACTGAAGAAGACAGGTAAAAATGGAAAGACATTCTGTGTTCATGGATTGGAAGAAGTAGTAATATTAAAATGTCCATACTAATCAAAGCAATCTGCATAATCTGCAGATTTCAGTTCAATCTCTATCAAAATACCAATGACATTTTTCATAGAACTGGGAAAAAATTGTACGGAACCACAAAAGACTCCACATAGTCAAATCAATCTTGAGAAAAAAGAACAAAGCTGGAGGAATCATACTTCCTGATTCCAAACTATGCAATAACAGTAATCAAAACAGCATGGCATTGGCACAAAATTATACACAGAATGAAACTAGACCCCTATCTTCTACCATACACAAAATCAACTCAAAATGGATTAAACACAAGCAAAGATCTGAAATCGTAAAAGTCCTAGAAGAAAACACAGAAAGTAAGCTCCTTGACATCAGTCTTGGCAATAATTTTTGGATTGGACACCAAAAGCAAAAGCAAGAAAAGCAACAGTAAACAACTTGGACTACATTAAACTAAAAAGCTTCTTTCTACTCAGCAAAGTTAACTATGAACAAAATTAAAAGGCAACTACCACGATGGGAAAAAAAATAGTTGTAAATTATACATATCACAAGGGGTTAACATCCAAAATGCAAAGAATACATACAACTCAAGAACAACAACAAAAAAAAAATCTGAGTTATAAATGGGCAGAGGAACTGAAAAGACATTTTTCCAAAGACATACAAATAGCCAACAAGTACACGAAAAGGTGCTCAACATTTCTAATCATCAGGGAAATGCAAATTAAAGCCACAGGCTATCACCTCATGCCTGTTAGAATGGATATTATCAAAAAGACAAGAGATAACAAGGTTGGTGAGGATGTAGAAAAAAGGGAACCCTTGTACACTGTCGGTAAGAATGTAAATTGGTGCTGTGGGAAACAGTATGAAGATTCCTCAAAAAAGTTAAAACTACCAGTAATCCCACTTCTCAGTATATATCCAAAGGATATGAAAACAGGATATTGAAGAGATATTTGGTACTCCTGTATTCTTTGCAGCACTGTTCATAATAACCAAGATATGGAAACAACCTAACATCTGTATTTTTAATTTAGATCAGAGGTCTGACCTGATTTGTAGGGTTTTAAATGATCATTTCATTAATGACTCTTAGAGATTTTTGTGCCAGAAATACGAATCTCTGGTTCCACCAGGGATCACCTAGCCCTATCCTTTAGGCCCTAGAGAAGTCCCACTTGCTGGCCTCGTCAGCCTAGGTCTTTGCCTCTTATCCGAGGCAGCAGCAGCAGGACCAATAGCAGTAACTCCAGAGAGTGGTGAAGGGAAGCAGGCAATCAAGGGGATACAATGCTAATTGCCCTCTGAAAATGGATTCACGGTATCTTTCACACTTCAAGGTCCTGATTTACTTTCTCCTTAACATTTTATTCACTGAGGAAAAATGACAGAAATACCAAATTTAGCAAGTCAGAGAGTTCTTTAGTCCTAGAAACATTTGGTCCTATGCAACTTAGCTTGGAGTTGGGAAAAACCTTTAAGATCGATTCTAGCCTCCATAACAAAACAGATTCAGAAAAGCTCAGTGACTTGTCCCAGATTACCTTTCTTACATTATTTTTTATAAAGAGTAAACATTTTTCAAGTTTTTCTCTGACAACCTTTACATGGGAAAAAGAAGTAAAGATCTGCCCAAAGTTATTAAATATATTCTTTTAAAAGTTGTCATTTTCTAATTTGTCCAACACAGTCTAGTTGGAAGTCAATAAATAAAGGAAAATAAACATGTCATTTGTTTAATAAAAAACAGAGAGAATAATAATTAACATAAGGAATACCTCACACTGCAGCAGTGTTCCTGATGTCAAAAAAATCCAAGGAAAGAAAATTAGCAACAAATGACTTCCCAAACTTCAGGGAAATTTTTTCTTTTAGAATTTTCTGAAAAGAGTAAAGACAAGAACACGTGTGAATTCAGATATTCTCAGAAAAAATCTGTTTAAAGACAAATGGGTTTATTTCACGGTTCTACAAGGAAAAAAGAAATCAGCCTAATGAAACACACTGGAAAGTCCCATCCTTCCCACGCCTGTCCTCATCAGTACAATAAATAATGAAAGCCAAGGTAACACTGGTCATGATCCAAACTACATGCTTTGGTTTCCACTAGGAGTTACACTAAATTTCCTAATGAAATGTTTTTATTTTTCCCTTTATCTGGGTGATTTCTTTGTAACTGCTACCATCCCACAAAAGTGTGTTTACAGTTAAAATGGCCTGTGGCTTTACTTTGTGTTTGGGAATGGTTCTTTTGCCATCTTTTTATTGTCCCTCATCTTACCTTTTTCTACTTTAAGAATATCCAGTGCCCACATCTTGATAAACAAAATATTTCAAATACAAGGATGAAAACATACCAAAATTGACCAAGACAGAAGTTGTAATTCGGCAGTAGTGTACAAACAATAGAAAACAAATTAGTGATGCAGACAAACAAAACAGCCAGGGAACTGAAGAAGTTTCTTCAAGCCAAGCTTTAAGGCCAGAGAAGGTAAATCTAACATTCACTTTACTGTTTTTTCTATCCCTGGGAATGAATTCCCACTCTAAGCAAGAACATCAACAGCAATAAATCTAAAGGAAGGCAAGAAATTTTGAGGAAGCCTAATTATACCTTTTTTCCTTATTGTATACAGAGCAAATCTTAATACTCAACAGCATAACATATAATAGTAGATGAGCTCATTCACTAACATATCTCAGTAGACCATTTAAAGGCTACCTCTGGTGGCCTAGGTGGAACAGACACACACTGCCTCTTTAAAAAAAGCCTACAATTGCCCCAAGTTTTTCTGCCAATATTTTTAATCTTCTTGTTATTTTGATATACTCACTCTTTTTCTAAAATATACTCTGCAATCAATTTTGCAAGTATTTATCATAATAAATTCAATTTGTGGACCTCTGTCCCTAAAAAAGAGTCATTCTAGATTTATTTTATGTAAAACATGAATTTATTTGATTGCCTCATTTATATACTTAGTTTTATTTTTCAATTTCTTGGATTTCTATAAAATTCAGACAGCAGGATTCAGACAGAAAGAGAGTGGGAGAAAGAGAGAGAGAAGATTTTGTAATAGAATCCTACTTGATTCAACTCTCAGTAGTCTTTTGGCAAAAGGCCTCTGTGAGAACCATTTCCAAGACCTCAGTCTGAAAGGCAGCCAAAGACTCCACAAAAGAACAGGCCCAAAATGACTTATTACCTTTAACCTTTGACCTTTTACCCAGTTGCCTTATACTTTGTGAACTTGAAAAGTTGTGAGAGAATGCTTAGCCATCCTGTTTACAAACAGCCTATTTATTCCACAGGAACAGCTTGGCAGGACATATCCAGGTCACCTGACCTTGTGTTGTCACAGAAACCATGAGACTCAGGCTCCTCTTGTAATTAAGCCAAAACTGCAACATTCTGACGGGCTGAAATCAGTGTTGGACTGTGTAGCAATCATCAATCATTTAACTCACTTTAATATTGCACACTTCACCAAAGTATTAACACACAAAATGTGAAAGCATCATAATTGAACTACAAATGGTATAAGTCATGCCTTTCATGGAAGAGAGAAAAAGCATACATTTTTAACCTGAATATTACAAGTGAGTCTCAATTATCACACCGTCCTAGATCTTGCTAAATTTATCAGTACACAGCAAAAATCACACAATCTTTTAGTTATTCACGTATTTTCAAAACTCTACCTTTGTTTTAGTCAGTCTTTATGTTACATTAGGCATTTACCTGAAGAAATTACTTCATTAAATTCACTATCTCCACCATGTTTTAACTAATCCTTCAAGGCTGCTGCTTCGATCACTTTGGTGATTCCTTTAAAATCGATTATATAATTAATTAAGTCTCACAAATTATTAGTGAGTACAAACGTAGCCAGATTTCTTTTTAATGTGAAAACTGACTTCAAGAATGAATATACTAGTGAGTAATCACATTTCAAAGGGTCGTTTATTATTCAATGCATTTATCTGCAGCAGTTATTTTCTGAATTTCCTCACTGTACCCCAAATATAACCAAATTTGCCAAAATACTATATGCACACAGCTTATCAGGAATACCTACCATCTGAAATAACGTTAATGAGTTTTCCTAACTGAGGAAAACTGTAACATTTTATTTACGTGTGTATTTACCACTAAGAAAAATTGCTTCAATGCTTCACAATAGAGTGGCCACTTGATAAATGGTAAATATGATCTTTAATTTAGGAAAAGACCTCCTTTTTTTAATCTAAGAATGATAATGACGATAGGTAACATTTATTGAATTTTGGAAGTACCTGACGTGGATTAGCTCACTTAATCTTTACAACAACCCTATGAGATAAGACACCATTATCATTCTCATTTTATTGGAAGAGGAAAGTGAGACTAAGAGAGGTTAGGCCACACCCTAATAAGAGGAAGATTTGGAAATTAAACTTAAGCAACATGACTTAACTTTACTACCTCTTAGATCATGACCTTTAGAAAATAACTCAGCAAGTACACAAGTAACATAACATGTTATTACTTAGAATATAATATTTGTAAATACCACTTTGTACTTTATAAAGTACCTTCAAAAAATCTCATCTGAGTCTCATAATAATTCTGTGAGGTAATTTCAGTCCTATTTTACAAATGAAGAAGTTAAAGGTAAGAAAGATAAAGTAATTTTTCCAAAGTCACTTGGCTAATAAATAATAGTGAGGATGTCAATCCATGTCTTTTAATACCATACCTTGTTTTTTTCCTATTATAATGACTCTCCTTATTTCACAATAAAATCTTTTCTAAGATCTTATTCACTCAATGACAAGTAGAAGGAAGGATTTCCAGTAAAAGTAATAAAAAAAACTAAAGGCTTTCTCAATTTAACATTAAAATAAAGCAGTATTATAGTGAAACATTTTGGTGAAAATGAATCCCATTTCCATATTTTAAAATTATGTGATTCCTAGTAACAAGACATTCACATTCCTTACTTACTAAGCATAAATACATTCTCAGTCCAAATAACGAGGGAAAAGGGCTAGGAGAGCCTTATATCCAAAGGATACTCCTACAACTCTATCATGCAGAGAAGATCACCCAGAAAATAATTCAATTAGAACCAGGCTGGTGTAAAAGCTACACCAAGAATCTGACTTAGAACCTCTACTGGGCCTCCTCCCTTGAACATTTTTAGCAGGGTTCACCATCACCTGGATTATCAGCAAAATTAGGCTAAGCATATGACATGGAAGGTCATTTCCCAAGAGGGACTCTCCTAACTCTTGATTCTCTATTTGTCCAAAAGCCAACAAGTGTTTCAGAAATCTGAGGTTTCAAAACAGATGCCTATAAAAGTTGGATGGTATACAGTTTTAGAAAGCAGTATCTTTTCCAAAAGACTGAATATGACATCTGCAGAGCAGAAAGTACATTAAAGAAAGTTAGTCCACATGTTACTAGAGTAAGGAGTGTTATGAGGAGGCCATTCTCAGACTGACTGAGAGATCCATTAGAGAGAAATCGAAGGAATAAGACCTTAACTTTGCTCATTTGTAATAGATTCTCTCTTTAGCCATGTATGCAGCATAGCTGCAGCTATTACCAAAAAAAAAAAAGTAAAGAAAAATATAAGAGGGAAGGTAGAAAAAGGAATACATGAAATAATGTGAAAATAAATACATGAGGAAATTTTTTTAATATTTGTTCTTTAATAAATAAGAAATAAAGATTTTATACCAGTAGAAAACCTCCCTGCAAATAAAAGTCCACAACCAGATGGCTTCACTGGGGAATTCTACCAAATGTACAAAGAATTTACACTAATCCTTCTCAAACTCTGCCAAAAGACTGAAGAGGAGAAAACACTTTCAAATTCATTCTATGAAGCCACCATCACCCTGATACCAAAATCAGACAAAGACACCACCAAATAAAAAATTACAGGCCAATATCGTTGATGAACATAGATGTAAAAATTCTCAACAAAATATCAGCAAAAAAAATCCAACAACACATAAAAAGATAATACACCAAGATCAAGTTGAATTCATCCCAGGGACACAAAGATGGTTCAACATATGCAAATCAATCAACATGATAAATCACATCAACAAAAGAAAAGACAAAAATCACATAATCATCTCAGTAGATGCAGAAAAAGCATTTGCTAAAATTCAACACCTATTTATGTTAAAAATTCTTACCTAAGTGGGTATAGAGGGAACATATCTTAATAAAAGCTATTTATGACAAACCCACAGCAAACATGATACTCAATGCTGAAAAGTTGAAAGCCTTCCAGCTAAAATCTGGAGCAAGACAAGCATGCCCACTCTCACTGCTTCTATTCTACATAGTATTGGAAGTCCTATCCATAGCAATCAGACAAGAAAAAGATATAAAAGAGATCCAAATTGCAAGAGAAGAGGTAAAATTGTCACTATATGCAGATGACATGATACTGTATATAGAAAACTCCAGAGGCTCCACACAAAAACTACTAGAGCTGATAAAAGAATTCAGCACTACCAGGGTACAAGATTAACATACAGAAATCGGTTCCATTTCTGTACACTAATAATGAAATATCAGAAAAGGAAAGTTTAAAAAAAATCTCTTTTAAAATCATATCAAAAAAAAATTTAGGAATAAACCTGACAAAGTAGGTGAAAGATATATACATGGAGAACTACAAAACACTGATTAAGGAAATTAAAGACGATTTAAAGAAATGGAAAGATATCCCACACTCTTGAGTTGGAAGAATTAATATTGTTAAAATGGCCATACTACCCAAAGCAATCTACAGATTTAATACAATCCCAATCAAATTATCCAGGACATTTTCCACAGAACTCAAACAAATAATCCTAAAATTTATATATGGAATTACAAAAGACCCAGAATTGACAAAGCAATACTGAAGAAAACAAGCAAAGCTGAAGGAACAACCCTCCCAGACTTCAGACAATATTACAGAGCTACAATAATCAAAACAGTGTGGTATTGGCACAAAAACAAGACATATGGATCAATGGAACAGAATAGAGAGCCCAGAAATAAACCCACACACTAACGGTCAATTAATGTTTGACAAAGGAGGCAAGAATACACAATAGAGAAAAGACAGTCTCCTCAGCAAATGGTGTTGGGAAAACTGGACAGCTGCACACTCCCCTACACCATACACAAAACTAAACTCTAAATGGCTTAAAGACTTAAATATAAGACAAGACACTATAAACCTCCTAGAAGAAAACATTTTCTGACATAAAACTTTGCAATGTTCTCCTAGGGCAGTCAACCAGTCAATAGATATAAAAGCAAAAATTAACAAAGGGGACCTAATTAAACTTATAAGATTTTGCACAGCAATGGAAGCCATAAGTAAAGCAAAATGACAACCCACGGAATGGAAGAAAATAGTTGCAAATGATGTGACTGACAAGGGCTTAATTTCCAGGATATACAAACAGCTCATACAAAAATGAACAATCCAATCCAAAAATGGTCAAAAGACCTAAACAAGCAATTCTCCAGTGAAGACAAACAAATGGCCAATAGGCACATAAAAAAATGCTCAGTATCTCTAATTATCAGAGAAATGCAAATCAAAACTACAATGAGGTGTCCCCTCACACCTGTCAGAATGGCCATCATTAAAAAGTCTACAAATGATAAATACTGGATAAATGCTGATAAAACTACCATAAGATATCATATATGTGGAATCTAAAAAAAAAAAAAAAAAAAAAAAAAAGAACTCATTTACAAAACAGAAACAGACTCACAAACATAGAAAACAAACCTATGGTTACCAGTCAGGGAAGGGGGTGGGAAGGGATTAATTGGGAGTTTGAGGTTTGCAGATACTAACTACTGTACATAAAATAGGTAAACAACAATTTATACTGTATATAGCACAGGGTGCTATATTCAATATCTTGTAGTAACCTATAATCAAAAAGAATATGAAAATGAAAATATGTATGTATATGTATGACTGAAACATTATGCTCAACACCAGAAATTGACACAGCATTGTAAACTGACTATACTTCAACTTTTTTAAAAAAAAATAAAGATTTTAAGAGAAAAATTAAAATAGAAGTCCTTAGAGAGAGAGTTCCTTCTATAATAAATTAACAGGAAAATTTAAACAATCAGAACACAACATGACAACATGAAAATTTAAAACACTGTTAACAAGCTGATATATATAACAGAATAAATCTGCAAGAAACAAGGAATAAAGAAAGACAAAAAAGATTAAAACAAAAAGCAATTTATTTACAAACAGATCAGCATCAAAGGATCTTAAGACCTATATGGATTAGCCCATGATAAGCTTTTTTGGCAAGCCTATCATGTGCAATCAAAAGAGCTTCTTGCATATGCCTCATGACCATAAATGCACTCTGGGCTGCCAGTTAACTTACTAAATTGCTATGATAAGTTTATTTTTAAATGTTTTAAAATCATCACCAGAATTATTTCAAATATATATATATATTATAGTTGTCACTGATTTTTAAATACATTTTTACTGAAGAATAGTCAGTCTACAATGTTATGCCAATTTCTGGTGTACAGTGACATCACATGGTATTTTTTTTTCTCTTTCTGGCTTACTTCCTTAGAATGACATTCTCCAGGTCCATCCATGTTGCTGAAATGCATGACATTATTTTATTATTTTTTATGGCTAAGTAGTATTCCATTGTATAAATATATCACAGCTTCTTTGATTTTATATACAGGCAAGAATGATATTTTGGGGACTGGGGAGGGGTGGAAATAATTGTGCCATGAAAAAAAAAGGGAAGTCATCAATGTTAAATATCCTCTTCCACCAAGGATGAATATGCCTGATGAGTGTGTGCCATTTGTTTAAAAAGAAAAAAAAAAAAAGGTAAGATCTTTCAGAGTAGTGTTGAGGCCTATACTCCATCAGGATGTTGCTGGATTCCATTTCTTTTTATTTCAAATGCTGCAGCCCACTCTGCTACTGCTTCCAAAGCCCATCATTCTGTGGAGCTCTGATGCTTTACCAAACAGGCTCAAGGAGCTGTCCTTCTGGAATCCTATCTGACTGCTAGCATTCATTTATTTCTTTGACATTCCATCACTAAAAATTGCTGTGAAGCCCTCGGTGTTTCCTCTGTAAAGCAAATAGACAATAGTTTCAACATGATTTTTGACACAACTCAAAAAACGATCTTTTACAGTTTTAGTTGAGTTGTGCTAAGATCTAAAATAAAAATATATCCTACAAATAAGCATTCAGAGATAAAGAAAAATCCTCCTTTTAAAAGAATTTAAAACACACACACAAGTGGACGCTTTTTGCCCACTGAAAAAAAATACAATAAAATTGTTGTGATACAACTGGAATTGAGAGGTTCTGGGGTAAAAAGCATAGGAACATCAACAAAGAAAGATAGTCACAATTCTGTTGTACTGATGACACTCAAACGGCTGGTTTAACAGGAAAAAAATGGGTTTTACACATTAACAGTTTAGAAATAAATACTTTAAAACACTTTCCAACATTAGCTCTCAATTCGTTTCTCTCACCTCAGGCTTCCCCAGCTCCCCATAGAGGTACACCATTGTCCCCCAGCCTCCACCCTGCGGTTCTGCCTTACCCTGTATCTGGGTTCATTTTGACTGAGGTAAGAAATTCCTAAACTGCTTGAGTGCAAACTTAGCACCTCTTACCATTTAGTCATTCACCTCATTAAGCAGGGGGAGCACAGGAGGTGAGGATAGTAAAGGCTGACCAAATGGTTTCTGGAAGGCTCACTCCTCCCATGTGATAAACAGGGCTACCAAACCCAATCTTTTGAGGCTTCCCTTACCTCTAATGTAACCTAGTCAGAACTAATGAGTTCTCATTATTCTTTTTCTAGGAGCAGCAGAGTAAGCCATGAATTTTCAATCTTCCTCAGTAGAAATCACAGCCCTAATACTTATAGCTATGGTTTTAAGTCTGGTTGCTATGCCTCCTCTTTTAAGGACATCAATCAACTACTTCCTATATGCCTGCTCTCTTAAATTGGAATTACCAACTCAATTTCTTATGTTTGGTATACCTATGAAGGCCCTGCAACTTTACCTTGAATCCCCTGAACAAGAATCTTTATTCAAAGTATAACTAGAGATAAATGAAAATTTGAACATCACACCTCAAACCCTCCTGCATTCTTATATTAGGACAGCAATCCTAGTACCTGTCATGCCCTAGAAATAGTCTATTGTCAGCCCCAGTCCCTCCATCCTATGTTAGCTACCTAGCCAGAGTGTCTCACCAACAAGAGGGGCCAGGACTTAAATAAGAGGAGTAGGCACCTTGGGTGCAAATTTAAGAGGGTGCCAAAAAATTCACCAATCAAGATAAATAATATTTTAATGCCTTATTTTAAATTATCAAAATTTATGCAAAAATTTATGATGCACAAAATTTGAAAATTTTAAATTCATACATAGTCAGTATTACTGATTTTTCTTTTTGCCTCAAGCTCCAATATAGCACAACACAGTTAGTGGTTCTGTCTCTATTTAAAATTTTGATATTTTGGGCATCATGGATTTCATGCCTGAGGCAAGTGCGTTGCTCACCTTACCCTAGTTTCAACCCTACCAACAAGTACTAGGACAAATACATTAAAGTGTGATTTTAATAGTAATACTCATGAATAAAAATTGGTTTAGGAAATTTTCTGTAGTTGGAATATGAAATTTGATAATCATTAGTATGAAATAAAATTTGTGAAAGTACAATAGTTTATTCAAGCCTCCAAGTTTTTAAATTATAAACTATCTTCTTGAATTTCTATTTTCAGTAATGGAAGCCTAAATTATTTAGACCTTGGTATTATTGGCATTTGGAGCTAGATAATTTTTTGTTGCAGGAGGCCGTCCTATGCATTGTAGAATATTAAGAAGCACTGCTGGTCTCTACTGACTAGATGCCATGGCTCAACTAACCCCAAGGGTAAGAATCAAAAATGTCTCCAGACATTGCCAATGTCCTTCATGGGGACAAAATCATCCCCAGCTAAGAATACTACTTGAGACCATCCCTTCTGCTGAAAACTAAAAATGAAGAATTTTTTTTAAATGCCATCACCTTAAAGCACTGAGCTGACATGATAATGGGGAACTGTCAGGTCAAATGCTGAGTGAAATATAAACCCAATACTACCTCTCTAGTAAGCAAAACATCAACTCCTATGAAGACATTTGCTCACTTGCAAATTTAAGCTTCAGTTCTCAAACACTGAAGGTGAAGAGCCTTACCTAAGGTGGAGTAGGTAATAGAAAACTCATCATATTAAGTTGGACTTAGAAGGCAATACCTAGAATGAAACCGGTCCTTGCCATGCCCAACTCCACCCCTTCAATGAAGGTTGCTTTGGCACTAAGAGCAGGGGTAAAAAGAGAAGGAAAAAGAGGGGGATCTCTGTTCTCAGATACAAAAGAATGAAATTGGACCCCTAACTCATACCACTCACAAAAATTAACTTGAAATGGATTAAAGACTGAAATATAAAACCTGAAACCATAAAACTCTCAGCCTTCCACTAGTGAAAATCTTTGCCCATAGGCTGGCCCTTGTAGGCATCTGCTGACCAGGTTCTCATTACCTTGATTGAGTATGAAATCTCAAGCTGTGATTTTGGTGAAATGGTACTAGGTTCTTTAGTACAAACAAATGCAAATCCTCCCTATAGGAAGATAGCTATCCTCTATGCCTCCAGGACTCTCCAAAAATTTTGCAAGGGCAATGAAAAAGATAACAAAGCACACAAGGAAACAAGGTTTCATGGGCAAAAGCCTGCATAAATAAAAGACAATTGAAAGAGACCCATTAAGACTTCAAATACTAGAATTATCAGAAACAAATTACAAAACTATGCTTACTACATTAAAAATAAATAAATAGCATGTTTGAAAATATATGTAGGTATAGGAAACTATAAAAAGTGAAAGAGTAGATCTGAAAAAGAATCATATATAATTTCTAGAAATTAAAAATACAATGACTGAAATTTAAAACCCAATATATACAAATCACATATATATGATGAGATTAATATCCAAAATATATAGCTATTACAACTCAATAGCAAAAAAAAAATGGGCAAAAGATCTGAATAGACATTTTTCCAAAGAAGACATACAAATTGCCAACAGGTGTATGAAAAGGTGTTCACCATTACTAATCATCAGGGAAATGCAAATTAAAACCAGAATGAGCTAACACCTCACACCTATTAAAATGGATATTATCAAAAAGACAAGAAATAACCAGTGTTAGCAAGGATGTGGAGAAAAGGGAACCTTTGCACATTGTTGGTTGGAATATAAATGATATGGCTATTTTGGAAAAAAAGTATGGAAGTTCCTCAAGAAATTAAAAAACAGAACTACCATATGATCCAGCAATCCTACTTCTAGGTATATATCTGAAGGAAATAAGATCATTAACTCAAAGAGGTATCTACGCGCTCATGTTTACTGCAGCATTATTCACAATAGTCAAGGTATGGAAATAACCTAGTCAAGGTATGGAAATAACCTAAGTGTCCATCAACAGATGAACAGATAAAGATACATGTATATACATATGTATGTGTGTATGTGTGTGTGTGTGTACACAATGGAATATTATTCAGCCACAAAAAGAAGGAAATTCTGTCATTTTCAACAGTATGGATGAACTTGGAGGACATTATACTAAGAGAAATAAATCAGAGAAAGACAAATACTGAATGATCTCACTTACATGTGGAATCTAAAAAGTCAAACTCATAGAACCAGAGAGTAGAACAGTGGTTGCCAGGAGAAGGGGTAGGGGAAATGGGGAGACATTGTCCATAGGATACAAAAATTCAGTTGTAACATGAGTAAGTTCCAAGGATCTAATTTATAGCATTATAGTTTAAAATACTGCCTTGTATACTTGAAATTCGCTAAAAAAAAAAAAAAAAAAAGTAGATCTTAAGTGTTCACACCACAAAAAAAAAATGGTAACTATGTGAGGTGATGGATCATTAATTAACTTAATTATGGTAATCATTTCACAATTTATATGTATATTACATCATCACACTGTATACCTTGAAAAAGTAAATTTTTAAAAACTGTGATTTGCCACTGAGAAGTTATTGTGATGTATATTATACTTAAGAAAAACTTTTTTAAAAGCTACTGTGTATATAGAGGCACACAATCTGACATTAGTGAAGCAAATATTCATAACTGAAATAATGGCCACCAATGAGTGGTCATTATACTCTTGTGCTATCAGTAGAATAGACCTAAAGTCCATATGTTGAGGTCCTAATCCTAATTTGATGGTATTTAGAGGTAGGACTTTTGGAAGGTAATTTAGATCTTGAGGGTGGAACTCTCACGAATGGGATTAGTGCCCTTATAAGAAGAGACATAAGAGAGATGATCCCAACTCCCCATTATGTGAAAATACAACAAGAAGGTGGCCATCTACAAACCAGGAAGAGGGCCCTCCCAGACGCTGAATATGCCAGCACCTTGACCTTAAGATTTCTCAGCTTTCAGAATTGTGGGAGATAAGTGTTTGCTGTTTCCACCCAAGTTATGGTATTTTGTTATAGCAGTCTGAAGTGACTCAGTTACCTTGAAAAAGCAACTAACCACTTACAGGATTTAAGAAAGAAAAATACAAGTATATGAAATTGTGATAGGCTTTTTTACAGAGACACATGTAAAAGACTATATATTAAGCAATGCCACTGAGGAAATGCTTGTCAAATCCTTTGAGAAAAATGACAAATTGTTAAGCAACCAGGGTCAATATGACCAATTCAAACATTAAATAATATACTATTATTAAGGAATTAGTAGTATTTTTCCTCTTTTAGCAGCACATAAATGATGTATCTTAAAACTGATGGTATTTTAGTCAATGAAAAATGGTATTTGAAGAGATCAACAGATTTTCCAAAACTGATGAAAGGCATCAATTCACATAATCAAGAAGCCAAAAATTTCCAAGCAGTATTAATAAACGGAAATCCACACTTAAACACATCATCATGAAACTATTTAAAACCAAAAGGAAAGAGAAAGATCTTAAAAGCAATCAGGGTAGGATGTGGGGAGGGGCAGAAAAAGATTACTTTCAAAAGAAGGTCAGATGCCAGGTTTTGCATGCCATTCTTTCCCCGTACAGGCACATACAGAGCACTCAATTAATATTTTTAATGAACAAACGGGTATCAGCTATTCTCTCTGGAACGGATAGTTTTCATTTCAAGAAAGCTGCCGAGCGATTTCCGGAAGATGGCGGAGTAGAAGGACGCTCGCAGGTCACCCTCTCCCACAGATACACCAAGACCCACAACTAAAGACCCACTCAGCCAACCAGAGCACCTGTGGAACTCCGACAGAACATCGCCCTCTTCAAAAGATAAAGACGCCAAAAATCTGGTAGGAGAAAAGGAAAAAAGAAAGAACAAAAGGCAAAGCAGCGCGGGACGGGTCCCGCGGGGAGGGAGCGGCAAAGGAGGACTGGCGCTCGCTCGCTGGGTCTCCCCTCTCCAACTGAGAGGCCAGCGGGACGGAGCGGGAGCCTCCGAGGCTCGGATCTGTACAGAGCAGCCCTTGACTAACAGAACTAAGTTAAACGGGCACACAGCGGCCCCCCGACACCCAGCCTGAGACGCGGGCCGACAGCCGTGGGCAGGGCCAGGCTGCACAAGCCGGGCCAAGGACGGAAGTGGCTGCACGGAGGCAGCCCCGGGGGAACGCAAGGGGCTGCGCGCAGTGGATGTGGGTGCACAGGGCAGAACCACCTGGGCCTTCCATAAAACAGCAAGGTTGATGTGCTCTCGTGGGAAGGGTGCACACCCCCATCTCTGAAAACCCGCGGAAAGTTTTCCGGGGAAGAGAGGCGGGGCTCAGGCACAGCCGCCATATCCTCCGCGCTGAGCACCCAGGTGGGGGCGGGGGCGAAACCTGCATCCGCACGGAAGGGCTTAGCAGCCTCAAAGGCCAGACTGAGACTGGCCTGCAGCCCGGGGCAGATAGGATCCTTCCATCCTGGTCCCTCAGAGAACTTGCTCCACAAAGACAAACAAGGAGCTGGGTTTTGGCTCGGAGCAGGGACAGGGCTGTCCCTCGGTCTTCCCCAAGCCCACCCGCAGAGCGCCGGCCAGGGCGGAGCGCCGACCAGGGCGGAGGGCGCAGCCGCACAGAGCAGGGGAGCTACCGGAGGCGCAGGTAGAGCGAGAGCGGACCCCCGCCTTTCGGGCAAGAACACAGCCCCTGACCGAGGTGCTGGGCGGGGGCACAACCTGCCCTCCTACCCGGCCAGTCTGCAACATCTGACTGCGGCATCCGGAGGGGCAGCGACCCGCCCGCCCACAGCAGAGAGCTGCACCTGACCCAGTGTTAGGAGGAAGCGCGATCTGCTTGCAGACAGGTGCTGGGAGCAGCACAGAAGAGGGCGCCAACGGAGGGCCTCTGAAAACAGCAAGCTGAGCTTCCAAAACAGGACGAAGACAGAAAGACTTCACATTAAAAGCACACAGACTCCAGGAGAACACCGACAAACCCCCCCCCCTTTTTTTTTTAAATCTGTTTTTACCTGTTCTATTTTCTATTACTCTCTTAATCTTTACTTCTTAATTCATTTCTATTTCTCTTGGGTTTTGATGTCCTGCTATTGATTAGACACAGGTTTCAAATACATCTATTCATCTCCCCCCCCCCTTTTTTTGTAAAGGTTTCAAAAGGACGTCTCAACCCGATTAATACTCTGCTTCAACTCACTCTTCTATTATTCATTATACACTGTTTTCAAACCCTCTTTCTCCCTTCTTTTAAAATTCTTTCTCTCTCTCTCTTATTTTTTTTTCTTTTTTTCCTAAATTCTATTCCTAAATAGGCATCAGATAGATAAAATCCTTAAGGACCAAAATAAACAACTGATACTCCATAAACCACAGTGCCAAAGAGGTATGAGCAAGATGAAGAAGCAGAAAAACCTTTCCCAATTAAAAGAACAAGGGAAATCCCCTGAAAGAAAGATCAACGAAATAGACATCGATAGCCTACTAGATCAAGATTTCAAAAAAGGAGTGATCGAATTGCTGAAGGAATTAAAAGAGATAGTGTTTAGAGATATAAAATATGTCAAAAATGAAATTGAAGCTATAAAGAAGAGCCAAGTAGAATGGGTAAACTCATTGACAAAGATGAGGAATGATCTAATAGCTGTGCAAAGCCGACTAGATAATGCAGAGGAACGAATTAGTGATCTAGAAGACAGGGCAATAGAAAGCACCCATTCAGAAGAAATACAAGAGAAGCAAATAAAAAATAATGAAAATAGCATAAGGGACCTATGGGATAATATAAAGCGTCCCAATCTTCGCATAATAGGGGTCCCAGAAGGAGAAGAAAGATCAAAGGGGATTGAAAAGGTTTTTGAAGAAATCATGACTGAAAACTTCCCAAACTTAAAGAAGGAATCAGATATCCAATTACAGGAAGCTCAGAGGGTCCCAAACAGGAAGAACCCAAATAGACCCACACCAAGACATATCATAATCAAGATGGCCAGAGTCAAGGATAAAGAAATGATTCTAAAGGCAGCAAGAGAAAAGCAAAGAGTAAGTTACAAGGGAACCCCCATAAGGCTCTCAGCTGATTTCTCTACACAAACACTACAGGCCAGAAGGGAGTGGCAAGATATATTCAAAGCCCTGAATGAAAAAAAAGATGCAGCCTAGGATCCTTTATCCAGCAAGGCTATCCTTGAGGATACAAGGAGAAATAAAGAGTTTCACAGACAAAAAAAAAAAAAAAAAAAAAAAGCTGCAGGAGTTTAGCAACACTAAACCCATGCTAAAAGAAATATTGAAAGGGCTATTCTAAATAGAAAAGCAGCAGGATGCTACAGAAATGAGAAACACACAACCGGAAAGGTGATAACTCATGAATTACAAATAAAGTAAACATGAAATTATAAAAGAAGACATACAAATCACTGAGAGTGGGAGAGGGAGGCAGGGAAATATAGAATATTTTTTTCTTTCTTTTTTAAATTTTTTTAACAGTAGGATGGGTTTGAGATCATGTTACTATCAGTTTAATAAAAACAGTTAAAGTAATGGGTTGATAGATTTACAAAAAAGGGTAACCACAAGCCAAAAATTTACAAAGGAGTCACAAAATTAAATAAAATCCATGATAATACAAAGGAAAATTACCAAACCACAAAAGGAAGAAGAAAGGAACAAAGAGGATATACCAATTCAACTGCAAAGATAAGTTCAAAATGGCAATAAACACACATCTATCATTAATTACTGTAAATGTTAATGGACTAAATGCTCCAGTCAAAAGACACAGAGTGGCAGACTGGATAATAAAGCAAGAACCTTCAATATGCTGCATACAAGAGACCCACTTTAGGGAGAAGGACACATATAGATTGAGAGTGAAAGGATGGAAAAGGATATTCCATGCAAATGGAAAAGCCAAAAAAGCAGGTGTTGCAGTACTGATTTCAGACAAAATAGACTTTAAAACAAAGGCCATAAAGAAAGATAAAGAAGGACATTTTATAATGATTAAAGGAGTGATACAAGATGAGGATATTACACTCATTAATATATATGCACCCAATATAGGAGCACCTAAGTACATACAAGAATTACTAACAGAGATAAAGGGGGATATTGATGGGAATACAATCATAGTTGGAGATTTTAACACTGCATTAACATCACTAGACAGATCTTCCAGACAGAAAATAAACAAGGCAACAGAGAAATTAAATACTACAATAGAAAAACTAGATTTGATGGATATTTTCAGAGCATTACACCCCCCAAAAATAGGATATACATTCTTTTCAAGTGCACATGGAACATTTTCCAGGATCGATCATGTACTTGGACACAAAAGAAACCTCAACAATTTTAAGAAGATAGAAATTATCTCAAGCATCTTTACTGACCACAATGCCATGAAACTGGAAATCAACAACAGAGAAACAAAGGAGAAAAAAAGGAAAGCATGGAGATTAAACAATATGTTATTGAAAAAAACAATGGATCAATGAGGAAATCAAAGCTGAAATAAAAAATACCTTGAGACAAATGATAATGAAAGCACAACCACTCAAAACCTATGGGACACAGCAAAGGCAGTGCTAAGAGGGAAGTTTATAGCGATACAGGCCTTCCTCAAAAAAGAAGAACAATCTCAAATAAACAATTTAACCCACCACCTGAATGAATTAGAAAAAGAAGAACAAAAAGCCCCAAAAAGCAGCAGAAGGAAGGAAATAATAAAGATCAGAGAGGAATTAAATGCAATAGAGATTAACAAGACCATAGAAAAAATCAACCAAACCAAAAGCTGGTTTTTTGAAAAAGTAAATAAAATCGACAAACCTCTGGCCAAACTCACAAAGAAGAAAAAAGAGAGAGCACAAATTAGCAAAATAAGAAAGGAAAATGGAGAAATTACAACAAAGAAAATAGAAATACAGAATATCATACGAGAATATTATGAAAAACTATATGGAACCAAACTGGATAACCTAGAGGAGATGGACAAGTTTCTGGAAACATACTGTCCACCAAAACTGAATCAAGAAGAATCTGAACACTTGAACAATCCGATCACTAGAAAGGAAATAGAAATAGCAATTAAAAACCTCCCTACAAATAAAAGTCCAGGACCGGACGGCTTCACTGGGGAATTCTACCAAACATAAAAAGAAGAACTCATACCAGTCTTTCTCAAACTCTTCCAGACAATTGAAAAGGAGGGAATACTCCCAAACTCATTCTATGAAGCCACCATCACCCTGATACCAAAACCAGGCAAAGACACTACAAAAAAAGAGAATTATAGGCCAATATCACTGATGAACATAGACGCCAAAATCCTCACCAAAATTTTAGCAAATAGAATCCAACAACACATAAAAAAGATTATACATCATGACCAAGTGGGGTTCATCCCAGGGATACAAGGCTGGTTCAACATACGCAAATCAATCAGTGTAATACATCACATCAACAAGAGAAAAGGACAAAAACCACATGATCATCTCAATCGATGCAGAAAAAGCATTTGATAAAATTCAACACCCATTTATGATAAAAACTCTCGCCAAAGTGGGTATAGAGGGAACATATCTCAACATAATAAAAGCTATATATGACAAACCTACAGCCAGCATAGTACTCAACAGTGAAAAACTCAAAAGCTTCCCACTAAAATCTGGGACAAGACAAGGATGCCCACTATCACCACTCCTATTCAACATAGTCCTGGAAGTCCTAGCCACAGCAGTCAGGCAAGAGAAAGAAATAAAAGGGATCCAGATTGGAAAAGAAGAGGTAAAAGTGTCATTATATGCTGATGACATGTTACTATATATAGAAAACCCTAAAAGGTCCACACAAAAGCTACTAGAGCTGATTGAAGAATTCAGCAAGGTAGCAGGTTACAAAATTAACGTTCAAAAATCAGCTGCATTTCTTTACACTAACGATAAATCAACAGAAGAAGAAAGTAAAGAAACAATCCCCTTTAAAATAGCACCCAAAGTAATAAAATATCTGGGAATAAATCTAACCAAGGAGGTGAAAGAATTATACACAGAAAACTATAAACCATTGATGAAGGAAATTAAAGAAGACTTTAAAAAATGGAAAGATATTCCATGCTCTTGGATTGGAAGAATCAATATTGTCAAAATGGTCACACTGCCCAAGGCAATCTACAGATTTAATGCAATCCCTATCCAATTACCCAGGACATATTTCACAGAACTAGAAAAAATCATAATAAAATTCGTATGGAACCATCAAAGACCTAGAATTGCCAAAGCATTACTGAAGAGAAAGAAAGAGGCTGGAGGAATAACTCTCCCAGACTTCAGACAATACTATAGAGCTACAGTCATCAAGACAGCATGGTATTGGTACCAAAACAGACATATAGACCAATGGAACAGAATAGAGAGCCCAGAAATGAACCCACAAACTTTTGGTCAACTCATCTTTGACAAAGGAGGCAAGAATATACATTGGAATAAAGACAGTCTCTTCAGCAAATGGTGTTGGGAAAACTGGACAGCAGTATGTAAAACAGTGAAGCTAGAACACTCCCTTACACCATATACAAAAATCAACTCAAAATGGATTAAAGACTTAAACATAAGACAAGATACAATAAACCTCCTAGAGGAAAACATAGGCAAAACATTATCTGACATACATTTAAAAAATTTTCTCCTAGAAGAAATAAAAGCAAGAATAAACAAATGGGACCTAATGAAACTTACAAGCTTCTGCACAGCAAAGGAAACCAGAAATAAAACAAGAAGAAAACCTATGGAATGGGAGAAAATTTTTGCAAGTGAAACCGACAAAGGCTTGATCTCCAGAATATCTAAGCAGCTCATACGACTCAATAAGAAAAAAATAAACAACCCAATCCAAAAATGGGCAGAAGACCTAAACAAGCAATTCTCCAAGGAAGACATACAAATGATCAAAAAGCACATGAAAAAATGCTCAATATCACTAATTATCAGAGAAATGCAAATCAAAACTACAGTGAGGTATCACCTCACACCAGTCAGAATGGCCGTCATTCAAAAATCCACAAATGACAAATGCTGGAGAGGCTGTGGAGAAAGGGGAACCCTCCTACACTGCTGGTGGGAATGCAGTTTGGTGCAGCCACTATGGAAAACAGTGTGGAGATTCCTCAAAAGACTAGGAATAGACTTACCATATGACCCAGGAATCCCACTCCTGGGCTTGTATCCAGAAGGAAATCTACTTCAGGATGACACCTGCACCCCAATGTTCATAGCAGCACTATTTACAATAGCCAAAACATGGAAACAGCCTAAATGTCCATCAACAGGTGACTGGATAAAGAAGAGGTGGTATATTTATACAATGGAATACTACTCAGCCATAAAAACCGACAACATAATGCCATTTGCAGCAACATGGATGCTCCTGGAGAATGTCATTCTAAGTGAAGTAAGCCAGAAAGAGAAAGAAAAATACCATATGAGATCGCTCATATGTGGAATCTAAAAAACAAAAACAAAAACAAACAAACAAACAAAAAACAAAGTGTAAATAAAGGACAGAAATAGACTCACAGACAGAGAATACAGACTTGTGGTTACCAGGGGGGTGGAGGGTGGGAAGGGATAGACTGGGATTTCAAAATTGTAGAATAGACTACACTGTATAGCACAGGGAAATATACACAAAATGTTATGATAACTCACAGAGAAAAAAATGTGACAATGAGTGTGTATATGTCCCTGAATAACTGAAAAATTGTGCTGAACACTGGAATTTGACACAACATTGTAAAATGATTATAAATCAATAAAAAATGTTAAAAAAAAAAAAAAGAAAGCTGCCTAATACATTATGTAGTGATAGTTTGATAGTTTGACCCTAAGTATTTCTGTGCCTTGTGACATAAATACCTTTTTAATGACCAACTGTAACAGTTACTTTTATGTGTCATATTGGCTATGCTATCATACCCAGTTACTTAATTAAACACTAATTTAGGTGAAGGTCCCAGACAAGAAGTAATTCTGCCTCCAGAATGCAACATTATCTTCCACCTAAGTTTACAGACTGCCAGCTTACTCTACAGACTTTAGACTTCCCAGTCCCCATAATCATGTGAGCCACTTTCTTGAAATTAGTCACAACTGTGCACGTGCATACATATATGTCATATGTTATCTTACTGGTTGTTTCTCTGGGGAACCCTGACTAATATACCAACTAAAGTCAATGACTGTTTTGAAGCTTTAAGGTACTAAGTAGACATATGAAGTAGAACGCACCAACATAGTATTATATGTTGTTTATGACCTTCAGTTTTAACTAAAACAAAATGCCTTTTTTCTGCTCTTCTTTGATATCAATCCTAAATTACTGATTTCAACCAGCATCTATCACCCTTAAAATTCATGTCGCTTGAATCTTTTTGCATAATAATATAGAGATTTCTTGGGATCAAAACCATTTATCATCAAATCCAATTAAAAGGAGGTTCTAAAAGAAAATTCTTTTAAAGATTATCCATAACATCAACAGCATACAGGCCTAAAATCATACAGAGTGCACTTATACCATATTAGTGTTCATGTAATAAAAAATAAAATATCATAATTGTGTACTCTACACCTATTAACCTGTAGCTCTACCCTTTAGCATATGCCTAAACAAGAGATATAAAGAGCTTATCAATCTATGCCAAGGATTTAACCAAACATATTCAAAAGGGCCATAAATGTTAACACATCAGATGCTATTTGAAAACTCACTTTACATCACCAGTATAGAAAATGTCCCTTTTATTGTACAAAACTAGAAGAAGTACACCAATGTAATGCTGATATTGAGAAATGCAAAAATATTTATGTAATATGAGACAATTGGACCATGTTACAAAAATGAATGTTTTATTTTCCTGTACATTCAGATAATATATGTCAAGAGTTAAACTGTAAACTCTGGAATACAAGCCTTTGGCAGACTTTATTTATACTGGACATCCTGACCCCTTTAAACACTCACCTACAAAGGCAAATACCAGAAATTTCTTCTTGAATATTTTCCTTCAGTTTTCCCATTATCTCCAGCTACTTCATTCCCTCTCACAATGACTATACTAATGTTAAACTGTTCAAGGGAATCAATTAATAGAAGCAATCAAGTCGTACTTCACAAAGTGGAGACAATTACAAATCTATTTTATTTAGTCAACCTAAACAAATGATCAAACTTATTCAGTTCAGCCTCAAAAAATATTTTTTGTCTCCTCCTCTCCAACCCAGTCTTCCTCTATTCCTGAGTCTTATGGTCAAGTCACAGCAACAAAAGCCCATTTTACCATATATTGCCTACCTCAGCGTACTTAAAGAAGTGTAATAATGCTTCTAGATTCCAAACGTACAGCTATATCACAGAGGTAAAAAGCAGAGCCAGGCTGGAAAGTGGCAGCATTTTATGGCCCCACTTTAGTGTATGGTCATTTCACAAAATCTACCAAAGTTATAAAAGATTTAAAGTTTTTTTCTATAATTAATAAATTGATCCTTTTGTCTCACCATTTCTAATTCCTTAATTCCAATTCTACTAGAATGGTTTATATTGTTAAAAACATCTTTGGAGGATTAATCTTTTGGTCATAATTTTTAAATGAATGTAATAACTGATTACATATATATAATTCATTGCCTAATCAGGAATAAAATTTTAATCCCATAAAAGATGTTTAATAGCAATTTTAACTACTAGGCACATAATTAATGGTATTAGGGGATTAGGAATTAAATTTCAAGGTAGTTAAAGCATAAATTCAAGAACTTTAGAAAATTTTAGAGAGAGCACAACACTAAAATAAAAAGCTTATAACTGTGTTTATAAAATTATATGTAATTATAAGTTACTATTCCACCTTTTCATATAAATTAATATAGTAGGAGAATATTATTCAGAAAAAAACTTTTGTAAAACATATTTTAAAAACAATGAAATAGCAATAAACAACTTTTGGTTCTAATATAAATAAATCTCATTCATAAAAGAAAGCAAAGAAGGTAAGTTAAAAAGCAGTGGAACTCTGAAATACTAATTCCTCTTCTTTTACATCAAGGGAAATGATGGCAGTGCAATTATATGACCTTTATACATGCGAAGTTTCCGTTAACTTTGATGATTTTGCCTTTAAAAGTAACAGAATTAATCTATCATATATAATATTTTTATTAGTAAGAGGATCTCATAATAATACTGTTAAACAACTGGGGCCCTATACTCCCATGCCTCAGAATGTAGGCTTTTACTACACTTTTACTACTGCAATGACTGAATTTTGTGCAAGATTCTCAAATTTAAAAACATTAAAGGCACCCATTTTATTTTCAATTGCTTGGGTGGATGGGATCAAAGAAAATGCAGTTTTACTATAGGAATTTTCTGCCATTCAAATGCCAGTGTAGTTATGCATGAAGAATTCTTACTAAGTCAAAAGAGAAATGAAGGCATTTGAAAGCAGAACTGATCTTGATTCAGGTTTCAGGAATGGGAAGTCAAGATTCAAGCCACTATGGACCCATCTCCCTACTCAGAGATCCTCTCTATTACTAACCATCAAAAATGCTTCACATTTTAAAGTCTGCAACATCATGGCTTCATTACAAATTAGGTATTCAGGGAAAACTGCACTTCCTTCAAAGGAAAATGTTAAAAACATACAATTCCTCCATCATGCACTTTTTTCAAATACTAAGAAAAGGAGCATAACTGTTTTGTAATCTAGGCTCAGCCAACTGAGCCCAAGCAGCCTATAGGACTGACATCAATAGGATTTTTATGCTTGATGGAAAATCATTCTGAAGATTTTTTTTTTTAATCAAAAATAGCGTCATCACTGTGAATTCCACACTGGGATACAAAGGCAGGAATTACATTTTTTGAAAAGGCAATTTAGATTTCCTGAAATAAAGAGTTGATTATATCTCTTATTACTGTTACAAGAATTTGATATATCACAAAGTATAAGACTTACAGCATGTGCCAACTATCAACCGGGAAAAATGAACCTGATTCATAATTCACTTTGAGAATGTCTAGTCAATCAAGTGATTTGCAATCATGAAGGCTGCCAGAAATGGAATGAATAATGAGCCACAGTAAAATCCCTGGATTTTTTTAGTATTCTTATTTCATTATGTGACTTTTATTGCCACTTTTGATCACTGTTTCTCAACATCACAAATTAAATCGCACATATTTACTTAGAAGTTTTTGACTATTAATAGCCTATTAAACAGGCTAAAGGATATACAAGTTGAATGACCAAAGTATTTAATGTCTTCCTACAAAATTAAAAGTCTTAGTGTTTATAGCTTGAGCAAAGAAAATTTCACTCCTTACAACCCCCTCAATACTCTCTTTATTTTATTTAAATTATTTAGTGAACATGCTATTTCTGCATAGCTTATACTAATTCAAATTTCCTAAGCTATTTCTAGTCTAAAACAAGTAAAATCATTTAACTAATCTAGTTAATATCAAACGCCTTAAACCTCCCTTTAATAACTTCATTGTATACTATTTACTCAGTTAAAATTATAAGCTGATGGCCAAAGAACATTTGACCTCCAATATACATTATTAAGTAATATATATTTCTTATTAACCATATATAATACATATTATTAAATTATAATATATAATCATATTGAATTAGACAACATATATATATATAATTAACACAATTTTATTACATTATAACAACTTAAAGTTTGGCATATTACTAAAGGGGTAATATGATAAATTCGTATTTTTCAAAATGTAAAACTGCTAAGCTATGTAAAACTTTGTCATTCTGATAATACTGCCCATTATTAGCATTTTAATCAGATTGCATGACGTAAGAATTACAGTTTTAAAGCAAACAGGACTTTAAATGTGATATTAAGTAGGTTCATTCTTTGACTTACTTTTCGTAATTTTCCAGCAGAAAAGGCTTAATCCAATTTTAGATGGATTGTAACACCAGAGCACATGTGGCCCTCCTTAAGGAAAGTAATAAGTCCTTAAGTCAAGGTCTATTGTACTCACTGAAATCTAATATTTGTGAAAAACTCAACTAAGTTTTGTGGGTTAATTTCCAATAACAAACGTTAGGTTGTTCAAGATAACAAAACTCCAGGTGTACACTATATTGACTCCAAGAAGCCAGTATGATTATGGTAAGACCTCAGAAAAGATACTGTTTCCAGATTGAATGTTCCCTGAAAAGTGTAACAGCACTCTACCATGGAATTCACTTTATCACCATTATCACACCAATTGTGAGGATCATCTTTTTTTTTCCTACCTTTTCTTTTCCTTTCTTTCCTAGATTAACCATTCGTTCACTCATTCATTTTTTCATTCAACAAATGCTTATTAGACATCTACTATGTGCCAGATATTGTGCTAAAAACTTGAGGACAGAAAAGTGAATTAGACACATAGGCTTTGTACCTGCCCTTAAGAAATCCATAGTCAAGCTAGAAAGAGACATATAGGTAAATAAGTGCAATAAAATACAGGTTCTAGAACTATGTACTGGAAAGACTCAGAGAACATAAGGTTCAAAGACAGAGGTCAGTAGACACGAAAGGCTTCAGAGAGACAGCAAAGCTGTATCTTGAATGAAAAGTTGGTATTCACCAGGGAGCAAGGAGGAAAGATCACAATGGAAAGAGCGAAATATGAATAAAGAAAAAGTGCCAAAGAGTTAATTATGGTAGGTTGACCAGCAAACTATTCAGTTGAAGTGAGATCAGCATGTAAGGAGTATATATGATGTTGAGTGACAATGGAGAGGGCTGCCAGAGGTAAGCCTGAAGCACATGCAATGGCCCAATAACAAAAGACCAATATGTACACTAAAGAGAACACAACATACACCTTATAAACAATAGAAACCATTGAAGAATTTTAAGCATAAAAATCATAGGACCATAGGTTTCCATAATGTCTAAATACTTTATGCATTTGGCTTTCCTCAACAATGGTCAAAGTAACAATTCACATTTCATTATGTATCTGTTAGAGAACTAATATTGTCATGTTAGCATCACTGTTTTATAGTCATATGTAAATAATCTCCCAGAACAAGGCACTCAGCCTCTAGCAAACTTGTGAACTAAACAGCAAGTCTACTACCTAAAGAGTAGGGCAGACAGTAAAGATACACCACGTTTACCAAGGAAGCATCGTCATGATCCTACTAAAGGAATTCATACCTGGGATACATGCATATGCATACACACACAACATTAAGTATACTAACATACTGACAGACTGTCAAAAGTTATGTACACATAAAGTCACAAAACCGAATGTTTCACACAGACACATCTTGGTGTACCTCATTCAGGCATATAAAATCATTGTGAATTACCCAGACTACGCTTCAAAGTGAAGCAGCCTAGTCTCGAATTGCATACATAACAACTTCCTGCAGCTTAATACTGCACTGATAAACAGGAGCTTTGACAGATGCTCTGAGGTCAGACAGCCTGGGGCTGGATCCTGGGTCAGCCACTGACCTTATACAAATTATTAAACTCTTTAAGTCTTAGTTTCCTTATCTATGAACCTAGGATAATTATTCCTGCTCCATAACACTGTTGTGAAAATACAATAAGATCCAGAAAGTACTTAGTATAGAGCTAAACAAATACTAATTATTCAATAAATAGTTTATTATTACAGCTATGATAGAAATTATTCTAGTTATGATAAACTCAAGTTTATACACTAAATAATTTTATTTGACTTGCATTATACTATTAAAGAAATGTCCAAAGTCTAGTCCAACTGAAAATGTTTGATGTAGGCTTAATGTGAAAATAGTAATATTAATATGAGATAAACTGTCTAAAAATAATGTTTTCAAGGGAAAAAATTTTGAAAAAATGTATCAAGTTACACTTAATAACTTACAGAGCATGGGAAGGAAGAGTCCAATCTTACAATAGGAATACTGAAAGCCTTTTTGAGAAATAGAAAATTGTACAATCAAACCTATTTTCCAAATACAGTGCCATATCATTACTTTTTTATTTCATGGGCGCTTACAAAAAAATTGAGTACAGATGGTAAGGCTGGTTATACTCATGTAATGACATGTACTTGTAGTGTAAGGATCCTCTCCCTCGAGTTAGTTAGCTTTTGACTTAGTGAGCATCAGTCCTACCAGTTTCTGACTTTGGGATTTGTTTATACCCCAAAAGAAAAAAAGAAAAAAATAACAATAACAACAAAAAAGGCAGAATACCAGCAAAGTAAGACTGTAACAGAAAATTTACTTTGACAATTTGACAATGGAGATGACTCAAATGAAAACAACTAGAATAAAGAGGTCCAAAACAATATGAGTAACTATCAAGTTACTTCTACATACACACATTCATATATGTATGTATATATACACATACACACACATTCATGTTAAGGTTGGGTCAAGTCACAAATGTAATTAGCACAGTAAAATGAAGTTATGATTATTAAATATGCATTAAATGATACTAACCTGAACTACAGCTTGCTATGTAAATTCACTACTAACTCTTGTAATAATGTTAACTGTATATATGTAGTCATCCACTGCACGTCTGGGATAGCAAGCCTGCAGCAAGCATTAACAACGGCTACCAGTTGAAAGACCAAATAATTTATGTATTGGAAAATGGAAAAGAATCTATACACTGACACTGCGGTTATCCTGAAATTTCCTAAAATAAGTAATATATTTTAAAATAAGTATGTAATAGATGAAATTCTGTTCTAGCCAGTATTCATTCAAAAGAAGTCATGAATTATAAGTTAGCTAGCATGTGTTATATGGAAATAAGAATAGAGATGACAGAGAGAAACTAATCAAGCTACTTTTAGGCATATTCATAAATACCAAATTATTACTTTCATTCCTTTTTACTATTAGGCTGACTTTTAAGCAATCCTTTAGACTGAAATAACGAAGCATTATGGTTCAGCATTCTAATAATGTCTCATAAGACAAACATTAAACCAAACTGTTGTTTGATAGCACTGAAAATATAACATAATGCAAGCATGATCTTTCCTGTTTGAAGATGACACGGACTCACCGTCAACAGAGATGAGCTTCAAGTTGTTTTTCCACAGCGGAGATGGACTTGCTGATCTAGCCATTCTCTTGCCAGAGCTCCCTGATGAATAGCAGCTTACATCTGCAAGATGAGTGTTACCAGTGGTCACAAACAATAACAAAATTAAATGATCAATATAAAAATGAAGCCTATGCCTTGCTCTCAAACCAGTATGTTTTGATGAACTAAAAATAAAGTCACAGAAATATATAAATACTGCATAATACATACAAAACTATATATGCATTTATTCTGATACATTAATCGTATTTTATGTATCACTGACCTAAAAATACAAATAATCAGAGCCTGATCACTATCCCTAAGTAAAAATGTTCTCAGCTGCCTTAACTAAAACAAAAATTGCTTCTGACATGTAAAATCCAAAGTGTATAATGAAAATGCTCAAAACATGAAAGCATGCCAACTTTACATCCCTCATCACCAGTAGCAATAACTGAGGAAATTATAGAATATTTTTGTTAATGTTAGCAATATTCTCAATAGCATTAAATGCAGCATAACTACAGCCAAAATTATTTTGACATTTCCCAGAATTCTGAAAAATCCTCTACTTTTTTATGAAGAGAAAAATACTTTCATTACTAGCTACAGTGTTCATTTATGTTAATGCAGAACAGAGATTTTGTAATCAAATATTCCTGATAGGGAATTTTATCAGTTGCCAGTTGAGCTTTCTTCATAAGACCTATGGAGCTGGTTAGACATTACTGAAGACACAGTTTTCAGTAAAAGTATTGTTATGTGCTTCTTTATTATTTAAGGGAGTAAAAAATTAGATTAACATTTGTTTAAAAAGTCAATAAGAAGCAGCTAACAACTCAATACAATTCAAACAAAATCACAATGCTAAGTACCTATGAGGAGCAAGGCACTCACTATTTGAGGGTTTTGTGACAGGTATAAAAACAACAAGACATGGTACACAATCTCAAAGAATTCACAATATCAGTATTATTGAAACCTTCTACTTTCAGCTCTACATAGCTGCTTGTAATAACAAACATCTAAATTCTAACCCAGATCCTCTGCTAGCACAGGATGATGGAGTGGAAGAGCACAGCATCATACCAGAACACGGTAGCTACCAAGGAACGAGGCTCTGAGGCTCCTCTTGCAAACACAGATAAGAAAATTTCAATAGAAATGTTGAGAACATCTGCTACAACCTGTGATATAGGTCTGCAGCCACCTGTAAACAAATGAACTGTGTTAATTTTAAGGCACTATACAGATGTTTCTATACAGTGACAATTGTGTTTTCAAAGATCATTCTCCTTCTCAACTCTTCATTATATTCCTGACCATCATCCCCTAGCAACTCATCAAAACTGGGAATTAGGCTGCAAACTCCTAAAATTCCTTTTCATTTTGGTTTCCCATTTCCACAATGCCTAGCAGCATACCTTACAATTTGTGAATGCTTAATAAATGTTCGAAAAGTTGAACTGAACTAGTAGTCATCTTACTCCTTCACCTGTCACCCCCAAAATTATCACTCATTCTAGCTACAGCCACCATACTTGGCAGGACAGTATTAGATGAAAAGACAAGATTATTTATTAATTCAACAAACATTCTGCTCAAACATCTACTCAGTACCACACTAAGTTCCATGGATACTAGTGTAAATAACACATGACCCCTGCCCTTAAATAACTTAGTCTAATGAGAAGGATAAAGCTGGAACATAGCCATAATAACCCTGAAATCAGTTTACAAGTTTTGTAGAAAATGTTACAGATACTAAAAGGGAGGGAAACTGGCTTAGAATAAAGGCTTTAGAGAGAAAACAGCATGTGAGTTGAGTACTAAAGAAAGAGTAGCTGCTGAACAGAGGGACAAACAGAGAAAGGGAATTCTCAGCAAAAGGAAAAGACAAAAAATTATAGATATGCAAAAGGGTGCACAATATACTGAGAACTTGAAGAAGCTCTGGGGAAAGGAGCAGATGAGGAAGAAAGGGCATAAGAAAGATCACAGAGGTGACTTATTATGCTAAAAAGCTGAACTTCTGTCCTGACCAAAGGAGGTAAGCCAGGAGCATGACACGATTGTTGAAAAGACCTTGGCAGAAATGTGAAAGATGGGAGGAAAGACAAGACTGGAGGCATGGGACCAAATCACATGAGTCAAAGCTGACTTGACTTTAATAGTTCTGGAACTATGGTGACCCAATTCACCAATGACCATCAGGTCTGTTACCCAGTGGATCTTGAATTCAGAAATATATTTAGAGAATACCTCAGACTCTAATTTATTTTAGGAAACTGTTTATGTGACATAATCCTAATGAAAAGCACAACAGGAATTTCAAAGAAATTATATCAAGTTACCACAATATTAATAATGACTAGCTCTGGGTAGTGGGATTACAGGTTATTTTTTTCTTGTTACTGGCACATTTGAAATTTTCTACACAATAAAATTAAAGATCAGTCATAGAGCAATTCCTTGAAACTTAAAAGCTACAACTGGAATTAACCCTAAAAGGCCAGACCCAGGATTCCTTGACAATATAAATGGCTCCAAAGCCTCCTTTCACCACCACTGCCCACTATACGTAAAATGTTCATTCCTACATCAAACATACACCCATGCCCTTTCTGCTTCTGTAACATACTTTGTCCTGAATGCCTACCTAAACTCCACCCTCCTCATACCACCAGCTATAATGATCTTGTGCATGCATTACCAATAGCTCTTTATCTGCCCCACACATTGAGACATCCAATCATATCATTTAATTGATAGCCTCCCTAAATAGTCCTCCAGTTTGTTCTTCCCACAATATTTAGAAGAATACTAGTTCAAGAAAAAGAATGCTAGTGCAAAATCAGTCCTATTCCAAAACAAATATTCAAACATGACTCATTTATGGATATATGTGCATATAATTATACCGATGACTTGATAAACTGCAAATTTATGTATATAACCACTCCAAAAGAGTTTTCAAATCTATTAGTTCAGAAAAACTGTCTATTATTATGAGTTGAATTGTGTCCCCCTAAAAGTTGTTGAAGTCCTAACTCTCAGTACTCGTGAATGTGACCTTATTTGGTAATAGGGGTTTTGCAGATAATTAAGTTAAAATAAGGCCACTAGGGTGGGCTCTAATCCAGTATGACTGACGTCCTTTTAAACAGAGGAAATGTGGCCCCAGAGACAGAAACAGACACGGGGAGGACACTACATGAAGACAGAAGGAAGGATCAGGGTGATGCATCTACAAGCCAAAGAACACCAAAGACTGTCAGACACCAGCACAAGCCACGGGAGGCTTGGGACAGACCCTTTCCCTCACAGCCCTCGGGGGGAACCAACCCTGCCGGCACCTTACGCTCGGACGTCCAGCCTGCAGAGCTGAGACACAATAAATGGCTGCTGCTTAAGCTGTCCTGCTTGGGGTGCTCTGTTACAGCAAGACCATACGCCCACTAAGGGAAATGATGATTGCTTTCCCCGAAAGTCACTGAAGACGAAAACATTCAGAAGAAAGATTGTAAGTCAGAAATAATGAAACTTCTTGCTATTCATTTTTAAATTTTGTAGCAAAAATGCTATTTAATAGCTAAACCAACCTAGTGCTGAAAAACTCTAAGGGGATCTGACTCATTCTACATCCTATATAAGTACCATTTATACCTATAACATCACATAATCAAACACTGGAGAGTGTTATCATTCTATAGATATCGTGACATAAGAATAACATGAGATTATATAGATTATCCTTTGTTTTGTAAGACAGTTGCTCTATGTATTTTTATGTACCTGTGAGGATATGATTTGACCTGTAAGTAAAATCAAAAGGTAGTATAATGAGTTACTTGATAAGGAGCAACGAAATGAGCATAGGTCAGAAATGGACTCTGGAATGACACAGACTTCAATTAAATTCTTGCTCTATTACTCATAAGCTATGTGACTTAAGCAAATACTTAACCATGTTTGAGCCTCAAATTCTTTATCAGTAAAATGAGAATAATATATGAAATGTGTTTAGCATATAGTGATGACAATAGGGCTTTACTATTTATATAATAAGAAAAATTCACATATTAAGTTTTTTTACACTTCTCTAGGGTAAGACAAATAATTAGGCAAGTTTATGTAAGAACAAAAGTCTTAATCATATGTACTATGCATAAAAATATTGCCTTTTGCTAGTGTCTCACTATAAAATGTAGGACTTTTAGAATTTTAAAACTTTGTCAAAACTCAAAACACATTTAAATGTATTAACATTAGAACTGGTAACAAACAGGATCTTGGTGACTTTTGGCTGTCACAGAGATCAGTTGGTATGCAGCTTTCAAAGCTGTACAGTACCACTCCTTTATTCCCTTAGGTCACTAAGTTCTAGCCAGTCCAAAAAACAAAGCAAACAAACAAACTACCTTTACAACTTATACTGACATCAGGTTAATTCTAACAGTATGACATAATCCACTGTAACCTTCTACCAGGCATTACTCATGTGATTTTTCCTTCTTTTTAAATATAAATCTTTTAAATATAAAATACACATGCCAAAAATGTAACCAACTGAAAAGGAACTTATTTTGGAATTTGTATATTCGTATTGAGAAACAGGTAAATAATGCAAAACCCAACTGATCACCAAAATTGAAAAGGACCTTGTTATATCATGCAAGCACTCTATGCAAGACACAAATTAGACCTTCACTGCTCCTTGCAATACTTATAAAAACTTGTATCTACAACTACATCTAAAGAAACAGAAGAAACTACATAATTAAGTCCAAAAAGATTGCATTTATTAGGGAGAGAATGGTGGTATTTTTTGTCAACTTTTTAATCTAAAACAGCTATTTATATTGGTGAAATTTGTCAGAAAATGTATCAACAACCCATTTCTCCTTGTGAGAAAGCCAAATAGTAAATTATTCTTAGCACTTTTAATAAACTTTGGTGAACTATAAAAATAAGTTCAATGCTATAATAAATCCAGTATTATTAGCATCAAAGCTAATGTGGGGTCAAGACCAAACATAGGTATTTATCTAAACATTTATGAAAACATGTTTTGCCTTCATACTTAGTGTACTTCCTAACTTAAACTCACATAGACTTTGCTAGTTGAGTTTTTTTTTTTTTTTAATGAATCTACTTCTTGCCAAGTGTGGAAAATAAAGGCCACTTTTCAGAAAACATTGTTATGTAATTATTTTATATTTACAGAAAGATCATTAAAATCGGCATACTTAAACAAAATACAGTATGAAGAAAAATTCTTAGATCTTACATTTTTAAAAAACTGCTTTAAAGTTAGCAAATGCCATATTCTATTTATTCAAGATACTATATTAAGAACAACAAAATATTAAAACAGTATGGCGATCCCTCAAAAAAATAAGAACAGAACTAACATATGACCCAGCTATTCCACTTCTGGATATTTATCCGAAGAACACAAAAACACTAATTCAAAAATACATATGCATGCCCATGTTCATTGCAGCATTATTTACAACAGCCAAGATATGGAAGCAACCCAAGAACCCACTGATGTATGAATGGATTAAAAAAATGTGTGTGTGTGTGTGTGTGTGTGTGTGTGTACGGAAATAGTAAGCCACAATGGAAAATTATGCAGCCACAAAAAAGAATAAAATCCTGCCATTTGCAACATGGATGGAACTAGAAGGTGTTATGCTAAGTGAAACAAGTCAGATGTAGAAAGGCAAATATCATATGATTTCACTCACAGTGGAATCTAAAAAACAAATGAAAACACAATATGAAACAAAAACAAACGCATAAATACAGAGATCAGATTAGTGGTTACCACAGAGAAAGGGAGTTGGGGACATGAAATGGATGAAGAGGGTCAAGTGCATGGTGATGGATGGTAACTAGACTTGTGGTGGCGATCACTTTGTAGTGTATACAGATGTAAATTACAGTGCCATACACTTGAAACATATAATAAAAAAGAATAATATCACTTTGGTTGGGCTCAGATTATAATTGTAAAAATTTGAATTCTTGAATTGAATTCTAAGGACTATGCCTTTATCTACTTCACATGCCTTAAGCATGACAAGAACTCAATAAATAAGTTTTAATTATAACTTAAGAAGAATAAGCACACCAGAAACATAATTCTCCTAAGAATCAAATAATAGGAAAAGCCTAAAAAGCTGGGAATTCCAAAGATGCATGAACAAAATTTTACAACATGCAAAGCTAACATTAGTAGAAGAAAATTCTATCCTTTTTATTCCATAAACAAATTCTAAGGTCACAGGTGGAAAGTGTACATTGGCTGTGTCAATAGAAAATACATAGCTAATGCAGGTTTTAAAATAATCTCAACTCAGTCTAAAGCAAAGTCATTAATAACTGAGTAGAAACAGTGTATACACTGAAGGACCTATAATCTTGGTAGTATATGTGGCCAAAAGAAAATTATCTTTTTACATTTGGTTGTTGTTTCTGTAAATAACACACCACCTTTCTGCAAAAAGCTATCATAACTAAGAAAGTGAGGTAATGTGTGGATTCTTGTGTCTCACTGGGATCTCTGATTTTAGCACTGTTGGTTTGGTGGTCAAAGTTCCCTTTACTCCCCACCACTGTCCAGATTCACATTGTGGTCAGGGAGAAAACAAGTTAGTCAGGGGCGGGTTTCCTTTACCCATATCTTTTCTCTTGGGTTTTACCTACCTGTTGGAGCAATATGGGGAAATGTAACCAGTGTAGAAAACTTATTATATTACACACTATAGATGCTCACCAGAACTTTCTACAAGACAAGAACTGTCTTTTGAAATACTTCACACATATACACACGCATAGCTTTCTCTCCAGACAGAAATGAATGAAATCATATTCAGTGAGTGTGAGCAAATAAAGCAATGGCTAAATAAAAAGGGTACTGAATGCTGGTATCTGATTACATTGGGTCTCTCCTCCCCAAACCAATATGACAGGGAAAATTTTCCTACTAGGAACTGCTGAACACATAACCTAATTGACCTTAAAATCCTCAGAGAAAAATGTGTTATCTGGTTTACTGTTAAAACACAACTATCGTAAGAATATTTACACATTGAGAAAGCTACTATTAGTAGCTTCATCTGCCCTAAAAAGAATGATTACTACTATTACAAGTTTCCAAGTATGTATTTGCTGAAGGAAGCAAACAATTTATGAAACCAACTTTTTGGTCTTGAAGCAACAGATTTGGAGAAAGGTGGTTTTATATAATTCCACTTCTAGTTACACTGCTGTTTTTTTATAGGAGAGGCATGGTACTGTCTGTGTGAATATTATGACTCAAGCTTACTCATCTTAACTAAGAATGAAATAAATTTGATAGAGTAAAAACCTGAAAGAGAATGAACATGCATGTAATTCTAATTTGCCATTTTTAGAATGGGGGTTTTTCTCCAAAGAGATTTTAAAAACATGTTTCCACGCTATTCTATTTGTGTTACTTTCATTTTAGGGCTCTGGTAAGTTGGCTGCTAAATAGAAACAAGAAACAAACCTATTTTCAAAAAGAAAGTCATTTGTGATTTGACCATAGCATAAGCTACATAAAAAAGAAAAAAGTAATTTGTTAAAATCCTGACTGCCAAAATATACTGAAGTTTAGATAAACCTACATGTAAAGAGACACTTGTGTTTGTGCCCATCCCTGTTTTCCTGGTCCAGTTATCATGAAAAGATCAAAAAATTAACTGTAGGGTAAGAAGCCTACTGCAAGTCTCATTATATCCAAACTGTCATTTTTTCCAAGAAAGTCCAGAAAATATAGAAGGGAATCACAGGCTCTGCAGGACACATAGTCTTCTCATTCTGTAAGAAGTTTTCAGGCTGCTATGGCTTCAATGCTATTCCCTACAGAAAAGATATTCTGAGAAAGAAAACTTTCTCACATGCACAATCACAAAATCATACATGCCTTTGGACAGTCGTTAATCACAGGCTAGAGCAGCAGCCAGCCAGTACCCAAAGATGACACAGCGTTGACTGAGGAAAAGAGTGCTTGAATGGAAGTTGGGAGAATTGAGTGTCATTCCCAGCTCTGCGATTTACCTGCATGGTCTTGGGCAAGTTACTTAACCTCTCTGGGCCTCTGACTATTTTATTTTGTCATGGAAAGCAAGAGGTAATCCAAAACCTTTTAAAAATTATGGCTAGAAAAGGTATCAGAGAATGGAAAGATCTATCCCCAACTTCACAGATGAGAACAGTAAAGCAGAGAAGTACACCTAGTCACAGGTGACTAGATTAAAAAGGTTCTAACAGTTGTCACAGCTCCAGCATTTTAAAAATTATTTAAAATGACAAGTCACTTATGTCAAATTTATGGACCATGTTTTAAAAAGTATGTAAAAGCCCCCAATGTTCATAGCAGCACTACTTACAATAGCCAAGACATGGAAACAACCTAAATGTCCATTGACAGATGACTGGATTTAAAAAGCTGTGGTATATTTATAAAACGGAATACTACTCAGCCATAGAAAATAACAAATTAATGCCATTTTCAGCAACACGGATGGACCTGAAGAATGTCATCCTAAGTGAATTAAGCCAGAAAGAGAAAGAAAAATACCATATGATATTATTTATACGTAGAATCTTAAAAAAAAAAAAAAGAGAGAGGGAGACAAACATAACTACAAAACAGAAACAGACTCACAGACATAGAAAACAAACTTAGGGTTACCAGGGGGGAAGGGGGTGGAAAGGATAAATTGGGAGCTCGGAATTTGCAGATACTAACTAATATATATAAAATAGATAAACAACAAGTTTATACTGTAGAGCACAGGGAACTATATGCAATATCATTGTAGTAACTTATGGCGAAAAAGAATATGAAAACGAATATATGTATGTTCCTACATGACTGAAGTATTGTTCTGTATACCAGAAATTGAAACAACATTGTAAACTGACTATACTTCAATAAAAAATATATTTTTTTAAAGTATATAAAAGGCAAAATGATTGATAACTATCAAATTTAGGATGATAAATAACTCCCCAAGAAGCCATAACTGAATACAATCAGAAAGAGTTTTGATTGTTCTTGTAACATTTTATTTCTCAAATTGAGTTTGGAGTATATGGATGTCTGTTTCTCTTTATATACCATTTTCTGTCTGAAATATTTTCTAATCATTTTTTAAGTAACCACCAAAACATCTTTAACCAAAAGCTGAGTGAAATAAATGAAAATATTTCTCTGGAATTTTAAAGGTCAATGGAAATAGTGTATGGTTTCAAACATTCTCCTGCTGAGCTTAAAGGTAAATATCACTATGTCTCCTAATATAAGAAAAGAAAGAGTAGTAGAGGCTACAAATATATATATGTACACACACAAACACACACACATATATATATATAATTATTCCCAATTTCCAGCTTAGTAAAATATTAAAAATACACAAATGACACAAAACACAAAATGAACTGTATTATTAGCAGCATGATTAACCATTTAAGAATACTGAGAGAAATACCTAACAATTTGCTCTCTAAACATAAGCCTAAGAGAAATATATTCAAAAGTCTCATCTGAGAGCCTAGTGTTTAATCATCAGGGTTCTTTGTTTACTAGTTTTCCCTAAGACAAATAGGAACTGCAATGATTTACCAAAAGTAAGCAAAGGCCTTTCTAAACCTCTGCATGGAACCTACCTGTAAAAACTTGGTGCCTCTGAAATCTCTGTAATTTTCCAACAAGAAAGTATAGGTCATTCAGCAAAATATATTTACTGTATACTACCATAATAGCTATTTAATTGTTATCATTATGATGCAGATATATAATGGAAACAGATGTTCCTTTTCCCTTTCAGCAAAGCACAGGAAAAGCATAAATTTGCTGATACTGCATGGACTACCACCATAGCACAACAGAGGAAAAAAAGACATTAGCACATGACAATATTAGTTTTTACTACACAACTAATTGCATAAAAAGTATAACTTGAGATCATTAAATCAATATAATTTTCAGCAGTACAGAAGGGAAACAGATTTGTATAACCAGCCTATCTTACATCTGCAGTTGGGAAAAATTTTCTAAGAGACTAAGTATATGCAAAATGCTACCACTGCTTTCAGAACACAAGAAAAGAGTGTTGTTCTGCTTTCTTTGCTCATGTAACATGAATTAGAATGCTGCCTCTACAGAGACAAAAATTTTAAACGGTACTAGTATAAACTAAAAGAACCTTTCTGAAAAGCGGTCACATCAAGAATCTTAAAAAATAGTCTATACCCTCAGTCCAAGTAGTTTCTTTTCTAATAATATATTGCAAAGAAATAACCTGAGGGATGATAAAAGATTTATTTTAAATGCTATTCATCATAACTTTATTTCTAATAAGGTAAAATTAGAACTCTAACTTTCCAATAGTAGAACAATGATTAAATTGTTGCTTATGTCAAAACAATACACAGTGAAATAAATCACTTTAATAATAATTTTAATTATATACGAAAGTTTTCATTGTATAATGCTGACTGGAAAAAAGCAGGACACAGTTTATACCTGCAGTGTGTTTGTTTGTTTGTTTAAATATATATACAATTATAACGTATTTATAAATCTAAAGTGTTTAGAGGAAAAAAGTCTTAGAAAAAAACTCACAAAATGTCAATTCTAACTTTGCAAATTCTCTATTATGAGCAGATATTACTTTTTTAATCAGAAAAAGATATTTTTTAATTTAAACAGTTAATTCTATGTCCATGCTCTAATACTCTGTCCTTGTCCAAAGTTTCTAAAAATTCTTTGGGTCAAATACTCTTATAAATATTTATAAGTAAAGGACTTAGTTACACTAACATGCTATTTGACCCTAAAATCTGCCATAGAAAGAAAAGTATTTGTCAGTCACAAAGACAACACATTTTTTTCTTAAGCAGGATTCTTAAAAATTAGAGAAAATTTTTATTGGACAAATATTATAAATTCCCACTTAAGAGCTACTAATATGACGTGTTTTAAGTCATGAAATCAAGGAAATTTTTCAATTAAAAATGTCTAAGGCATATGAAGTAGCCTATTAACTGCTCTCCCAATATGTGAATAAAAAGTTTGCACCAGCTTTCATAGGACTCCTAGTTTCATGATTCTGTTTTCACAAGGAGCTGATTTGTCTTAGGCTATTACTGTCTATTACTTCTAGAAGTCTTGAGGAAAGGTGGGAAGCAGCAAATTCTGGCAATCTGCCTAAAGAGAAATCAATGAAACAAATTAATCCTTCGCAGGCTGCAATGACACAGTAATCCATCATTCAGAGCTGCTTTTATACACCAAATCAGAGAGCAGAAGAAAGAGCCCTGGGGGACATCACAGACAACAACTTACACCAACACTGGGAAAATACAAGGAATCAGTTTATTTAAAGAGGATAGATTTCAGTTGATTGCCTATTTCATCAAATAAAGATTTTTTCTTTCACAGTGTGGTGAACCCAGGGCCCAATGACTATATCTTTGGAATTCAGTACCATGTATATTGGCTGACATCAATAAGGGATGAATGTTTTAAAATAATTAGCATCATTAATCAGTATGAACAAATATCTTGCTAGAGTAATATTACTTTTTCCATTAAATTTCTAGGTGTTAAAAACATTCTCTATTTTCAGTTGGGACTAATTGTAAGTTCACCTACTAATCTACAACTTAACTGACCAATTCATGGTAAACCACATTTGAGGTAGTTTTTCACACATGAAATGTAACCATGTAAGATATGTATAACTTCCTAAGCACTATGTTCAGTTTAAAAACTTGAAAACTGTAATTTCATCTCTTGTGGCATGAATTTCAACAAGGCAATCAGATTATAAATAAATAACTTGTTTTAAAATCATAAATAGTTCTTTGGCTGAAAATATAGCTGACAATGCTGAAAGATAAACTTAAATGTGCTTTCTTTTTAAAAGTAAACTTATAATCAATGTACAGCAATACATTTACACTAAGTATATTTATTTATACATGCAGAAAGACATATGCCTCTACATTTACTTGTGTTTATGTAGAAATTTATGCACCGGAGTATGTCTTTCTAGAGCAATGTATTCTGAGTGAAAGTATATTCCCTAAATGAAAACTAATGACAAGAACTATAATGTCATACAGTATTACTATTGTTAAATGCATGCATCTTTTTCATGGTTAAATGTGAGGAATTAGTGAAAGAAAAGAATTTTCAAGAAATAAACAAAAACAAACCTGTCCCAATGGTCCCTGAAATGTTAAAACCCTAGAATATCTAACCACAGATCCAAAACAGAAAGAAAAAGGTTAAATGAATGCTAACTAGTCAATTTTTGAGTGGCATTTTCGATTCTGAGGTCCATGGCCATAAGACTGCAATTCCTGGCCATGCTGATGCATTTTTAATTCAATGCATAGATCTAGTATTTATTGATTTAATAAGGTTAGGGGCATTACATTGTTGCTGCTACTGATGAACTGTCAGCAATTTAATCTAGTGAAATCTAACAGAGGAATATATATTTTAGAGAAGAGGGGGAGAGAGAGACACAGAGAGAGAGATAATAGCTCTGCAAAGGTAATGCTTTCACTACCTATGATGGTGGCAAAAGCAAAGCCCCTTCTTCCCCAGAATGCTTTGGGCTCCACACATGTATTAAAAATGTTGGCCACCAACTGGTCTCACAATGAAGAGACTGCAAGAAAGCCTTGCAGGTAAACCTTTAATATTAGGGGAAATAATGACTTATCTCCAATATCCACCCTCTGCCTCTCCTCATAGGTTTTGAGGCACATGTGCACATGCATGCACACACATACAAACACACACAAAGATCTAAGCCCTTACCTGTCACCTATCAGGGTTTAAAGGAGCCCTTCAGCAATTTCCTCTCTCTGGACCCTAACATTGTCCACAGCATCATTAGAATGCAGGCAGACAGAAAAGAAGGGAGAAAATTCACATTCTCAAAGACAATTCTACCAAAATACAATTAAAGGAGAGAGGTTTTAAAGGCTATGTCAAAAGATGGAGGTATTATAGGATCCAGAATCAGAGAAGGAGAGAAAAATCCACCCAAACTGCTGAAATAAACACTTGAGGAGTGTTAGAAAGTGTTCTACACTGCTGTGCTACCCTGCTTGTGGGCTTATTTCTCCAACCTGGACACCTGGGAAGCATGTTTTGCTCCAGCTTTTCCCTGACTTTGAAGAAATGGATAATCTAAGGAGCGGTGCTGCTGCTGGGGTCAGTAAAACTATGCTAATTGGTGAACCTAATTGCTTCAAGCAGTCCTGCCTCTAAACAGGGAGAGCACAGTTGATGGAGTCAGTCTGTTCCTAATAAAATGAAGAAGCACTGAATTAAATTCCCAAGGAAGGCACTATAAAAGTTTCCACAGTGTAACCAAATGACTTCACCTATGCTATTACCCCTAAGATGACATCTTTGAAAGAAAGCAGACCCCAGTCAGGCTCCATATTCATAAATTGGCTGAGTTTAGGTCAGTGAATCTGGATTGATTTAAAAAGGCTTTTTCATCCTTCCAATCAAATGAAGTCATTGTTAATTAGATGCTTTCTGTTAACAATGTCATTCTTCTCCACATTACCTGCTCACACTTGCAGCGCCTCTAGTTCAACACCTGGAGCACCAGTTCCCCCGCAATCAGTCTTCACAAGTTTGACTGGAGGGTGGTGGTATTTCCGTTTCTCAATCCCTGTCTGAAGGAAGATACTATTCAGTGCACTAGTGACGAGATACATAGCAACCCTCTAAATTGAGAGATAATAAAACAATCTCTGGGAAAACTCTCCAGAAACGGTCTTCCAAAAATAAATTTATGAACTACACAGCAGTTTCTCTGCGCTGTTCCCGCCTTGTAGACGGATGTTTTCAAAGATGCCAAAGGCCACAAAGTTAACCCCCACTGACTCTCCAACTTCTTAAAATCAAGCTCCTCCTTCAACTAGAAAATAGGGTTTGAGGTTTCCCAGCCTTGCCCGAGGCCTTCCCCCTACCCGCTCTCCACCCAACACGCGAAGAGGACTAGCTGCCCAAGACAGGGCAAACTAGTGGGCGGCCCCGGAGGAGACCGCAAGGCTCCGAGCGCTCCGGCCAGAGAAAGGAGAGAAGTGTAATGGGTCAGTCGTGCAAAAGCGGTCTCGCTCGACGGCGGGTCTCTGAACCTTACAAAGTTCGGCGGAGGCCGCCTCACTGCCTCCCAGCCCGTTCCAAAGAGCTTTTCCAGCGCCGACTCGAGGGGACTCAAATCTCCAATGCCGACCGCGGGCCTGGGTTCGAGGAGCGCGCGCCACCGCCCGGTCGTGCCCGGCTTCTTTCTTGAATCTTCCCCCGCGCAGGCCCGGGACTTTGACATTCCGGCGGCTCGCGGGGTGAGGGCCTTCAGGGCCAGCGAAGGCGCAGTCCTAGTGGTCAGCGGAGGGGCCCGAGCGCCCACCCTGGGCCCGGGCCCCTCCGCCGGCGCGGGGCGCCACGCTTGCGTCGAGCGTTTGGACGCCAACCCCGCGCGAGGCTTGGTGCCCGGATGTGAGCCTCGCTTCCGGGAGCTGCTTCCCTGGGGCCCCGCTTAGGGCGTGTGTTCCTGGGCCTCGAAGGAAGGAGTGGGAGGGGCCCCGGCGCCCCAATGGGGAAAACTGGCGCGCAGAGTGCAGAAGTCGTTCGCAAGCGAGCGCCCTGGTGGGGTGAGGAATGTGAGGAGACACGGGAGTGAGGGCCCTTGATTGCCGTGCGGACGGCGCGCACTTCGGGCAGGTGCCTCCTGGCCGCCCTCGGGGCCCGTAGCGCAGAGGGCCATGCTGATCAGAGGGCGTCGGCGGACAAGTGGCCGCCACTGTCACCTCAGGACCCCTGCAGCCCGAAGGCGACAAACCCGAAGGCTACATGCACTTTATCCGCGGCAGGGAGCTCCTAAGCGAGAGTCGCCGACCAGGGCATGGACTTGGGACCCTGTCCGTGGCTCAGGCTCCCGAGGACCAGACCATAGCCTTGGAGTACTCCCTGGCTGGGGCTGCAGAGGGTCGGGGGGATGGGGGGTGGGAGGCTCGACGGCTAAGCGACTGTGAGTCTTGAATTCCCAGACATCACAGTCGATGAGATTAGACAGTGACGGTGGAACGACAGAACCACGCCGAGACAGGCACACTCTGCGAGTTGGGACACTGAGTTGCTTTCCTTCTTCTACCCCCAAAGCTTCGTCCTGTGACAGTGCACGCCTTCTCCTCGAGAGGGTTTGGGGAAATTAAGTTTCTCGGGACCCTTTCATCCCCGTTATGTGGACTCAGGGAGGAAAGCAGACAATAACAGCAACCGAAACACCTGCGATCTCTCAATACAATAAAATATGGACGGTGATTGGAGTCATTTCTCCTTCCGCTTCCAGAGGGAGCTCAAACCTGAAGCATCAAGGTTATCCTTCTCCTAAGTGTAAACAGGATACTCGCAAAACCAGCTAGGGACACCACCGCCCGCACCTGGAGGGGGTTCCCCTTTGCAAACAGAAAACGCGATCTGATTTTTTTTTTTTTCATTGTCATGTTCATGTGAACCTAAGCTGGGGACTTGCGTAGTGTAATACATTCCTCTGGCCCTCTGGAGACTAAACTAGAACTGAGCGAGGGAAATCAGGTGAGGGAAAGGGAAGGCGCTGAGCAGAGAGAGAGTGGCGGGCAGAAGTCCGGGTGGGTGGTAAGCAGGGGCGGCTGGGACCCGCGGCGGAACCCAGACGCGCGCGGGTGAGTCCCCGAACGCCCGGCCCCAAGGCTCTAGACCCCACAGAAATACGGCCACGTGCTGAGGCTGCTGTGCTCTGGCTCTGCGATTCGGGGCCATCTACAAGAACGCGCGCCCGCGGGCGCGCGAACACACACACACACACACACACACACACACACACACACACAGCGGCGCCTGCCCCCTCACTCCTGGCGCTGGGGTATCTCAGAGGTTGTCCAGGCAGCGGAACCCCGTGAGTTCCAGCCGAGCACCACCACTTGACCATTTCACTCGCTGGTGTGACTCTAGCCAGGTCTGGAGGGCAGACGAAGGTGCCTGTCTTGTGGGGCTCCATCCCCGCGCTGGGGAAGGGCTGATAAAGTGGCAGAGCCCGGGGAGGGGCGACGTCCTCCCTGGCTCAGGGCTCCTCTTCGCCATTAGGTCCGGTCGGTCACCTGTCATCCCGAGCTTGCCAGGTCTTCCTGCCCCGCTCTCTGCGACCATGCGACAACACCCTGCCAGCCGGAGCTGCGCGCCCTGGTGGCTCCCGGGTGCCCCAACCCTGAGAGCCAGGGCTCACCCCTCACTGAAGCCTCTAGATACAAACAGCACCGGTGTCACTTTACTGGCCTCCTGATCCCGGTCTTATCCTCCCACCCAGCAGTGACTCGCCGGTATTTGGGGTGGTTGTTGTTCTTCTAAAAGTATATTAAAGGATCATTGGCGTCTCCCCGTCAAGTCATTACGCCTTTATCCCCATCAATTAACCACACCTCACAGGGCTGCTATTAAGAGCTAAATTGAGCTGCAAAAGTGAGTATCCCGTTTCAGGCAGATGTTGTCAACTCCTGCTGAGATAAGCGGCCGGCGGGACCCGATCGCAGCTGCCGCAGCTGCCAGAACTGTGCTGGACCTGGCTAAGGACTCTGGTCGCGGGGCTGGAAGGGAGGCCCCTCCTGACGTCTAGCTGGTGCTCCAGGAGCCGGGAGGAGAGGGGAGGGCCCTAGCTCTCGAATCTCAACTGCTGTGCACATCAAGGAGAAGGGTCTCCAGAGTTATGCCAGGGGAAACGCCAAGAGCGAGCCGTGCGTCTTTGCGCAGAAAAGTAAAGTGGAGAGTGTTTCGAAATGCCCTAGCAACCTGCCGGAGATCCAGAAGGGAGACCGGGGAGGTATGGGAAGAGGGCAAAGAAGTGACTTTCCCTGGCAACCCTCCAGCGACACACCCAACTTCCTCTTCCCTCCACTCCAGCCTCCTTCCTCCCTGATAGCAGGCCCCCAGACCCCCTTTTGGAGGAAGGCGCGGTGCTATGGAGGCACTGGATCTGGAGCTAGGGAATCCTAGACAAAACGTGGCGTTTTAGGACAAAGAAGATTCACCAGAGATCGCCACGGCCTTCTGCCTAGATGTAACTTTCCACTCCCTCTCACCCCATATCACTCCTGAGGACTTGGAGCAGGGCTGTGGCACGCAACTGGGAAACCCCGGAGGGCCGAGAGAAGAAGGGAGCAAGGAGACGTGGCCCCCGCTGCAGTTACAGGGCTTTCCTCCCAATAGTGGCCCCAATAAATTTAGCCAAGGCTAAAGGAGATTAATTTCCCAGCATAATCCAATTAAAAGATTTCTAAAGTAATCTTTTACGAAAAAAAAAGTGCGCGGCTAAAGAGGGGACTGGTTTTGATGACAGTGATTTATCGCTTCAGCACAGCATGCTCTGGTCGCTCGCTATCCTGCATGCGATTTGACCAGAGCATCCCATCGGTGCCTCCAGCCCAAACCTTCGCCTTTCTGAAAGACAGCCATCCATCACGCCAACCTGAGCAGGAGAAAAAGTGCAAGGGACTGGGGTTGCCTACAAGCACCAAAGACTTTTTAAAGTGCTATTAGATTTATGGTCTCTTTTTCGACGCCCATCCAGAGTAATTAGCACATATGTTCTAAATAGATGATAGTTTTGTGAGCAATAAAGCAATTACCCATCGTTGGAGCTGACAGTTCCTCCAACTAAACTCCAACCAGCAGCTAATTGGAAAAGTCATTTCAGCTCCATTGTCTGCAATTAGTCCTGCTAAACTACTACACCCTAACTAGCTGGTTTGAGGTTAATTTATTCAGTGTTTTATTTGCACAGACTAACCATTGCCATGCAGGGACTTGCCTTTTGCCCCGCCGGACTGCGCCCTGGGACCAGAAGAGCAGGTGGGAGTGAGAGGCCAGTATTTTGGAACCAGGATTGTTCCCAGGGGAGGGAGTGCGGGGCCTGGCCTCAGCTTCAAGGTCAGTGTCCAGGGCGCGCCCTGGGACAGAAAAAGCCATTGTTTCTCCTGCTGGGCAGTAACCAGGGAAAAAAAACTGCTCAGTTCTCAGTTTGTGCCACCTTAATGTAAACCTTAATGTAAAAGAAAAAAAGTCAGCATAGAGGAGCAACTGGGTTCTGA